>NC_088888.1:101320579-101637722 GCF_037157495.1 Lathamus discolor
CTGCTTTGCTGTCATCAAGTTCATGACTGAAATACTGACATGCTAGCTAGGACTGGGCCAAAGAAAACGCACCACAGGTTTAACTCCCTGTGCTGCTTCTCAGACAGGGACATGATATCCTAGAGAGGACCTGGGCCATCAGGTGACATAGAATTAAGCTGTCACTGACAATTTATATGAGAAACTTTTCTGACTGGGTTATTTGGCCAGCTGATCCTGCTGACAGGCACTAGTTTCTCTGGCAGGTATTGGGAATTGGTCTGTCTGCCACAAAGGAATGTCTCTACCTGTTCACTAGCTTGCCTCTAGCATCATTCTCCAGTATGATGACTAGCATATTGGGAAATGGGACTTGACAGAGTTCAAGGGCCCAAATCTCCAAAAAGACTGCAAGCCCAGATCTCCCAGCAAAGTAGGAGGAAACTCTCTTCATATACTGCAGTGAAACAGGATGAGGATTTAAAAGAGCAATTAGACCAATAGGAGAGGAAATCTAGGCCTAAAAGACTGTTTGAAAAGCAGATTTTCCAAACAGATGCATTATGGCTCCTAAGGAAGGAAGATACTTCTTTTAGTTGCTATATGAAATGCCTCCCATAGCATCTGTTTCTGTGTTTATCCTTGAAGGGATACAAACTTTAAGTGTTTTTTATCATAGTTTTGTAATGCAAGTTATGTCTCCCAAAATGCAGTTGTTTGTGGTGGTGATTTTGTCAATATTTTCCTGTATAATCCCTATGTTTTCTCCCTTGTTGAACAGTACAGAAGGGCTAATGGAGCACAAGCTGCCCAAATTGGTTACTTGCTCCTAGGTGTTAATTTACATTCATAAATGCTGAACTGTGTTTCCTCCTACACAGCTGATGTTTTTTGAGGGCAACATGATGGTTGTGGGGTTTTTATCCTTTTTCAACATTGTCCGTTTATCTCTATTCCGTATATCAATCTCAGACAAAAATGTAATATTTCTTGAAAACAAACCCCTTGTTTCCATTACTGCTCTATCCGTAAAGCCAGACGTAAATTAACATGGCTTCAGTGACTTCAGCTGTGTGTACCAAGTTTTAACAGTTAAAAGTCTGGGCTGTAATATGCTGCATAGGGTGAATTAGTTTCCTGTACTCTGCTTCAGCCCCACCTCACCTTGCTTTAAGTAGCTGAGACATCTTCATTTGGGAGCATCCTCACATCATCTACAGCCTGTTAATAGAAAAGTAGCTGCTCTTGTAACATGAAAGGGAGATGCATTGCCAGAGATCTTAGCTATAATTGTTTTTAATCTGGACATGTCAGCTCAGGCTGATTAGGTAGCTATCTTGTATAGCTCAGATCAGTGCCCTAAACTGTGTGATAAATCTGAGCTTTAGACCTTTTCCCCAGGCTCCTTGAGGGCAACTGGGATTCAGCTTCAGGCTTAGACACTTCAATTTAGTGATCTAAAGAAAGGGATGCTCCTTCACAGTAAGGCTGGTCAACCACTTAAAATTACTCTTAGTCTTATGCCAGGAAGACAGAGCAAGTTATTTTTTTTTTTTAATATATATGTTTTAGAAATGCAAAAATTTAAAATATAACTTTTAATTAAGAAAAGTATCTTTTGCTTGTAAAAGTTCTGTTGTGATATTTCAGGGAAAAAACAAAGCAAAACGAAAAACCCCAAACAAACTGGTTTTGTAGCCGCCTGCTTTTGACGGGAAGTTTAAATTCCCTGGCTGAATTACAAGTACAATGGTATCCAGTCTCAGTAAGATGAGGTGACACTATCATATCCTGCAGAAAGTACTTCTCTGAGCTGTGGCATTACAGGGCTTGGGCCTTACTACTATTAGGATACACTTAGCAGAAAAAAGAATCCAAGTAAAATACTGCGATTGTCTCAGATAGGTTTTGAGGAAATTTCTGATCAATATTGAACAGACAAATCCCAAAACACCTTATATGGAAAGGGCATTTTTACCAACAATAAAAATTCTAATCCAAAATTTAGACAATAATTTCAGCAGTTGTTTGATCGTCTTCTTGATACCATCTAATAAAAAATACAAAAATCATAATTAAGATATACAATTTTGGAAGATAAACATTTTGAGTCAAAAACAACTTGCTGCTTCTCACATTTTCCACGTTCACCTGAGTGATCAGCTCTGAAATAACATCAGAGCTGAAGCACTGAAGGTTGAATTTTGGTCTTAGGACCACCTCTCTGCATTTCCAGAAAAAAAACCCTACCCTTCATTTTGTCTACTTTAGTGAAAGGTTTCATTTCTGAGGCACCTGAATTTGGTCTGATTCAGCAGTCAAACGCTAATAATAGAGGATAAGAATAATGAGCATCATATTGAGACATATTGAGACAGGCTTCTTCACTCCTTTTGCAGCATGATTTTCCAGTTTAAGTATTTTTAAAAGATTCTTTGTTTTACAAAAAGAAGACTACACAGCAGCACAACCAAGCTATCAGTGTTTTCGCATGTTTAAAATACCTGGGGTTTCTTTATCATCTGTTGTGATGAAGTGAAAGTTCCAAATGAGAATCCAACCTGACATTTCAAGCTAGGGACAGGCTGTGCAAAATACTGGGAAGCAGGCATGGCTAAGCTGGAAAACTGCTGGAAGACCTATGAACTGGCTTCCCTATTTGTGTGACAGGGAGGATAACTCTTACTACTGTGTACAGAGTAGTTAGAGCAGAGCAGTGCTTTAGAGACAAAGACTAATTAGGACTTTGGATGGGAAACTTTTCACATTTTTGCATTAAACCAAGCTGTCAAAAAATATTCATGAAGCTGTTTAGCTTCTGGTGTTCAATATTTCTTAGGAACAAGCAATGGAAAAAGATCAGAGGTTTGAAGACTAGACTACTAAATTTCCTGAAGACTTAGCGCCAAATATCCAATTAAAATATCGCACCGAATAAGCGTTAGGTTACCAGTCTGCATTTTGTTAAATAGGTAAATAATGAAAATTTGATAAAACATGATACTTTTTCAGGGAAAACAGAACAAAATAAAACCAAACCAACTGACCAACCAAACAAACAAAAAATACCCACCTTAATTTACGTTCCAGATGGCAAAATTGGGGAAAATAGGCAATGAAATGTTAGAAAAGGTGTGAGACCAGCCAAAGCCTTGCTTGTTTTTCCAAGACTGGGCTAGGTAAAAAAAAAATAAAAATAAAAAAAAAAAATGTGTGGCTCAAGTCAGAAATACACCACCAGAATTAATGTTTCTCAGATCTGGCAAGCCAATAAGCAGACATTCAGTGTATAAATAGCAGCCAGACATTTTATTAGTTTTTCTACAAATTTTTTGGTTTCAAGAATCATAAACTTAGATTTGCTTTCTAGATGCTTGGGAAAAAGAATACTAATCTTGAGCATTTCTGACAGGATGGTTAAGAGAATTCCAACTAAATCTAGGGCCAAAATTTGCTCTTCTAAACAACCCCCTAATTCCCAACAAAGAATGTAAATCAGAGAAGAATTAGAATTAGCATTCGCAATGATGAAGAAAATAATTGCTTGCGGGAAGAAGAACTAACTGGCACACTTAGAGATTGGGGAATCATTAGCTGTCTGAACACAGTCTGTTGCAAGCCATTCCAGACAGCACTTATTCCACAGTATTTCCATATGGTTACAGGGAAACCAGAATTGCATGACAGTAAGACACTTGACCTAAAACACATGGCAAATTTAGGAGATGGCAAATGCAGTTCATCATGGACAAATAGATTTGTTTTGTATGGACCAGGAGCACAGTGAAAGAGAACTGCCATTGTGAGACAATAAGGGAAACTTAAGACTGTGCTTTCACTTGCTGCATGCCATGTTTAAGAAGCAGCCCATCATCGTTAAGGTTTCATGCAGGACTCCAAGTAAGACCATACAAACTAGGCCCATGGATTTGGATAAAAGCATCTCTCTTTGGCAAGCAGCAAGCCAAACTTCTTAAGATAGGCTAGATATCCAGCAAACTATGCACCCACTCAATTCATCCATGAGCACAGGTCATGGTACAACATAGGCGCATTAAATCCAGACCATCTGAACAGAACTATCTTCTTGCTAGACATGAAAATTCAGGCTGGTAAATATACGATAGCTCCATTCTTGTTCTGACAGTTCTGCGAGTCCAGCAGTAAATTCTGGAATGATTTTTATTTGATCCTCTCATTGTTTCACAATAAATTTGTGCCAGCACGTACTCTCAAAGTAGGGATTACATGTTTCCCTTTCACATAGAGGGACATTAAATTCCACATATATCACACATTTACAGCAGATGTTCCTAAACAGACAAACCAGGTGCTAAACATATTTCACTCTGATGGGTAATTTTTGAAATTATTGCAATCAATGAGCTAATAATACGGGTGGTAATGATGAAGTCAAGTTATTATTACCTATTACATTTAATCATTGACAGCATGTTAATTAGACCTAATTGGAGAAATCATCATAAATAACATGGAGCAGATGGTAGAGGTTTGTTTTTCCACTTCCAAGTCTATGTAACAAAGTTATAGATAAAGTCTGGATGAACCAATGTAAAAGGGCAGAGATCATGTATATCTCCCCCCATGTGTATATAAAGCTATAGTTCACATTGGCAAAGTTTAACAGGCACAGACAGCTTTGACAAGGTTGGGTAGATAAACAGAACTTTTTAGCTTTTAACTATGTCCCAGCTTCTTTGTACACTGGTCACAACCCCACGTGCCCTCTCTGTTGCAGCAATGAGATTTGAAGGTAATGGAGATAAAGGTGTGCAAATTAAAAAGGAAGCAGGAAAGAGGAAACTGATTGGCTCAAAACAGGTGAGTTTAAAATATGAACTTCTGCATCTGATCTTCTCACTGGAGCCTCCCTTTGGGGAGAAGTAGGTGTTTCCTGGGTGTGACTGATCTTATCCTAACACAGACTTCTCAGAGAGGCTAAAATAGCAAGTCAAGCTGTCTGTTCTCCTTACCAAGTATAAGCGGTGTCAGATGGAAATGCCGATGCACAGGTGTCTAAGAGAATCCCACCCAACTTGTACACAAATTGAACCAAAGTCTAGGGATCGGAGAAACAAATTATGGCAGCACATCCACCCAGGACAAGCAGCAGAAATGGGAGCAATGCTCGTGTTAGCTTTAAGTACCTTGCACAAAAGTTAAAGAGTTACAACTTCTGCACAGGTTAGCAACTCAAGCTTGCACTCATTTTCACAACTAAATCAAACACTTTAGAGACACTGAAACTCAGTCCAGTTTAATAGCAGGAACCGTCCCTTGCATGCACAGGGCCTGTACCAATTAACACTTTCTAGAATGATTCTCAGGCACAGCTTCAGCGTGAGAGCAAGCCCTTCCCATTAAGTAGCTAGAGTCAGCTACCCAGTTCTGGAGGGTAGGAAAATTTAGAAATATAGAATCAGCCAGACCATCACAGTAGTTTGTCAAGCCAGAGTCCCTGCTGCTGTTCCTTTTGCTAGTTCAGATCTAACAACACTGTCCATAAACTTGTGTGAGGGTTTTTGTTTTTGTTTTTTTTTTTTGTTTTTTTTTTTTGCTGAAGTTCATGCCATTCACTGGTTTTGTGACTCTTGATTCGAAGGGAAAAAAAAAAAAGCCAAACCAAAAACCATGAAAAAAAAAGGGCTATGACATCTTATGATACACCATGCCTTACTACTGAGACATACTAAGAACATATCCTTTTGTTCCTGTTGTGTTATATCTATGTGTATTTCAGATTTTCCTCCAGTCTAATAACTATTTACGTGTTGTTTGATTTGAATGGGAAGTGTCTCACCTAGTGTTTTATACTACATCTAATCTACAAGGAAGTGAGAAATAGACCATGCAAGGGTGGTGGTGTTATAAATCTAGAAATATTATTCCACTTCTTACATCAGTGCTTTCAATCACTTCTACATGTTGCCAGGCTGTTAGGAAAACACTGGGCAGCAGTATAATAATCATCTTCTCTCAGATTCCCTTTGTGATCACTGTGCATATCACCCTCTTACCGAAGAAGCCAAAAATTTATGCAGAGCCCATTGCCTGGGTTTCCTCTTGTCTTTCTGCAGTGTGTGACCTGTAATCTGCTACTTCAAAACTTATTTCCTGTTTTTAAAACCTGACACAAGTAAGTGTTTTAGAACTACTAAATCACACAGGTTTTACCCTCAATGCAGTATGCAGATTTCAGACTCTGAAGGCAGGGAACATTAGAGGGCATGACATTGGCCCTAGGTTCTGGTTTGGTTTCCTGGATTGCTAAACCTTGTAGCAGGTTGTTTTGAGAAAAACTGACTGCAGTTGGAGTTTACTTTTGATTCCCTGTGGTCAGAGGTTTTACATAATGGTTTAATATTCAACAACCAAACCACAGTTAGGAAGTAAAGTATTTTGACGCCTGCAGATTTTTTTACTGACTCGGTCCAAGGTTATTTGATAAGTTAAACTAAAGGTTTAAAATGCTATAAAACAGTATATTCCAACCTATATATATGTATATATATACACCAACCACTCTCAAACCCCCCCCACATTTTGCATGGTTTAGCTGATATACAACACAAAAGATTTTTAAATGATATTTTTTAAAGTTCTTTCATTTTCCTACAAATGTTTTTAAATTGTTTGCTTCACTGTACAATGTTGTTGTAATATTATTTCCATTTCTTCACTGTAAATTTCCATTCAATACCTTGTATTAAATCTTCAAGTGCAATCTACACTGAAAGTGCAATCTACACTGAAGATTCTACTCCTTTATCTATACCCATACATTCACACTTCAAAAGTTTTCATACATAAATGAATTTTGAGAAAAATCTGAACCTTGATCACAACTTGCATGTGTGCAAACTTACCTCTTTCTAATGTACTTTCAAATTAAATGTGGTCATTTATTTCAAAATTGAATTTAGCTCCGGTGTTACATCATAAAAAATACTGTACATGGGGAAGTGAACAGAGAGTGGCATTACAATCTCATATCTTCTTTCTGGTTTTCTGCATATATTTTTTCTTCTTTCTTTGCATTTTTAGTGCAGTTTATCTTAGAATGGAATACTAACATGAAAATATTAATCTCTAGCCATGTAACAGTTAAGCAGTTTGTGTAAACTAAGAATCTAGGCTGCCTCGGAAGTCAATGGGAAAAAAGAGACTCTTTGAGAAGGCAATTTATCCTTTTTTGTTTGTTTGTTTGAGTTCTGCAAAACTTAACAGACATTTCATTGCCAATTCATTATGTGAAAACATATTTATGCTTGATACAAAGGATTTTTTTTTAGTCTTTTTTGTCTTCTATTACAAACTACCAAGGTGTATGAGGTTACATGCCCCTTGGAAATTGATTTATTTCAGCAGTCGTTGTAGATGAAATCTGGGTGCCTTTACTAAAGTAGCTAGCTAATGTTGGGTAATTTACCTCGTGTTAGGTTCTGCAGATTGATCTTTAAATTTGTAACTCTTTCTTGTAACAGAAAGCTAAAGAAGATGCTGAAATTAGTATCTCTGGAAATATTTCTTCCTAGATGGAAGTCAGTCACCTGTCAGGGAGGCTGACAGAGGTGACAGGAGGATTCAACTTGCTGATACGCAAGTTAAACATACATTGTTTTCAGTAAAATAAGAACCTACTTAAACTTCTGATGTTCCCTGACTGAATTACTAAATTTCACTAAAATGTTTTTGAGATATTAATTTTCAGAAGAGTTTTCCTGCCAGAACATAAACTAGAGAACCTAAGCTCCAGGAAGAGCATCCTCTACAAACTCTATATTCAATATTAAACAATCTTTCTGACCAAAAATTCACCAGCCTGCAGTGGGCTCACCTAGCAGTGGTGAAGTACAATTGCCTAACACAGACTGTAAGAACAGGGCTAGCTGGCACACCATGGTAATTTCCCTTTTGCTTTCTCAAAGCTTCCACCAATTGCAGCCCCAAGTCCTCCAGCATGAAATTGGGTGGACATTTAAAAAGGGTAGGCTGTACTCTTACTTCAGTACTCGTTTGAGAACCTGAAACTAGCCAGGATGAACCTAGTATTCCTCTGTTTCAAGCAGGTTAGTGGTCCCCAAGGTCCAATGTTTCTTCACTGAGAAGATACAAACACAAAACAGCTAATGTGTAAAGCCTTAACAGATAAATTCTGTCATAATCATGTTCCTTGAGCTGCATTTTGAGAGGGCAATAGAGCAATCTATGAACATAAAAAAGCTGAAACAAGCACAGCAAGAGACACTGCCAACTAACTGAAGTGAAGGTCAGTTACAAAACAGAAATTCTTGCAGGAAAAGAAGGTCAAGTAGCTGTTCTGTAGCAACAGACTTTGATTAGAACTTATTTACAGGGATTAGACAGTCTAGGAAAAAAATACTTTGTACTTATTTGTCAGTCTTCTCAGATTTTTGAACCATTTGCTTCCACTTTTTGCAAAGTGGTGGGACTTAGATTAAACTTGAGTAGCATTACCTCAGGTGGAACTTTCAATGGTGTCTCAGCTACACTATCAGACATTTTCACTTTACCCTTTTTAAGAGGAACAAGAAGTAGAAAATTTTAATCACCTGCCAATTTATTATTTTCTTAAGAAACACTAAAGTTCTGCTAATGTGCCACCAGTTAAAGTGCTATTAGTAGTCAATATTAAGGAAAGAAATATGAAGACTGGGAAAGGCTTTGGAAGCAAAAGCAGCTGGGAATCCCAGACTAATAGAAGTCAGATATGGAAAAGATCTATTAAGTCATCCAGGCAATGCCCCAGTTAGTGTAAAATCATTCCCAACAGCACAGTTTCTAGTGCTCTGTTCAGTCTGGTTTTAAATATCATGAGCAGTGGAGTTTCTGACACTTCCCCACTTTCCTGTGGGAGATCCCTCTGCCAGGAATTTTTTCCCTTGATATTCTGCCTGTATTTGTCTTTTCCTACTATTCAATGTATGTTAACATTCTTAAGGTAATTCCCTTCATTTTTTTTTATTGTCAATTATTTTTACAAGATTTTCATTAGCTTTAATTAACTAACCTGTTTTATACTTTCTGTTTTAATGTTTGAAGAAGAAAGATTTTAAAATTACAAGCACTGACCACTTCTGGATTTTGTTCCATTGGATCAAAAATTCAGTAGAGTTGTTTTTAAACAATAAGGATAACTAAACTTTAGACGAGGATGGTTGATGTTGGGAGCTTACCTAGGGATGGGGCAGACTCTTTAAAACTGAAATAAAATTTAGTCAGTTTCTAAAAGTATAAATTAATGCTTAAATAGAAAATATTGCAAAGGCTACTGGGTGATTACATACTTTAGCTTGTGTTATACTATGTTGTGGTAATGGTCATGTCTCTGAATCTATGGATTAATTTTACTGTAATAGAGCTTCATGTTTTGTTCTGAATCTACACTAAGTGATCCAACAAAAAAATGAAAAAGAGAAAAAAAAAGACACATTTTCATTTCACTCTTGTAATTAATCTATAATTATTAAAGGTAGACAAGCGAAGCAACTTCACCATACACTCTCTAAATTTTCCTCATTTTTAAATCAGAAATTCCTTATTAATTAATCCAATTCTACTTGATTAACCTGTGGCAGTTGCACAGCTTCCTCTAACGAGCTGACTTCTTGGCCTGGTGGCAGATTACCATTTCAAATCAACTGCCAGGTGCAGGACACAGGAAAGCTGGGTTCAAAACTGCATATGTCTTAGGATACACCAGTATAATATTTCAGCAAAAATGAACACTAGCATTTTCTAGAAGTCCCAGAATAGGAAAAAAAAAAAATCCTCTGATTTAGGATGTTGTTATGCAACAAGATTATTTTTTTGTATGTCAGAGTGAGAAAATGCACCTTATATTTCAGAAAACTTGAATTTTGATTGTCACATACAGAATGAATTTAACAGAACTATAGGGCTTCCAAAGTACCCCAGGATCATTTTACAGAATTCTGAGACAGCTTGTTGACTCCTGACAGACTTTTTAGGTTTAAGAACACTATTTTTTTAGCCTAAGAGGTGAGACAGCATTAATATTGTACATTTATTAGAAAATACTTACTTCCTGATAAAGCCTTAAATCCTTAATACTGAAATAATTGCATTAACAGTTTATTAATCAGGAAAGAGAAGTTTGGGTAAGAAACTACAAGAAGAGTCAGGAAATCCAATTTAATTTCTTGCCTCTGGTACAGATTCCCTGTGCAGCTATGACTGGTTAGGTACAACAATGCCTGAAAAAGGAATTTAGGTGTCTAATCTTGTTGGTGTGAGGGCCAGATATCTTCCATCTGATCACCCTCCTTACTAAATACCTAGTATATGCCTTGTAAATTCAACTTATGGTGGTACAGGACTTACAATACAATTGCAGAGAAATTCTAACTACTAACAGTTCTTTACAACTTCCTTCTAAGCTTTCTTTAAATCAATCCATTTTAGGGTGGCCACCATTTTATGCTACACTAATTCTTTAGGCATCAACATGATTTCTCCAGTTTGTAGTAAAATATACTCTAGTAAGGGAAGAAATGGAGAAAGCTCAGTTTCCAGTGAGCGATGAAAGAAATGACTGTGAAAATACATATTGAAACTAATAGCAAAAATACTCAGTTTCAGTAGCACACAGTAGAATAGGATTTAACCATCCTAATTGTTTTAAATTATATATAAACTGGACAGAAATATAAAGGCAGATTTCTAGAACCAAATTCCAGAGCTCTTTAAAAGCGTCTCCATAACACATACTCTCACTGTGAGTGTTTCTTAGCAGTTGTATTCTACAGACCACGAGGTATTTTTCATTCACTTTCCACTAACACAACTCACTAGTCTGCACCTACTATGCATCTATAAGAAATCAGTTTAACTCCAGTTTAACATAAATCCTATGAATTCTGAAAACAGACAGATGACACAGAAACAAATCTTGGATTTTTTTTTTTTGTATGTTATTTTCCATGTTTTTAAGTAGACAAGAAGAAACAAGTAAATGTTAATACACACAACTGTTGTTATTTCATATAAATGTAAATGCCTAAACTTTTCAGGCTTGTCTGATCACTTTGATTTCATCACAACAGTAAAGAAAATGACTTGTCATCAACATATAAACATTCATAGAAATCTGCAAAACTACTTACCCACATAGGTGACAGTAGACAATGACCTTTAGCTGTCTAAAATGTAGGCATCTTGTCTAATCTAGTTATCCAGGTTTACTTTACAGTCAGTATAGAGACAGAGATGCTACCAGAAGAGGACCAATCCTATGGTAAAAAAAAATAAATTCCTAAAATAACTGAATTAACTTGCTTTTCAGAACTGCTTTTTTTTTTCCCATTCACTACAGACAAATGCTAGCCAGGACTGAGTGTAGATGCCCTACAGCTGAGATTAGGTCAGATGAAACCCACCTGGTTGCTGTTTTTGTCTCTTGTCATGTACTTAGGAACTTAATTATCTTATTAGTTATAATCACAAAACTATGATTAAAGCCAATAAAAGATGAACATAAACAGTGGGTTGAACAGTACAACCCCAAAGGAACCCTTGCCTCTAGGAGACAGTGGGATTAGAAAAATTAATCCTTTATATCGCCTCCTGCTACAAGGGATATATGTAATTCACATTTCCTCTTGTCTGAACACTCAACTGCAGCTTGTTATTGCTAATGACCATAGCAGCAAATTAAATACTTTCACATGATAGAAGCACATACAGATTCTCCTGGATATTGTTTCAAATTATGACTAAAGCTTTACTTTTGGTTAAAAGGGCAGTCAAGGTACCCTTTATCAGACAGATTTAACTCTTGTCATCTCATTGTTTGACATCTCTGTAGTGATTCCCACATCAATGGAGCTATGCTGTATGTCAGGGTTACATATGGGAGTTGCTCTATAGCAGAACAATTCAAATTGGCTTGTTTCAGAATGTGCTTTGCAGACTGCACGTTTCCCTCAACCTCTGCATTCAGCTGAGAGGATAACAGCCCAGTTGTAACATGACGAAAGTTATGCCTGTCCATAAATCATATGTATTCTTCAACAAATAGGATGCCTTAGACTGTGATAATTTCATCTGGGTTTCTCCATTTTGCCAATATATTTTTCAGCTGATTTATGGCACTTGCACTAAATGTATGATCTCCAAATATCTGGAAAAGAAGCCATGTACTTTTGCCTCTAACTCACAAATGTCAGTCCCTGTGCTTTTCAGAGTGTAAGTGATTATTAATGTTGTCTTATGCTGGCTTAACAAAACTCACACTGGCTAAGATCACAACACAAATAATGTCTGTTTCCTAGCCTCTGGCTCCAAAACAGTGCTCTTTCACAACTGTTAGCAATGCCCAAATAGCCCATCTTGTTCATTGGAAAAGGATAAGTATGACATTTCTCTTGGAAAATGCACTTATCATACAAAGTAACTTTTCTGTTAGGTTGTATGAATTTGTATCTTAAAAAAAACCCCCCACCTTTACATACCAATGACTTTTTGCAGTCCTCCAGTAACCATAAGCACCCTTAGAAACAGTCCATCTGCTTCACAGAGCACGCTGGGTGCTGTGAATTTCCAAGCACTTGCAGATTTCATGCACTGGCCACATTCAGAATACACAGACATGCAAAGTGTTCAGGGCTTCACCGGCCATGCTACCCCTCTTTGCCTCATGTCTTGCCATACGTTGAAATTCTAGTTACTTCTCTGGCACACATAAGCAAGCTTCACAGTAAGAAAAATATTTAAATTCCACTTTTTCATATACACAGACTAAAACATTGCAAATCTTAGGTTTATTATATGACATGTAGATGATTTCAGATTATCATCATCATAATGACACCAGCACTTGTAGAGCATCACAAGCACCATAAAGTTATCTTCCAAGAACCTTCAGAAAGGATTACCCTGTCCTATTTATTGCTATAGTTTAACTTAGCATTCATTTTGTGGTGTTTCTGCTAGGTGTGCTTTCATTTAGGTATTGAAGGACACTGAATATTTTCACATGCTGAGATTTTTCTAGGAGTCTATATATTACTTTTGAACCTAAGCACAAGTGCTACACATTTATCATGTCCTAAGAGGTCTGCCGTATCTGACACAACAGACACCTTTCTCTGTCACTGCTGCTTAGAGGCACTAACTGAAAAGTGATTATTAAGGAATTAATTTGGGTGCATTTCATTGTTTATTGTTATCATTTGTAAATCTGTTCAGTTCTGTGTAATAGAAAAATATGTAGGCAAACCAGTCAAGGAGATGGGTAGAGAAAGAGAGTACTTATAACCACTCAGCACTAGGTACCTAATGCAACCAGCTACCTCTGCTCGTTTTCTTCTCTTCACTGAGACTCTCAGGAGTTAGGCGGCAAAACTACATCCTCAAGCTGGAGCCTACACATGTCTGTTATTATTTTCTTTCTCTTTTATAAGCTTTGAATAAAGATTTAAATCAAGAAAGAATTGAGGCCACTCGTTAAGATTTCATTCATGTCTTCCTGCTATTTTCTGCATTGTTATCATCATCTTCCTTTGACATTATTTTTGTGAAATGATAATTGCAATTCTGTGGCACCAGAATTATCCTAGAAGTGTGATATTTACTGTTATCGTGGCCTTGCCTGAGCACACAAATTTATTTGGTATGAAATGTGTCATATTTTTGAGGGGAAATAATTGGTCACTGCACAGCCTTGGAAGGATTGCAGTGCGGGTTCTGCCATTGGAATCAGCATATTTAGTTATTTCAGTTGAGTGCACTTATCTTCATTAGTAAATATGCATGTGCTGAAAGCAATAGACTAAGATTTTTTGTATATCTGCTCAGTATGATCATTTGGTCTACCTTTCTGCTGTCATTTTGCTGAGTTTATGCTCCAGACTTGTAATTCTTAATCAATTCACACCAAAATGTTTTCATTGTCTTAATTACTAGAAATGAACACAAAGTGAGACCTCAAGCATAAATGTTTATAAATACTTTTTCTGTTAAAAATCATAATACTAGTCACTACATTAGAATACTTTCAGTAGAGAAAAGCAGAATAATAAACAAAATAGCCTTATTTCAAGCCTATTTCATTATATGAGTGGTTTTAAGGCAAATTAGTTCAGAAAATCAATGTGTAATTAATCTCAGATTAGTGTTTTAAGAGAAGATAAAAAAATAAATATATTATTAACACAAAGTAGCTGTAACTTCACTGAGTTACATTAATATCTGTTGAGATTCAAACGCACATTCATCTGAGTCAGGTTTAAAAGATCTTTTAAACTAAAAGGTGCACTAAAATTGTTACCTTGATGCTTCAGGCAAAGTCTAAAGATAAGTCTAAAGTTTTCTGGTTTTATTCCAGAACTACCTTGAAGGCTATGGAGAACCACAAAAGTGGAAATGAAAGCTCTCATTGTATTATAAAAAAGTAATATTAATGGCTTTTCCCTGGGCTGATAGATGTTTTGGGTTAACAGGAATACGGGAAAAGAAGATTCAATCAGGGAACAGAGAATGGAGACTGAAAATCAGAGTTTTTTAAAGAAGCGAGCAGGAGAGAACTACACCCACAAAACAAGCAAACAGGAGGAATCCACGCAACTGTCACATAGAAGTTTTAACAAAGAGAATCACATTTTTTGTAGTTGCTTGGGGTTTTCTCTATATTTTCCTCAGAACAAAATTGTGCTGTTCATTTTCATAGTAAATTTTGGATGTCAAAAGCATAGATTAGCTGAGAGTTAGACAAATTTCTGGGTGTTCAGAGACAGCTATTACAAATGATGGGCCAAGGGCACACTGTTTTAAGGACATCATGGGATGATGGCCTGATTGTGTGGTGATGGGAGTGTATAGCTGCAGCTTATCTGAGCATCTTTGTCACCATCACAAGCAAAATACTGCACAAGAAGGAAACTATTTTGCAAATTATAGCTCAGACTTAATAGGCTAAGAAGTCTGAGATCTCTTTAAAGAAAGAAAGAAACAAACAAACAATAACTCTCACCCCCTTGAAGTCAGTATC
This sequence comes from Lathamus discolor, assembly GCF_037157495.1. Lineage (NCBI taxonomy): Eukaryota > Metazoa > Chordata > Aves > Psittaciformes > Psittacidae > Lathamus > Lathamus discolor. Next base: position 101,335,611 of record NC_088888.1, read on the forward strand.
AAATCAGACCCTGTGGTCTACCAGGACAGGCAATGAAAAGCAGTGAGCATTGCTTTCTATTACCTGAAACTCCATGAAAATCTAATCAAAAGATACCTTCACAACCAAGGCCTTCATTGTGCTGGGATGGGACTCATGCCTGGAGTGTACCTGTGGCCTGGATCTGGTGGAGGGGATGGACTTGGCTGGCACATGGGAAGTACAATGTCTAATTTAATGTTATAAGGGAATTAGTATCATATGTATAACATTGATCTTGCAAAACATGCAGAGAGAAGGCAATCGGAACGTCAGATTTAATTCTTCTTCAGCAGTAACATAGCCTCTGCTATTAGTTCCTTTTTAAAAGCCATTGAAATGTTTGGAATGAATTTGTGTGGTAACAAACTCCATGGTTTTGCTCTGTTTCAAGTGAGGTCACCACTCTAGTGTAAGTCTGAAGTGTTTCACCCAGGTTTGAACCTCAGCCTACCACAATTACAGTATTAGAGTTCATCTGACTTCTCCCAAAAGTCTTGGTGGGCTATTTTATTTTTGTCCTGATGAAATTGTGGGAATGTCATTGTGTTGCTACTGCTGGTCTACTGTTCATGTGTTTGATTTGGTGGCACTGAAACACTCATACCACATATCCAAGCGAAGAACAACCACTAAAATTAACCTTGTACTGCTTAACCAGAGAAAACATGGTTTAAATGGTTGGTCATGACATGTCTCAAAGGACTGGTAGAATGGATTTGGAGCCAGCCTTATTCATCAACTAATCTACGTGTGAGAGCTCAATAAAGGAACTTGGGGGAAAGGTGAAAAAAGAGCAGGTAATTAAATATTAGAAAAAGGGGGAAATAAAAATTTGATTTATGCCATTTTTAATGGGTTTTTTTTTATTGAGTTGACAAATATATCATGAGGCAGAGGTTAACTAAACAACCTCTGGTGAAAATGATATAGGCTAACTCAACATAATAAAATGTTGCATGAAGCAGAAAATTCTATGACAATTTGGTACATGGGGTATTCCCTCTCTTTCAGTTAGAGGGCATTTATTACCCACTAACTGTGCCTTGATACTCAAGCAAGACAGACGATGTGGTGACAGATATTCAAGACTGTGAACTAATATTCAGTCTTTTGTAGGGAACAACACAAAGCAGTAGAATTATTTATTTTTTCCCCTAACAGCTTGCATCTCTGGGAATGGAATTGGGCAATGGTTCCTGAAGGGCTGCAGAGGGTTAGGGAGGGGGACACAAAAGACGCCAGTCCACTCTCATATTTTTATTTCAGCCCTTCCTCATATTACTTCAAAACCCTAAAACCACCAGCAAAAGTGCTCTGACCCTACTCTTTTCCAGTGTTAATATAGATTTTTAAGAATTTATCAGGCATTTGCTTATCTTCTGTCTCAGCCTATCACAGGATGAGTGCACTTTATATTCCTTTGAAATGTCAGTATATGTGGGATGGGACTCTGTTTCAAAATGAAATTTCTAAATTGCAGATGACCAGCTGAACAGTTACGCACTCTAAATAGAGTCTATGAAGATATCTACAAACTTGTAATAATGTAAAAGATATGAATATTTTGATGAAAATCTATAGATTTTCAGCTGATCAGAAGAAGGATTTATTTTATGGTGAAGCGAATCACTCTTAGTCATCTCAGGTTGTACTAAATAGCACCCCTTTGCTAAATGTCTGCCCCCTAAATCACCTTATTTAACCTTCAGCAGCTGCAGAAGGGCATTGATCTGCCATAGTCATGTGACATACTTGTTATCTACAAGTAGATGTCTCAAATACCTCATGTCTCAAAAGGTGAGACTGAGGGGTGACCTCATCAATGTTTACAAATATGTAAAGGGTAGGTGTTAGGATGATGGAGCTAGGCTTTTTTCAGTGATATCCAGTGATAGGACAAGGGGCAATGGGTGTAAACTGGAGCATAGGAAGTTCCACGTTAACATCAGGAAGAACTTCTTTACTGTAAGAGTGACAGAGCACTGGAACAGGTTGCCCAGGGGGGTTGTGGAGTCTCCTACACTGGAGATATTCAAGGCCCGCCTGGACAAGTTCCTGTGTGATGTACTGTAGGTTACCCTGCTCTTGCAGGGGGGTTGGACTAGATGATCTTTTGAGGTCCCTTCCAACCCTTGGGATTCTGTGATTCTGTGATTTGTGTGGGCAGCTGAACCAAATCCCATTCCAACCGAATGCAATAGAGTCTTAAACACCTAGCACATATACAGCCTCTTGCATTGTAGACACTTAGAGCTTGAAGGTGACGCTGCCTTAAATTTTACTGATACACCCAGGTGGGCAAGATAAGAAGCAATTTTGTCATAAGTTACTCTGATAGATTTCAGCAAAAGAGCTTGATTAGTCACATAAATTAATTGTTCACAAATTTGGTTTAATTAAACAAATTTCTTTGGATGGGTACTCATTTATATCAAGTTCTCTTGCTGATTTCAATCAGTATTGGATCATTTCCCCAAAAGGCTAATCAAGCAAGCTATAAATGACTAACAGCAAAGTTGTGTAGTCTCTGGACATATCATCTGCTTTCCCATTATATTCAATGTCTGGTTTAGGTTTTCATTTTGTATGTCTGCTCAATGTAGGTGAACACACCTGGAATATATCTGGAATATTGCGTCCAGGTGTGTCCAAGGGTAGGTGTCAGGATGATGGAGCTAGGCTTTTTTCAGTGATATCCAGTGATAGGACAAGGGGCAATGGGTGTAAACTGGAACATAGGAAGTTCCACGTTAACATCAGGAAGAACTTCTTTACTGTAAGAGTGACAGAGCACTGGAACAGGTTGCCCAGGGGGGTTGTGGAGTTTCCTACACTGGAGATATTCAAGGCCCGCCTGGACAAGTTCCTGTGTGATGTACTGTAGGTTACCCTGCTCTTGCAGGGGGGTTGGACTAGATGATCTTTTTAGGTCCCTTCCAACCCTTGGGATTCTGTGATTCTGTGATTCTGTGATTCACACTGAGCAAGATATCACTGAAGTTACAGGTAAAGTTTTATCAGCACTTGTCCCTACATAAACCATTTCAGAAGGTCAACACAAGTTCTACTTTTTTATGTTATTCACTCTCGGGCAGTCAGAAAATCAGATGCTGTACACATAAAATTTTGTAAATGGAATGATCTTGGAATCTTGCTGTTTGAAAACACCTGTAGGATCAATGACAGCACTGATGGTTTCCTTCCCATGATATCTGTCTAAACTTGCAAATCAGTATCACTTCCCAAAGTACATTCTGCCAGGCAAGATACTATCTGACAAGAAAGGTTCTCCAGCATCTGTTTGTCCTGAAGCCACACAAGACCTCCATGAGCAGGGCAGTGCTGGTATTCCTGCATTTGAGAAGGTTACTCCATTATCCTACACATACTCTAAAGCTCTGGTTTATTGCTTGGCTTAGAGCAGGATTCCCAGCAGAAATGTTCACTTTGTTGACTGCCAGCTGAAGGACCTGTTCTGCAAGCCCATGACCTACTGAGATTTGCCACTCAAAGGCTGGCACTAGAGTTTCCTCTCCTGAGCACATTACATGAGGAATTTCCATAGCTCAGGTAGAGAGGTGAGGTATGGGCTGAAGGAGAGAGGAAACAAACCAGTGATAATATCTAAGGAGAGGAAAAAGCACATCTCATGTAAGGCTGCAGTTCAATATCACTGGTCACCTTTATCTTGTGTAAGACCCATAACTAGAATCACATTATTATGCATGGGTTCATCTGCATTTGCAGGACAAGAAAAGGTGATGCTCTTTCTTTAAAATATTTTGGATTCCTCTAATGAAGAGCAAGTAAAAATTATCCGTTCCCACTTCACCAGAACATCCTAATCTAGAATATTTTGATAACAGTATAAGATTCTTGGAGCTGGAGCTAAAATAGGTCATTTCCCAAGGGAAAAACTAGGACAGTATTTTTTCTCTTTTCTCTGTTTTCCCACTACGAACAATTAGTGTTACTACCAGATACAACCCAGTACTAATTTTGTTTGTTTTTTTTCACATATTGCTCCTAACTCCTGCAATTTGAGTACATCTGAGAGAAAATTCTGTCTCTCATATTGTGCTCCACTTCCAAAGTGCTGTGAGCCTGAGATTTTTCTTCTAAGCAGCAATTTTTTACTCCCTAGGGGCGTGAAGCATTCACATGGCTACCTCCAAATGGGAGGTGCAGCTAAAACAATCCTGCAGCAAAGAAGTACAGGCAGAACTTTCCACCCTCCTAGATGCTCCCTTTGAATCATAGTGTGTATAAAAGCAAGCAAAGAAGCTACTCATCCTGCAGTGCTTAACCACCATAGGATAAATTATCTGTGAGAAACAAGGTAGGCTCTCATACCTTTGTGATTACACAAAAATGAAGCACAGGCCAGAATGAAGCAACTTTAATGCCAAAAATTTATCTCTCTACCTCATTCACCTTATCTCATCTAACTGACCATTGCAGGCAACATTTGCAGACTTGCTAATATTGATTAATCTACTCGCTCCTTCCCCTCCTCGAGCATCTCAGAGGTATTGTCCACCTTAGCAAGCAGAGAAAGAAAAGTAGCCTTGGGGACATACAGTTTGTCTGCATGGAAACTATGTGAAAAATTAAAGCCTCGTCATTCAGTCCTCAACATTAAACATGTCTGAGAGCAAAAATACTAGCATACCCACATGGGTCTTTGAGCCCGTGTGTTGAGATCATGTAAAATAATGCCCCCTATAGACAGTAGACATTAGTTTGTGCTCTTTTAATGAAAAAGGAAAGAAACTTGTGTTTGAAGCATGTTTAGTGTCAGCTTCTGTTGGAAATGGGACTGTGGTCTAGCCATTGATGTAAGCAATTGTGGGAACTCCATTGTTGCCACAACTGTAAGAGAAACAAATCAGCCAAAACCAAGGAAATGACTGATGACCAAACTCAACCACAAAGAAAAATGAGTTATACAAATTGGAAATTAAAAGGCTTGGGTTTTCACCTAGCTTTTTCCTTTGTTTTCTGGTATAAGTTTTTCTCTATTCCTTGCTCTTAAAGCAGCTGTGGTTTTCATTACAATCTTTTAAAAAGGATTGTGCTACAAAGTAAAGTCTTTGCTGTTATGCCCACTATTCTTAAAAGACCCTTTAAGACCTTTTCTTTTTCTTTGTAACATGGTATAAAATGTTGTACCTGATTCCTCATGACATTTTGGAGAGCTCTTCTTATAGTTACCTGAACTATCGGACGTCTTCAGCCCTTTTGTGAACACAAATAGTAAGGCCTAACCTGTGAAACGTAGCATGAATCTCAGAGGATATGCAATCTGAAAATCATTACCTACAGACCAAAAAAAGAAAGTAGAAGCATATGGACCGCTTGGGCCCCCTATTCTGCAAGATCTAAGCAACTGATATACTACCCAAGAAAGAAAAGAGTGTTTGGACACGTGTGCCAGCCAAGTACTCATCCAAGATATTTCAAAATCATACTTATTTATGGAATCAGAATAGGATTCCAAGTCAGCTGGGAAAATAAGAGAGGGTGGATAAGTCATAATAAATATTATCTAGTGAGGGGGCAAGGAGAAGTATTGCTGTTGTCAAGTGGAGAGCAGGGGGTGAGAGGGAGGAAGAAATAGCAGAGAAAGATTAGATACCACAAATAGCCAGAGGAGTCAGCAGGGAGAGGGATGTGTTAGAAGAAAAATAGAAGTTTTTTCTTAAAGCCAGGGATAAAGGAAATAAACTGAACACCATAAAAACAGCTTACAGAATATCAGTCTCTGACAGAGGCACCAGCACTAAGAGAAAAAAGTCAAACAGTGTCAGCCTCCCCAGGCATGGATTGGTGCCACAAGACTGAATGCAAAAGAAAACACTAAACTGGACTTCAGGAAAATGATGAGTTATTCTATCTGCTCCTTGGCTTTCAGGGATGTTATTCAAAGGTAGGAGAGAGGAAGCACCTGGGCACCTGGTTGACTTAAACCATGGAATGTCATTTGCACAGGAAAAAGTCACTAGAGAGGCAAACCACCAGAGTAATGAATGACGAGCAAACGAGAAGCTGAAATAAGAGGGGAACAGACTTGAAATGGTTGATAGGGATGCTTTCAAACTGAGCTGGTCACCTCATATATTCTCCACAAAACTTTCAGTTTCCCCCTTGAGTCCTTCTCATTCAGTCTTTGTTTGACACTCTTACCAATCTCATTTCCTAACAGCTTTTCCAACTCCCATTCCCTTTCCTGATATCCTTGCCAAATCCAGGCAGTATCTTTCACTTGTTCCCTTCCCCACATCACATACCAGAACATAATTTTCACAACCTGAGGGTGCCAGCTCTGTGTCGTGCATTAAAATGACATTAAGCATTATGTGGATCAACAGAAGCTAGAATATTTTTTTTGATGGGGTGAGGGTGGAGGGATGGGAGAGAAGGAAGAGGCCTTGTAAGTGGGCCTTCTTTAGCAGAACATCCTGTAAGAAACATATGATAATGTAATCATCACAGATATTTGACTAATGCTACCCAGTTCATTTTTTCCCTTCCTGATGACATATCCCAGGCTTTACACTGAGCTTCTCAAAGATAAATTGTGCACACAGCAAGTATCTAAAGGAATGCAAAAGCAAAAAACCAGAAACACTACATTTGGGAGAGATTCCTCCACACTGGCTTCTTCAGCAAGATCTGCAAATAAAGTTATTAAGACAGTTAATACAAGCCAAGGTTATCTGAAAACAAGCAAATATTTTATCATGAATAATAGCATTGTTTATTTTTGGCATTTAAATCCATCCACACAGTAGCTATGTTTTGCCCTTTTGGTAGCATTATTTACCCTTCATTAACTTGTGCAAATGCAGAGGAAATGCAGTTGAAAAAAAAAAAAAAAAAGAAAGATAACAAAAATTAGAAAAATAATTTCCTGAGAATCATATCATGGTTTTTATGATTAATATCATACAATCTGTAGCAAAAAGTGCTTTCAAGAATAGAGTCTGGAAACTTGTCCTAGAATCTGCATATTAAAAAAAAGTCAGTGCAATCTCTATAAAAAAAAAAAAAATGCTTACTACAGTTTATTATTTTAACAGTATATTTAGCAGAAAGTAAGGTATAGTTGAAAACATTTTAATTTTCTGTGCTTTGAAAATATGTATTTTTGGAGGCAATAGAAATGTCTGGAGAATTTAAATTTTTCCTTAGAAAACAGGTTTCTTAAGTTATTTAATCTGCTTTCTTCCTACTCTAGAACTTTGTTGAATGAATGTCAGTATCAAGAGTGGAAAAGTACTTTTCCATGCTTTCATATTGTTTACAAACTCAAGGGAATGCAAAGCAAAGAATTACAGAAAAAGCATGTAACAGAGGACAAGGAAACAATGACACTTTTCAGAATTTCATCAGGTAACATAGTCTTTCCTGTAGGAAAAATGTGTTAAAAAAACCCACTTACTCACTTTATCAAAATAGTGCCCCTACCTGGGCAGTTTTTCATGTTATTTTCATTATATCAAAATTGTCTCAGCAGCAAAGGAGCTAATAGGACTATCCCCTTTAAAGCTCAGATAACAGCTGATCCATCTTTGTTGAGTTAAATCTTCTTGGACGATGCTCAAAGTGAGATCAAGGCTTCATGTTCCTCCAATTCTCTACCCATGCTGAGGAGGTCACACTTTGATTCCTGGACTTTCATGCAGGAAAGAATTTACAGTCTCCCTTTAAGATGTTTTACTTTTCACAGATTTTAATTTTTTAGCTCTGCTAAGCAATGCATCAGTTTGATGTTTGGACCCCAAAATGCCAGACAAGAGGAAGGATATTCAACAAGTCCCTGTGTTTATTTGACATTCCAGAATGAATACATGTTGTGTGGACAAAAGCAATGTTTTACAAGTTTTCACATCACATTCTGAAAGGAGTGTTTTCTTTATAATCTATGTATCTTTATGTAGGCTGTAGGCCAGGTTAAGCAGTGTGATGCAAAGGCTGGACAGAGGGCCTCTATTCACAAAGGAATACTTATTTCACTTCATCTTACACAGCTATCTGTACAGCCAAGCTCATGCTGAGGGATGTTTTACACACATCACACAGTGTGTATTGTGCTCCTGCGCTGCTCCTCTACTTTTATCCTGTCAGTGCAAACTGTGAGGTAGGACCAGCAAATCTAACCATCAACAGTGGTGATGGGGCAGAGGACAGCTTTTGAATGGGAGCTTACAATTTCATCTGTTTGACATAACTTGCCATCAACCCATGTTATTGCCAAACATCATTTCTCTAGCTTCATAATGTCATGCCCTGAAAGAGATCCCTTGGAAAGTGGTAGCAGAGCAGACCACTCTGAAGGGGTGATATAGTGATGCTAACAGCCATAACATGGCATAGTGCCACACTTTCTCTTTGAGAAGTGCAGTGAGAAATGGCCTGTATTTCCATGGCAATATATTATCTGCCTGAGAAGCAAATGGTGCAAAGCATATAAATTCAACCCTGATCCAGCAGTAACACAGATATTTTAGCAGAAGAGGGGTTACTGGTAAAGATCACAATATCCTTAATGTATTGTTCAATTAAAGTTTCTTTTGCAATGCTTCCTCTTTCTCATTTGTAGTTAAGAGAAGGGGGAGAGCTCCGTGACTGCTCCAGGTCATTGGAAGAAGCATGTTCAACACCTTGTTGACCTTTTGGTTCCTTGGGTAAATTTGAGTCAGTAGATTCAGTATATATAATTGAAAACCACTACATATAATTAAAGATGCAAGGGTCTTCAACAAAACTAAAGCAGATTTTCAGAATTTAGGCTCAACATTTTGATCCAAACCCACCCACTGAACTGTCGGTGCAGCAAGTATCTGAATTCCTCAACTGGTCTGCAGATGTTTTAATGCTCTGCTTCTGCACATGTTCCATGCAGCTGCCTTGGTACACCTCTCCTGTACACCTCTGGCAGGCCAGTAGACTGTCTATGGACACATAGACCAGCAGGGATTCAAACCCCATGCCCAGAACATGTCTTGTCTGCACACTCATTGGCTTGAACTCTGCATAAAACACAACAGGGCCACTTTTTCTAAAAGCAATTGCAATCAGAGGTTGTTCCTCCACCTTTGAGAGGCAGCATCCCATTAGCTAGAGCTGCTGCTCGGGCTGCAGGAAGTACCAGGTCCCCAGGAGGTCCTGGCTAAGCCCAGTGGTAACAACACCATTTTAGCTCCTTAAATCGTATCCTGGGTAGAATCAACAACTACAACCATGACCCCATAGAAAGAGACAAGACAAATTCAAGCGCAATTCAGATGTTTAGTGGCTAAGGTACTGGCATGGCTGGGGGATAAAATGGACTTTGCTCTTTGTTTCTAGATCCATTTTGTGTTTTTTTTTCCCAAAAGACAATGAACAGTGTGTACAATTACACATAATTATATATAATTTTCATTTTGAGGGAGGGGCTGGAAGGTAAATACCCCCTGCTCTCCCCAGTGAAGAAGACATGTTTTCTGTCTCTCCCTATTTTTCTCACTATCCCCGTGTAGTTGCATGGGTTTCACAGGAGGGGTGAAAACTGCCTTTAATCCCACTTTACTTACAACTCAATAGGATAAATTAGTCTTAACAGGATAATGCATGGGCATAAATAACCTTTGACTGATGAGTGCCTGATGCCCCATTTTCCACTTCATTGGCAACTTCTAGACTATCACACCAAATCTACAGCAGGCTTATCTGCAACCGTGGCTGCTTGCAGTGCCTTAGAAGCATCGCATGAGCTGTTGTTAGATTCTCACTCATGAGGTACAATTGACAGGTGAGGCCACAATGTTTTAAAATTGTATATATTGGTTACTGTGTTTTAACTTATAGAGAATTTTTCAAATAAAAGAATCAGAGGAGAATCTCATAGAATCACAGAATGGTTTGGATTGGAAGAAACCTTAAAGATCATCTAGTTCAAAAACCCCTGCCAAAGGCAGGGACACCTTCCCCTAGACCAGGTTGCTCAAAGCCCTGTCCAACCTCCAGCAGCATCTACAGATAAATAATCCCTGCTTATTTTAAAAAGTATTGGAAATGGTAAAGATTTATCTTTTTTGTAGTGTCATTTGAAGGAAAACCATCTTTGTGCAACTTCCAAGAATGACACAATAATGACAACACTGCCTGGCTTCATGAGTCTGAAACTAGCATAGAATCATAGAATAGTTAGGGTTGGAAAGAACCTTAAGATCATCTAGTTCCAACATGCAAATATGGGGCATGCATCCCCACAACCATGCAGAACAATCAGGTTGAATGACTCTACTATGGCCCAAATGTGCTACTAATGAAAACCAAACTTAAGGAGCTCCAAACAGAACTCTGCAAATTGAATTACACAGAAAGCTTCCATTCTGCTTCATAAACCTTATCTTGGTACACAGTTTTCCTGTTTTCTGGTTAATACAATACTCAGACTAAACACAACTTTACAAAAGAGCATCAATCTTACAAATTGTAATATAAAATGTTTCTCTGTCAACAAGCATATTTAGTGTTTTCATTTATGTTCATACACATGTACTTTGTGGTTAGATTTCAGGACAGTTCAGTTAATAGTCAAGGGATAAAAGGCAGAGAGAGAGATGATAGGAATTACTAAGCAAAGCAGACTGCAGTGAAATGAACCTTCAGCCATTTTGCACTTAGTACCTAAAGCAGTGTCTAAAATTATTGCTATCATGATCTAAATTGCACTTATCATGAGAGGAGTAATTCAGATACTGAGCTACAAAGGAATAGTGGTAAAATCCTCACACTTGTTCCTTTTATAAGCAGGGGGTGCCTTAAAGTCTTGTAATTCCAGATGACAGATAGTTCCCTTAACAAAGACAATATTTTTAAGGACATGTTTTAAGAACCAATATCAAATTATGGCTCCAGTTTACTCTGGTTTATCTGCATCCCTGAGGTTTATGTATTAAAAAACACTTTGCAGTACTGAAAATACAGCAATAGAAAAAGCTTTTATTGTACTGGAAGACAGTAATACCAGACCTGTTTTTTATTAAATTCAATAGTTGCTCAGAATCTTGTGGTTTTTTGGTTTTTTTTTTTTTTGGGGGGGGTGGTGTTTGTTTGTTGGGTGGATTTTTGTTTTTTATTGGGAGTTTCACTAGGAAGAGTAAAGACTGCAGGTTTGATTTGATTTGATTTTTTTTTAATTTTGTTTTGTTTATAAACACATCACTTTTATACAACAATGTTCCAAATAAAGGAACACAGGGAAAAAATAAAAATCTCTTTATGGTGAAAAAATTAAAGAGAAGAAAATTTTACTGCTGCAGACACAACACTTGTGTTTCTTAAAAAAAAAAACCCAAACAAAACAAGAAAATAAAAATAAAATAAATTGCCAAACTATGACCCTTCACATCAGAACTTTGGCATTTTTATAGAAGACAGAAATGTACAATGAATCTAATGCAAGCAGAGACTATCATGATGTGCCCATAGACATTAAAGATTTCACTACCGTTTAGCATTGATGCAGTTCTCTTTTTACTCAGTTCACTAGTGAGACCAACAATGAAATCTTAAAATCCTATCTCAACTATATATGTTAACAAAATTGTGTTATGAACACCTTTGTGCTTAATACTCTGAGCCCTACTAATTAAGAAAGAGTAAAGAGACATTACTGGTGAAATATGGGCAGAGAAAATGAATGTATTTTTCTTCATTGTTATAAAGAGAGAAATATCTACCTTAGCTACATGCAAGGTTTTAGTTCAGTTCTGATTCAAATTAGATTACACATTCTGAAACCTCTGCTATCACAAGAGTTTCACTATTTCTGTCTGAAATTTTATAAAACCAGTTCTGACTAAAATAAAGAAAAGGTCAGGAGGTCAGCCCATTTGTGGGCACGTTTGGATAAGTGGATCATACTTTCTACAGCCTCAGCTGGAAAATATTTTAATCCATTTCAGTAGATTTTTTGTAGATTTAATGTTGAAATTAGTTTGAGTTACCAGGTAGAAATACATGTAACTGTTGAAATGGTCTTGTGCCTTTAAAGTACGGCTATTGCAGCTAAGGAGAGACTAGTCACACTCACCTCTGTATAGCCAAATGAAGGAAGCTGTCCTGGAACAGTGATTTTCAATTTATAATCTATAGGTCCTGTGAGGTCCATAAACTACTTCAAATGCACTTGTGAAAAGTACAAACAAAATGCTAGGGGCTTAAAGTCACTAAGCAAGGAATCATAACTTTACAGAATATTTTCTGAGTCCACTAATCAAAAAGGATGAAAACTACTGTCCCAAAATATTTCTGTGCCAGTCCACCCTGTGAGGGTTAATAGTATACACAGGAGTTCTGCTAAATGTCACAGTAGCTACTATGTTCTAATCCTGATCCCCTACCTACTGTAGCTGCTATAAAATATATAGTAATAATTTCCTGAGGCAGGGTAATGTATAAGGAATGTCAGACCAGGATCTGGACATATTTGCCTTAGCTCTGTTTTATTAAAGTGAAACTTTTATTAAGGCATGTGGTGAATTGAGCAATCTGCATGATTCATGCAGTTGTAAACCTATTGCTACACTCACAATAAATCAATGAGCCATTGTTGTATGTTCACTGTACTGTAGATTAAATAATAAGAGAAAAAATTAACATGGAAGTGTTATTCAGCCATATGAAAGTATTAAAAACATACTCTAAATGTATTAAAAGCACCAAATTGCACTTGAGGTAAGCTTTATTCCGTAAACAAGTGTCTTTCACTGGGTTATTTCTGATTAGAACATGCTCTTATGATTCACACAGTAAAACTATGGGCCAAGGCTTCAGCCTGACCTCTGCATACCCTTAGCTCTACTGCTCAGAGGGAAACATGAGAAGGAACTACTCCTTCAGGACCAGGGCTGTCATAAGAAGATGCTGATTCATCACTCCATTGACGCCAGAGTTGCAAAGGGTCATTTTGGGTTGGGGCTAAAAGAAATGACTGTGGTTTCTCTGCATATATCCACATATCTCTGATTTTCCCTCAGCCCTATCTGGATTATTATCTCCTTTGGGCACAGCAAGCCTGTGCAAGGCATTAAAAGGGGCAAGTGAGAGTGAAATTGTTTAAAAGTTCTCTTTTCTTTTCTTTTTTTTTTTTTTTTTGCAAAAGAAGGGAGGAAGTGGGTGAGAGACTTTTACCAGCTCCTGGATGGAACTGTGCTCGATATTCAGTCAAAGTGATCCTATAGAAGTGAATACCTTCTGTAAGAATCACTGTAATATAAAGGAAGAGGTGAACACAAAATTCACTATGCTTTAAATTTTGCACATGAATGGTGTTTCACAGTAAGAAGCAAAGTATGCCCACTCAGTGGCTTATATAGATTATTTGAAAACCTATTCAATTTCTATTAGAATTATTGCAATTACAGTTAATTCCCATTATATTTCCAACGAGAACAGTGAGCAGAAGCTTGTATCTTTGCTGTTCAAAAATACAACAGTAAAATATATTAAGATTCTTTAAAATCACAGTTTTAATCAATATAAAGTAAATTCATTTTCTCTATTATTTTTCACATAAATTCTTTCTGTTATTGTTGCTAAGCCTTTGAAAAGTTTGAACCAATTTCTCTGTTCCTCAGGAACAATCACTTACCTTCAAGGTGTGGAAAGACCTGTGTGTCCAAGGGACTAACAGCTGACTGCATGACAATCACATCTCTCCAAAATTATTCCCCAAATATGCTTTAAAAATCTACAAACCATACACTTGACAATACCCCTAAGGATAAATATCCAGATACAAACAGGAGAATTGAGACTTGGGTCCAAATTTTCACACTCTATCATGTCAAACAGCCATTCCGACAGTAGATGTTGGTCTACTTTACTTGATTGCAAAGTAGACCAATCAAAGATTTTCCTCAGATGTGTGACTAACTGAGAGCAGTCTGACAGCATCTTATTTTTTTTTCACCTCTCAGGAAAAGCAGCAAGTCACATGAAACATCCAATGCTATAGGTCATCAGGTAGATTTTGTGTCTCTTCTTGGCAGGAGTCCACAGATTAATTAATGTTTTACCAACAATTATCTGTCTTTCTCATAGGTCGCTGAGAGAATAAGGACAATATTTTGGATTCATGTAATACAGTGTGCTCTCAAAATCCAGTTCTGAAATAGAGTGGAGAGTGGTCAGTTTTACTTAATGACTAAGAGGGTCCACATACCAAAGGGAACCCATATGCTGACTTGCTATCTGCAGCTTAAGAGACTGCTGTATACGTTCCTACTCACCACAAGCCAAAACACTGTATTCTGGTTCCCAGGTCTGACACAGGTTAAAAGGAGGTAGAATAAAATCACAAACATTTTAAGGATTTCCTCCTTGTGGGAAGAGTTCAACAGCTCATGCAATCTCCTTTCACTTATCCTAGCCTAAGCTGGACTCTTCACCAGGGAGTTGGACAGGAACAGCTTGACTGCTGAGAAAGGGAATAATAGAAGGAGGATTTGAGCTGCCAACATCTCCAGATCTATGCAGGTCCCTGGAGCCCCATCTACATGATAAACTTATTAACAATGATACATTGGACCAGGTAGACAGAGAACTGGGCAACATCCTTTTACCTTCAGTCTCTGACCAAGTTGGCAGACTGATGACATTCACACTGTTAAGTTTAAAATTTTTCAGTATATGCAGACACTTGAACAGAATGAATGTCACTTTGATTAAAGCTGTAAAGAGTACTCACACACAAGAATACAACGATGAGCTTGTAAATTCTGTGAATTTTGGCAGATTTATGATTCTTTAGCACTGTGTTTCGCCATCTCTTAGATAATTCTTGAAGAAGAGATGAAAAATATATCTTTTTCTATTAAACATGTTAATTACTAGGGAGACACAAATCTGAGTCTGCACTGATGTTCTAGCTCTGCAGACATGAGGATTGGCATTGATGTCTTCACAGTTAACTAAAATTAGTGATGGACCTGAACCAAAAGCCATTATATTAATACAATCAATTTATAAAACCGTGATTCCACCCACAAAGACTTCACTCATATTTTGGGGAAAAGTTTTTCATTTTATTGATTTGAAAGTGATTGATATAAGCTTTCAATAAGAGTCAGTCTTTTCAATAGCTAAATCACTTTTTAAAGTGAAACTTAGGTTCCTAATTTGTCGGGATGGTTTTAAAACTTACTTTTGGGCCTGTCAATTAGATCTTTCAGTTGGGTCTTGGCAAAAATCAGAAGCTGTAAAATTCCCCCAAAAATGTGCAAATTTCCTCCTAGGAACTGTGGGATCAATGTATGGAATGGCATTTCTGATAAATAGCTTTACTGAATACTCAATGCATGAAGAAAACCAAAGGCACAAGAGGTAAATGTCTGAAGCAAGAACAGGAAAAATCACTAATTATTCTGAGATAACAGTTTTTTTATTTTTGTATCTGTGGTGTTAGCGTCTGATTGCACAAAGACCTGCTTTTCTTCTAACTCCAATGGAGCACAATGCAGAAGCACAAAGGCTAGCTCTGAGCAAGCAACACTGCAACAAGAAACAGCATTGGTTGTATTAGCACAGACTTGCACCCAATGTAATAGGGTCTGTCAAGGAGCCACAGTGAACTCTTGTTACTGGTCTCCTCAGTGCATTGCACTGATTCTCTTTTGGTGCACACAGAAAGTAGGTTAATGTTTGGGAGCACCAATACATCACGCCCTGTAGATGTTCCAGGTCATTTTGTGTTACTGCAGGAATCCCAATACACTGCCCCATCACATAGAGTGGATATGCTGAAGTTGCTTTAATTGAGAGCGTAAAAGTATTTCTCAGGCGTGGAAATATACAGCCAGAAATATTCATACTATTGTTCAAGATGAGAAAACCAGTCACTTGTCAAAGCATGTGCAGAGTTCATCTTCTGAATCCATGACAAGTGGCTTTTCCATTATATCAGAGGAATTGTTAGGTATTCATATTACCCCCTTATTTGACTGATTAGGAACCATAGAAACAGGTTTCATTTCAATACAACAAATGCTAAGAAGATGCAAGTAAATAAGAAAAAGCCAAAATATGCAATTATAACTGTTGCAGCTTAAAACCTGACCGCCTTGGTTAACAAGAGTTTGTGAAATTCATCTCCTATCTTCCTTTTGCAAAGACTTATTACTTTCTAACTTAAGCCTACAGGTTTTATCTAGTTGGGCGTCAAACCACTGTATATTCCCTGGCTTGCACCTGAAATCATAGCTCAGCATAGACTTACTTCATCAAGCCTCAAATCTTTAGAGTTGTGAACTCTGACAAACCCTTTAGAGAACCTGATGTGGGTTTCAGACTTGTAATGAAACTCAGGCTTGGGTGGGTTTTGGGTTTCATTACAAAAGCTCTGCACAGCTGCTCTAAAAACTCAAACCAGGTTTCATAAAAGTACCTGTTGTATTTAAACCAAGGAGTCGCACTGGGAACTATATTTAATTAGTAAGAAGTTGTAGGAGTGCTGATGTAACTGTGTAAAAATGGCTTTTAAAATACAGGAGATGTGACATGGAAAGCCCTTTTAAAAGCAGTGGAATGCTTGATCCAGGGCTGTTGTCCCTCTGAACCCTGCACATTACTAGGCTCAGTGCAATGCCACTTCTGCGAGGAATGACTGCAGACCCTACAAAATTTAGCTCTTTAATATGTTATTATTCTGCAATTCTTAACTCCTACAAAATAAATAAATAAAAAAAGAGATAAAATTCAGCAACTGTGCTTATCCTGTCACAGTCAACTGCAACACTTCCATGGAGGGGACAATCTCACAGCTTTTGTCTCAGCCATAACAACATTCTTTTAAACTGTACAAGTACTTGGTTACATAGGGTAGTTTCTTGCAAGAAAATCCAGATGCAGTCAAATAACCTAATTCTAGTAGGAAACAGTTTCTACTCTCTACAAGCTGACTGAATTCTTTCATTTCCAGCTCTGTTGTCCATTCCTGCAGAGATGCTCCTATAAGATGCCGTGTGGTCCTTAGTCCAGCTCTGCTGCATGAAATTTTGAGAAGAGAAAGTACTGAGTCTTTCTATTCCAGGTTTGCATGACATTAAACATACCAGGATGCTAACTCATGGCTGGGACTCTTGCCCAGTGATGATAAGTTTTCCAGAATGATAGTAATAATGACAATAGCAATATTGATTGTAGTAAATTAAGAGGCTGTCCTGGACTTGAAAGAAACCAGAAGGACTCTGATCCATCAAGGTGTTTAATACATGCTTGCATAAGCATATAGGTAGTCCAACTAATTTAATTAAAATTGAGCATGTTTGGATTGCTTTACAAATTGCAGTCCAAAAAGAGAGGTGGAAAAGAAAAAGATGTTATCCTTAATCTAGGTGGTAACAGAATACATATGGCAAGATGTGGGCTCTGACAATGATCTGAGTCTGCTTCCAAGCGAAGGAGGAACAAACTGTACTGAATGCCACAGGACAGGCTAAGATGTCCGGAGATTCAAGCACAGATTAAAGTGATCCAGGGAAATTAAAGTGAAGCTGAAGGCAGCACTGGCACGTTTGAACAGGGGAAAAGGAACCCTTCAGAAATCTGGGTGAGGAGATTAAGAGATGGAAGACAACAGCAACTTCAAAACACAGAATGTGAAAGAAATGAACTTGGTTAAGAATCTCAAAAGTAATTTGGACAAGGGTTTTGTATGTTTGCTTGGGTTGCTTTTTAAAAAAATAAAGAAAAAGAAAATTGTGGCTGATTCTTCACTGATATTGGCTTAAATTTCAAGCCTCTGCATGCTTATAGCTAAATAGCAGGACAGTTTGGGGCCATTCAACACTGATAATTTTCTCAGTGGATCAGCACAAATATCTAACACAACTGTTTCTGTAACTGTGTGACACTGAGAAAATCCACCACTTAATGACTCTCCTATGAATACCCACACCTCTGAAGTGATATGGGGATGTCATTGCCTAGTGTTATTATATTGGGTAATAACATAAAATATATTGGAACATTGGCAGGGTCAACACCTGCTCAACATTTTTTTTCCTGCTGACACAATCTGCAATTATTAATCCACATGTGTTTTGTTAACTTTTACATTTATTTTGAAACCACATTTTTTTTTAACTTTATTTTAAATAAGTATCTGACCAAGTAAACAGACAAGACATCATCATGACACAAGTTAAATCACATGATTTACGTATTCTTGCTTTATTTCTGAGCATGGCAATAACATGACATTTGTAAGTAATTCTTCTTTTGTTTTCCTATGCCCCATTCCAAAATTCTCCTTTAATGGAGAGTCCATTCAGACTCTGAAGTCTTCAGGTCTGAGAGTTTAAATTTTTGGATAACCAAGTGTGTCTCATCATGTCACTCCCATTCGCAAATAGCTCCATCTTGGAATAAATAATAAACAAATCTATGAAGAGCAAATGAGGAACTGGATAAAAATCCACCTCCATTAATGGATATTAAAATTCATCACTGTGCAAATGGCTATCATTCATTACATACACAAGTTAAATATTTAGTCAGCTCTGCTTCTGTTACACAAGAATTCTTGAAACACATTTCTGCTTTAAACTTACTATATTATACTGCAAGCATTTAGAACACCTATATACGTATGTATATGTGCACATATGTATTTGTATTGAACACCATGCTGGCAGAAGTTTTCAGACCAGATTATGTGCAGATTTACAGCTTCCATAGTTCAGTACTTACACTGCTAGTCAGCACAAATTTTGTGGTCTCTTTCTCCTTTCTCCATCCATAGATGAGTTTAGACTTTGTAATGTCACCTGAAGTTTCTCCTGAATGTGAGACTCTCAGCTGACAAGAGAATTGAGAGTCAAATCATTCTTTAATTTAGGCCACAGCATTAGGTTTGAGGTGAGATGCATTGAATTAATCTAGGCAGCTCCTTTAAACATAAAGTGTGGTCTGTGTGTTGAAAGGCAGGGGTTGTACCTGCTAAGATATAGAGCTCTTCCAGATTTTCACCACTTTTGCAGAGAAAAGGCATTAACAAAGATAGAGGGTTTTTCACTTAGGATCTTATGACTGCCTTCCCCTTTGTACAGGTTAATTAGAAGATGAGGAGGAGGCAAGCAACACTGATCTCCATCTGTTCTGCAGCTGCCACAGCTGAGGCTAAAGGTGCTGATTTTTTTCGAGGGTCACGCTCAACAGTAAGTGTGTTGGTTG
Source organism: Lathamus discolor (assembly GCF_037157495.1). NCBI lineage: Eukaryota > Metazoa > Chordata > Aves > Psittaciformes > Psittacidae > Lathamus > Lathamus discolor. Next base: position 101,354,862 of record NC_088888.1, read on the forward strand.
GGAAGCGCTATGTTGCTACTAGTATGAGACCCACTGCTCTCTTTAAATACTTTTAGAAGAAACCCAAGAGGTTTATTTGGCTCTAGATGCTAAATAACTTTCTATTTATTCTCTTCTACATTTCAAATTCTTTGACTTTAACCATTTAATTTACTGCTTTATTTAATAGTTCTACCATTGTCCAGCTGATTTCAGCCAGCTTTGCTGAGAAATTAGATCTGAAACCACTGAAAGTTCAGGTGTAAGATAGGGTTAATGTAACCTACCTGGTTTCTGAGCATTAACTGAGCTGCGCCTTATGATCATAGTCAGGCCTTTACCCTTTTTTCTTTGCTGCTGGAGTAAGAATTTTACCTCACACTCAGCACAGGTCAAAAATAAATGAATATAGGAATTTTACCTCACAAATGTGAACATCTGTGTCTGAGGTAGTCACTGACCAGTCTAGTAAACAGTCAGTGCAAGGCACAAGTCATCTCATCCTGTGGTAGATGTGTAAAGTAAGTCAGGTGAATCACTAAAACTACCTGTTTCTCTCTAATATAGTAAAGGGAGCCTGGAATGACTAGCTTGAATGTAGACACATATATGCAGACACCAACATCAAAGTAAAATTAGTTTTCTTCAGGTACTTAATAAGCATACCACTTTGATTTACTTTTGTGAGCTTTAATGCAATCCCTGTTACTGCTATTATTTGCATTGCAATAACCCCGAGATGTTAGGATCTGTTTATTACAAATCCTATATAGATAGAATTTCTTTGTCTTACTTTTCATAGATACAGTCCTCCCCTACGTCTCTATGTCAAGAAGTACATCAAAGCAAATGCTGAACCATGAATAGTAGAGGAGATTTGAGATGGTGATCATCTGTACAAGCTCAACATATACAAGTGTATGGAACTAGATGGGATGAATCCAAGGGTAGTGAAAGAGTAGCTTTTCATAGCTGAAAAACAATTTTCTACCAGTTTTGAAAGACTGTGGAGATCAGAGGAAGTCACAGATGACTAGAAAAGAGCAAATATTATGCTAGTCTCCAAAACCAGCAAAAAGGAAGGTCTAGGAAAGCACAGATCAGCCAGCCACACTTCAGTCCCTGAAAAAAGCTGTGGAACATGTTTTCTTGATAGATGAATAGTGCAAAGGGCATAACTGGAACAAAACCAACGCAGATTTACTAAGAATAGTTCATGCTTAACTAATCTTATACTTTATATGGCAAAAAAAAAAATTGCTCTGTGAGCAAAAGGAAAGCTGTGGACTTAATCTACCTTGATTTCAGCAAGTTGTATGACACATTTTCCTGCAACATCCTTCTTGACAAGCTAATACGTGCTGGACAAGTAAGCCATGAAATGGGTGGTAGGCAGTGGCTCAGAGCTGAACTGACAGCCAGTCAGAAGCAGAGTTCCTCAGAGATCTATGGTAGTTTCAGTCCTGTTCAGTATCTATATTAACAATGTGGATCATAGACCTGAAGGTTCCCTTACTGTGACTGCAGATAATAGGAGAGAGAGATTTAAGCATCAGAAAGGAAAACCACAACACAGAGAGAGTTTTGCTGTCTGAAAGATTGTGACAAGAGCAGCTTGAGATTTAAAAATATAAAGTCCTAAAACTTGGATGGAATAACCACAGCTAGTAGTAGAGACATGGGTCTGACTTGCTAGGAAACATCTCTGATGAGAAGGTCATGGGGATCCTGGTGGGTGGCAAGCTACATCTGAGCCAGCAGTGGACCTGACAGTGGTGAAGTTAACATCATCATGGCCTGCACTGGCAAGGGAACAACCTGCAGATCAAGGAGTGTGATTATGAACTCTATTTATCTTTTGTTAGACCATATTTCAAATACATATTTCATTTTGGTCCCTGCAGTATAAGAGAGACATTGAAAAATTGGAGAGGGTCTGGTGGAGGGTTACCAAGTTAATTAGAGGACTGGAGAACTTGACATATGACAAAAGAGTGAAGAAATTGGTTTTTTCAGCCTGGAGATGAGGCAGTTTAAGGGGTACCTAATCACAGCCTTTTATACCTAAAAGCCAGTTTTAGAGAAGATGAATGTACATCCAAAGGATGCTCAGCGAGAGGACATAAGAAATACAAGAAAGTAGCTTTAAGGCAAATTCTATCTAGAGGTAGGAAAAAAGAAATTATATTGAAAATGAAACTTAAGGTTAGGTTGCTCACATAAGTGGTGGAATCTTCTTCTCTGAAAACATTCAAGACTTGATTTCCTAGTGCTCCAGATAACCTAATGTAAGTCCCTGCTTTCAACAGAAGTTCAGACCAGATGGTGTCCAAAGGTCCCCTCCACCTGGAATTTGCTGTGGGTTTCTGGTATTACAGCAAAGCTATCTTCCTTGCCCCTAATAACCGAGCCTGTAAAATCACAATCTAACCCCAAATTTGTTTCTTGCACTCAGTATGAATACATGTCTGGGACTCTTGACTACAATCTCTATTGACTACAGTGGAAATGCAAATTTCTAGTGCACGTATAGACATCAGCATGGAGATATCCCAGTGAGTATCTGAGGGAAAAAACTGGGACAAAAGGGACTAAAGAGGGCAGAAGCATCTTAGAACAAATATGTTGTTGGAGAAGGTTCCTATTCACTGATGGCTGTTCTGTTTCACCAGCTGTTGTTATCTTCCCGAGAGAGATATGGAGGCCTCTGCTCTATCATGCATAGAATCATAGAATAGTTAGGGTTAGAAAGGACCTTAAGATCATCTAGTTCCAACCCTCTGCCATGGGCAGGGACACCTCACACTAAACCATGTCACCCAAGGCTCTGTCCAACCTGGCCTTGAACACAGCCGGGGGATGGAGCATTCACAGCTTCTCTGGGCAACCCATTCCAGTGCCTTAGCACCCTTACAGTAAAGAATATCTTCCTTATACGCAATCTAAACTTACCGTTTAAGTTTTAACCCATTACCCCTCGTCCTATCACTACACTCATAATAAATAGTCCATCACTACACTCACATAAATAGTCCATCTGCAGAACCCCTATAGCCCCCTTTCAGATACTGGAAGGCTGCTATGTGTTCATGCCAGGTTTAGATCAATTCTGTATTTTGCCTTATTACAATAGAGGAAGTAAAAATCCCCAATGGATTCTGGGATTGAATAGAAACCTCAAAAACCCATAAAAAAGAAAAAAATAATAATCATTTGGGAAACACTAAATCACTCACCTCCTAACAGGTCAAAAATGAGACAAGATACTAAAACAAAAGGGGAAAAAGGGGAACAATAATTCTGTTATAATAAGCACTGGAAAATACTTCGTATTATAAGAAGTGCTAGTGGTGTGATTAAGTAATTTTTCACTGAGGTATAATTTTGCATTATACCTCCATGATCAAACAGTTTTCTATTCAATATTTCCAGTGGTGTAGATGGAAGCTGCAGCCATAACTCTGAGGCAATATGTTACTTCTAAATCAAGGTGAAATATGCTACAAGAAGTACCATTTTCACATGGGACATAAAGCGAGAGGTCCAGAGTTTGACCGTTCATCATTAAAGATTGAATGACATTTTTCATAAGAAGAAAGGTGTTAAATGTAAAGTTCAAGCCAAATTCCAAAATTTGAAATATGGGTGATTTTTAATGGCCTGTAACTCAGGTATGGTTTGGTTGCTTTTCGTCAAACTCCACAGAATTCTCCCTTGCCTTTGGAGTAAAAGCAGTAATTATCAGGCTGAGTTGTTCGGGTTTTGGGTTGGTTTTTTTTCAAGTGAAAGTTGCTAGATGGCAAAAATAAAGCCTTGCAATGGAAGCTGACGATCGCTGTAATTGTTGAAAGTCCATTATTTCTTAATAATAAGTTCATAAAGCTGTTTACATCTTTAGGGAAAAAAAACCCTAACTAAAAGTTGTTATTGATTACAGTAAGTGAAAAAATATACACAGTATAAAGGTCTTATAACTCTGGATGGAGCACTAAAAAATAGCATTATTTGGCTCAACATATAACCTAGCACTTCCCAGTTAGAAGGTCAGATGTGTGCTTTAGCTCTGAAAGCTAGCAGTCTTTTTAGATTTGAATTGAACAAATGTTTCCTTACGTGTTATTTTCTATAACAGAAGAAAGGCAGTCTGCCTCTCAGAAACTTTTTAGCATCAAAACTGAGTCTGAAATCTGTTCTCAGTGTTAAAAAAAAAAATGATTGCAAGTCCCTTGAGACCAGTGGCTTATCCAGATGAAGTCTTTAAATTCCATATGAGGTTCAGGCACTGGCATAGTATATCTAAAAGTGAAATAGAAACTGTACAATGCCTCCTCTCCCATGAACAGTCAACAAATCCACCATGTCTAGATATAAAATGTGGCCCCATTGTACTACACTGCAGGGAGAGGAAACAGAAGAAGAGTAGGCATAGGGATCATCTTTTCCTTAGACGTGCTAAATCATATGTTTGTGGAACAGTCTAGGTCTTTAACACAAGTTTCATTCTTTAATCTCATGCATTATTGTAACGGTGTCTTTGCAGTGTCATAACTAAAGGAAAGTAGCTATTTTTGTACAGTCTTCCATTGGATGTTGCACTACATGTGAAAGTATTTTCCATTGTGAACTTTATTCCAAAGAATATCCAAGCTGAAGTTCATGAATATATTGGGTCTGTACTGAGGCCTGGAGCTATTTAAGTTGATAGATCCACAGAAATATTAGTTGGAAGGGATGTCTGGTTTGTCTATCGAGTCCAGCCTCCTGCAGGACATTTCCCATCAATAAATCAGGCCAGTTGTGGGTTTGTTTAGCTGAGTGCTAAAATTGCTTAAGAGTGGAAATCCCAGCAGTGTTTCTGACTGTTTAATCCGAAACTCAATTTTTCTAGTCTAGGTGAGGTCCAAGAGACCATCCTTCTACCAGATCCAGCATGCAGGACCCCATGGTGTGCTGCTCACAACAGCCACAGCCCAGCACCTATAGAAAATTTTCAGTTTGACAGGGTGACAGTTTCACGGGGAGCAGGCAAATTTCCTCTTAGTAATGAAAAACGGGGAGAAAGAGAGAGGGTGAGAAAGAGGCTTACTCACTCCCCTCTTACTTTCTGCAATGAAATTTTTGACACCAGAGAGAAACACCGCTCAGTTGCCTTTTCTCAAACTACACGCTTTCCACACTCTTCATCAAGCAGTGTCTTTCCACACTGTATTTTTTAAGTGATCAATAATCAAGGTGTCCATGATTTAAAGGTGAATTTACAGTAACTGCTGATTGCTTTAAGTGCAAAAAAGTCTGTCTCTTGTTTTTACTATGCGATTGGTAGAAGCACTATGTGTTCTTGGCAGGAAAAATAGCAAGAAACCTCAGGAATGCATGATTTCTAATTTCAACAGAGTGGTAGTTGATTATAAGTATTAGCATAGCTTAACTTTATCCATTATCCAAACTTAATATTATCCTTTGTTTAATACACTGATAGAAAAAGAGCAGTCTCCTTTGTATGACTATTGTTTTTATTCTCTCAAGCCAAAGTCAGTGCTGACATAAGCAGGCTTCAGTCCACAAAAGTGAATGAAGTTAAACCTTTTGCCAGCAATGAAAGTTAGCCTCTAGAGCAATGCTAATTATGGTTTATTTGTATTAATTAATCAACACAATGTTAATTTTCAATCAGCGCATGGAAAAAAACACACAACATAATCAACTGAAAAACATCACAAAATTCCTTAATTTACCATGAAGTGGGGTATTTCTATAACCACAGAGTACAAGTGCAGGAAGAACTAACAAAAGTAGCTCTGAACAAGCAATATCCTGAACTACAGCTGTGTCAGTAGGGCTCAGGTCAAGGACTATGTAGTTATTCCTCTGAGCTGCTGTGCTTAGAGCTGGACTGATATCTTATGTGGCACCATGCTATTTCCTGCAGACATGCTAGCTCTTTTAATGCAAGCTGACATGCTGCAAGCACAGTGCTCTGTTGTGTAATGTAGATATGGCCAAAACGTTAGGTGCACCAAAGTAATGAAACTTCACCAACTACAATTAGGACAACTTTCCTAAAGAATGGAAACAATAGGTTTCAGAAGCTATTCATAAGACATTAGAAAATGACATGCAAAAAACTTCCAGCAATATTGAAGAAATTATAGATGGGTGAAAAGAAACTATATACATCCACCAAAAATTTCACTGTGATGTCTGTCATTCACCTGATGTCTGTCTAGTTGCTAAGTCAAGTGAAATCATTGCATATTTGGCTAAGTGTAGTGCTCAAGACATAGGAGACTTCGTTTTACTGAGAATTTTAACAAATAGTTCATAGATGATAACATGAAATCAGTAATTTCCTTGAAAAGTATTCTCATGCATTGCACAATTATGGTGTACAGAATCCAAAGCACTGAAGGAAGTTATTTGTCACCTGTCCGGGCAAGACTGAACATTGAGTTTGTCTAATTGATTAAAGAAATAAAAAGCTATGTTTGGTTCTGTCTTCTGAATTGTATCATAAGAACTTTACTGACATCTAACGATTGGGATTTATGGTTTTTATTTTATTTGAGCATTGAGCTTTCTACTAACCACATTCAAGTACCTCAATGCAGTAAGGTGTAGACTGAACAGCACATGAGCTTGAAAGGTGAAAGAGCATTTAGAGGGTAAAGGGCATCTCATTTCAGAAAATAAAGTTCTCATGTACCAATGAGAAAGTGCCAAGAGTGCTAGGGACAGTTCTGGATCTTTGAAAGAAGTGTCAAAATCAAGCTGATCTTTAGACAATGGGACAGTGTTGAAGAGACAGGTCTCCTGACTCGCCCCTTAGAAAGAATGTAAAGGCAAGTGAGCTTTAGAGAGCATTACATACAAGTGCTCTCTCCTTGAGCAATTCAGTCGTATTCTTTCAATAAAGTAGCTTCACTGCTTGTATACTAAGTGCTAATCAAAAGTTTTCTTTCAGGTGTTTTGCAACTGAATGTATGGCTGTGATGGGTGAAGTATTTGAGTGTGATTATAAGCTAAATTCCATCCTCCCCTTTAGAGACGGAATCTGTCTCTAAGGCCGGAATATGACTGGTTAAGCCTATATAGCAAGTGAGCTGAGGAAAGCAGACTCCTAACTCCAGGCACCTAAATTAGTGTGAATACTGCTCTCTTATTTCTTCCCAGCCTTGCAATTCGAGGATCCTCAAAAACACTGAAAAACTAGTTCAAATAAGTGCAGCAGAACATTCCCCAGATGACCAGCCAGGGAAAAGGGCCAGAGATTACAGTGCCTTTGTTACTAAGTCAGCTATGGAAACCAATGAGAAGAAAGAGGATTTTACATTTTGGGGGAAGGAGGGGTGAGTGTAGAAAAAGGTGAAATAACTGAGAAACCATATTCTTGTGCAGACTGAATTAGGCTTTCTGAAATGACATATGAGGCTGAACCACTAGTATTCTGTTAGATGGAGTCTTTCTGAGATACCTGTAAAACTGCAGAAGTATCTGCTTTAACATCTGAGATACCATATTTCTAAAGAAAATGTAGGACATTGTGAGTTTTTATAAGCAATCAGTAAAATACAGTCTTCTCAGAAAAGTAATGCAGCCAGTTTTGTTCAGCAAACAGAATACTCAGACAGACATTACTGCATTAGGGAAGAGCAGGAACATTAGACAAGCACACAGAATGAGTAGCAAAGGATCCTAAGTGAAAGCCACCAACCAAAAGAATGATGGAGAAAAGGAGTTCATAATTTAGCAATTTGCAAGCCTTTTAGTGGTACCGGATCACCAAAGGACATCTGTGTAACATTTTCATCAGTCTGACAAGAGAGCCAACATCAACATTTGTCCACAGGAACCAAACTAAATATTTAAAGGTGAACTGCAAAGCTAAAATGAAAGCTGAGTTAATCATGGAAATATGCACTGAATGACCCTACTTACCACTTTGTTGGAGACAATTCATCATAGAAACATGTTGAGACTCCTATTTATCAAGTCTTTTTCTGCTTTTCTGAATTTTACTATAGATTTCCTGCTTTTCAAAGCATGATACAATATTCTGTTACGACAGCAGAAACCTTCTGTTATCATAGACATTTGATGTCAAAGAATAACATACATTTCTTAGTGAATTAAGAAAATCCAAAGGACACCCTGAGATAAAAATGTAAGGTCAGTAATGTCAGTGTAGCTAGCCTGATTTAATTTCAGGGTACAGTCTGGATGGGCCCATATGCCTCCACACTGACTCCCTGCTTTGTCTCTTTGGGTTTTGAGAAAACAAGTTTACTATACCTTCATTGAGGTAAATTTTAGTAGAGAGCATATTTGAGAAAAATCAAGAGTCTTATAGCAGTTATGTGATTTTGACTTGGGTTCTGAAAGGGCTGAGTAATAGGAACAAATAGGTTATTAGTTCTAGACAATTACAAGGAAATAGAAAATTATTTGTTAGAGGCATCAAAGTGTTTTCAAAATGAGATTTCATATTCTGTTAAAAAATATCCCTGGAGTTTACTCTTGGATTTTCTTGGCACTTTTTTTGACTTACATTATTCTTACAGCCATAAAGTTGCCCATAAACCTATTTTTCCTTCATTCCAGCAACAGTGTTCAACCTGTGGCACACACATTAACTGCCACATAGTAAGCACACAGTCCAGCTCATATTCCATCTTCTGCTTCCTTCAGAATAATGGAAATAAGCAGAAATAGAGACAGACTGAACACACTGATTCAGAAACTTTGGAGTCCAAGAAAGCACAGGGACATTCCAAAGCATAAAAACCATGAACACTTATTCCAAAGCCCAGAGAAAGCAGTGGAGTCTGGCCACTGAATTCAATAGGCTTTGGAGCGTACATACGTAGGCAGGGAGAGTTCATCTGCACAGCCAGCTTTAGAAAACTGTGAACCAACCTCAGCATGTTTTGAAGGTGGCTTCCCACTGTTGACTATGACTTTGGAGCCATGTAGGATCAGTGGAGGGTTGCCAAGCATGGGTTAGCCAACTCTGCCTTGGGAGTTAACATATCAGGCACTGTACAACTTTGGTCAAGCTCTGCAACTTCTAGATCAGTTTCCCATCTCTTTCACATGGGCCCTGGTGAGAGCAGATAGGCAGCACTCTGCATTCAGCATGGGAAAGGGTTTCTATGCAAGGTGGACAACTGCACCAGAATTCAGCTACATGGAAGAACCAGAGAGCATTCACACTTACAGATGAATCCTTCTTACCTGTGAGTTTTTGGCTAGCCATTAGCAATTTAATCCAATTTTTTGTTCATTTGCACATTTATTTTCTACTTCCATGCAGTGCTAATGAAGTATTAGGACACTTTTTGCACGCTAAATGTGAGAGCAAGCAGAGACTCTCTTAACATTAACACAGAATCTCAGCTTGGAGAAGGTTTTAGCAAATCAGGCTGAAATTCTAAAAGGTTACTCAGAAATATTAAATCATTAAGAAATAGTTAACAATTAATGGTTAATTGAAAAAAATGAGTGAAAAGAATGCAAATTATTGTTTTTTTTAATATCTGATAGGAAAATCAAGCAGAAACTGATGGTTTCACCTCAAATTACTTATAATATTTTGTCTATTATTATATGGAATTGATCCTCAAAATGATAATAGAAAAAGCCACTTGGGACTAAATAGAGGTTCATATCAGACATAAAATCTCACAAAGTACTTCTGTTATTAAAAAACCTGTGAAGTCCTAAAGTCATGGGCCTGTTCCAGAACCCAGAGAAACCAACGGGAGCTCAGCCACTTGATTTCAAGAGGCGTTGGAACAAACTCTCTGTTAGCTAAGCACACAGCTATCAGTGTGGCACTGAGCCTGGGCTAACATACTCTGCCTATCATCAGGACTCTTTGTTCCATGGCATGTCTCAAGAAAGTCTCACAGCTAGTCATTAAACAAACATGCTCAAAAATATATGGATGGTTCAGAGCATTGTCATGAAAACTTTTAAAGAACTGGACAAGACGCCGTTTGCAAAGCACGAGGACTTGTGATGAGCATAGTGAGGAGACAAGAAATAAGAAAATATTTTTCTGCAATCTGTAAAAAAAAGAAATTTGATAGCATCAGGCAAGGGAATAGTATTTTAGCAGATAAAATGCCTTTCAACAGCTGGAAACTGGAGCAATACAACTCAGGCATGAAATTACAGCAACTAAAGGAACAACATATTAAGAATACTAGTGAATTCTACATGACTGGAAATGTGTTCATCAGATTAGCCTTTCTAGTGAAACGTATACTGAGACATCCCGGGAAATCCTATGGCTTTCGTTAAGTAGGAAGTCAAGTTAGTTCCAATGTATTAACGTTCCAATGCATTATAATTTGCAGCTCCTTGAAAAACATATGATCATAAAAGACATTGTCATTCACAATTATTCATACACCATTTCTTGCTCTCAGACCTGTCTGATTACACTTTAAATCAACCAGCACAGAACTAAAGAGAACTCTACCCTACATCGTCTCCAGTTGTTGTCTTGATCAATGATCACGAAGGAAAGGAAACATGAGAGAACCAGCTGACAAACAGCTTGTTGACAAGGCTACATGTAACCAGAACAACAGCAGGACAGTCATCTAGGGAAAAGTTGACACCTGCTGTAGCAGAAATTAAGAGTTTACAGATGTTTCAGTTAGGGTAGTCAGCTTCTAATCCACACCCTCGTAACTCAAGCCTCAAAAATTCTCCAAACAATTGCAATAAAGAAGAATCCAAGCAGTTAGAAAACTGCAGCAAACAAGGCAAAGCAGCTGTTTTTATTAATGCTTTGCTTAACCTGAGAACCATATCACTACTCACTGGGATCATTAAAATAAATCAAGTTTTACATGGGTAATGGAATTTTAGTTGGCTCTTCTGTAGCATCACTGCTAGAGATAAGCATTTGCAAAGAAAAATTAGAAATATTGTACAAATTCTTGGTCATAAAAAAAGAAAATTAATTCCAAATCACATACCTGCCTAGCACTAGGATGGATGAGTTTTCTGGGCTCATCTTTATGTTCCTTTCATCCAATATTTTTTTTCCTGCTAAACAATGAAATTTAAACCACAGCTGTCCACTGCTATCTTCATTCCTGGAGAGTGTTCTAAGTAGTTTTATGAAACATAGTTTATGGAGCATGAACAAAACACATGAGTGTATTCATATGCATATGTCTAGTGTTATGGTAGAGTCAAGGAGATCACAGTAAATAGCAGGTGGTTACAGGAATGACTCTCAAGTTCAGCGTAGTTGATAGGGTCAAAATGCTATTCTCTAAATCCTTCAAGCTCAATTCTACTGTATTCCACAGTACTATAAAATGTATTAGCTGTTCTTAATTAACATACATAAATATATTGTGATTAAATGAGTGAAGAGAACACCCAGCCACTGGCCTGTGAGTTCTTATGTCTTGGCACAGTTTTGTGGTGGTAAACAGTTATGCCAATACCAAGACTTCACAGAGGTAGGCAGTGGTAGGCAGCTACTCTCTGCTGTATGTTCTAATGCATCAACAACACAATGAGTAAAAATGCAATACAGAATAAGTATGAATAGGCAGTTGGGTAGAAAAAATATTTTTGAACACTTTTTCCATTCTTTGACGGCTAGAAATCCCTTACCCGATTTGAGGAAGAAAACAACTTTCTCAAAGCTGGAAAGTTCTAATATTTTGGAACTCTGTTTTGTTTATGTTTGAGAAAGTTGTGGAACAGCAACGGGCAATGAAAGCATACATTGGCACAATTAAGTCTGGTAACTCAAGAAGCCAGATATTGTTTTCAGTTCTACACACATTTTAGTTGAAATTTGCCAACCCACTTGAATAGGCTATTTTAGAAACCAGTGGTGACAACATGTGGATAAAGTTCTGCTCTGCTACTTACCAAATAAAGGAGTCTTTGGCTGGAAAAATAATGATTTGTGAACTGAAATGAAAGGAGGCAGGGTGAATCTCTGGAGAAATGTTCAAGAAGAGAAAGACTACATACAGAAATGGTTCTACGGAGATACTTCTCTCCAAAGTGTAGCTACCTTACAGGGGATGGAAAGATCCTCACATGTTAACATCATTAAGGGATTTGTTTGGAGAATTATAAACAGACAAACAAATGAATAAATAAATAAATATAATAGTCCTTCTCCTCCTGAGATCTTTCCTGCATATTCTGAAGTTTCCAATGCATCCCTCTTTCTGGAAAAAGTAGACCTTAAAAAACTTATCTATGCTGACCTACAGAAAATACAAATATCTCTTGCTGGAGGGGCTGTAAAACAAAAGCAGCATATCAGTAGGAGGAATGATGGTTTTGATTATTTACCAGATAAAATACCAGTAAACTACATTCGAGAAGTTTTGTAAACCAATAGATATTTGTCCTCATATAACAGCTTTTTTGAAGAAGCACAACAGAAGAACGAGACGACACCCAAGCCAGCTCTAAATAGTTTGCAAAACAAAGAGGCCGCTTACCATCATTTCTTGCTCTTGATTCCAATTAAAGTGCATAACTGACTGTATCTTTTTGCTGTGTCTCGTTTAGAGTTAGTCCCATACAAGAGGCACAGGACTTCTGCGCCTATGCCAATTCTAGGCATTTGTGGTGAAATCTACTTCTCAGAAAAGAGCCAGAAAACTCACTCTTTGAAATTCTTGAAAAAACACCATAATTCTTTGCAAAGTCTTGTTCAGACTTTTTAATTTTTGACAATGTTTCTTATTTTATATTTCTGTAGTAATTTCTTAAAAAAGGATATTGCTTTTTTTTTAATATGTGTGTTTCAGGAAGTAGCTAGCACTGTAGGCTACCAAATCCACACTGGATTCCTCAAGCTTTATTAATGAACAGCCAATCAAATACAGCAAATTTCATATTTAAGCTAAATGCAAGCTCTGAGTTTGACATGGCTCCAAAGATAAGTTTCATATTTTGTCCATGCTTTGTGTTCAGTATTACTTATATTGCTGTACACCAAGATAAAAGCCTAGCAGATAGATAGCTCAAACCCTGATGACATTACTCATGGAACAGCCTGAAAGCTGATAAGAATTAAAGCTGAACATATTGGCAATTATGAAATGTTTTCTTCAAATGCTGTAGAGTAGGTTTCAGAGTAATTTCTGCACTATTTAAAGTCATCATATTATGTGTATTGTGCCAAGTAAGATTTTGGCACTACAGACATGCAGAAGATAGAGATTTTGCCAACATAATCAAAAGGGCAAAATATCTGTAACAAAGAAACCACAGTAAAAGAGAAATCACAATGCCTTTCCCTAGTGTGCATGCCTATACATATGGAACTGTGAATTGTACATGACCAATCTAAGTGTGTGTGTAGAATTTCTGAAGATTTTCAGTATTGATCTAACTTTACTCTCTGTTGAGTCAACTCAGGTCTTACCCTTGGCTATTCTGTGAGTAGAGCAGTGACTGAGCTTTAGAATATCCCATCTTGCATATCAAAAGCTAAAGCATTCAGTAACAGTACACTTGGGTTAAAGGGAAGGTGCTACCCCATACGATCATTTTACTGTATGTAGGATCTGGAAATGCAGTGTGGTGCATTTCTGTGACTGCTAAAACTATAACATCTGGAATGCCATCCTGGAAGTTTTCCAGGTGATTTCCATGAGGAACACTTTGTAAAAGTTGTTACCCTTCTTGGCAGAGTATGTTCCCAGGCTTACATAGGAGCAGAGATTGGATTATAAAGTGCTAAATGTTTTTTACAACTGCATCAGCAACAATACTGTATGGATAAGTATTCAAGGGAAATTGTTTTTACAGACAATTTAAATGGATTTGTCCCAGTCCTCAATTAGATTCATATTTCTGAATTCAGAAATGAAAGATAACTTATCCTATACCCATCCCTTTTTGAACTCAGGATATCCAATGTAAGTCAAATCTCTTCAGCCTTCCTATTTTCTATCATTTTCACATAATGTTTTCAATACTCAGGCATGAGAAAAATGGCATGGGGGAGAGTATAGAGAAGCTCAGACTCTAAAAAATGTACAAAGTTCATTCTGACCATTATCATGTGGCCTGGACATCCAAGGAGTTTGAGCATTTAGCAGGGTAGGTAGGTACATGATTATGGTAGCAAAGAATAAAAGGTATTTCTGAATAAAGTGCAGGCCTAGGGTCTGTCTCAGGTGCTCACAAGGTGGAGGAATGAGGTGTCTTCTCGCTACATTAGGAGTTTATATTTGGAGACACCAGCTTCTTGTTGGGTGTCTGTTGACTTCAAAGCCTTGATGAAGTACCCCTGCCCTTCAAACACACCACATACCTACATCATGCTAGAGGAAAAGTATATTGAAAATTGCTACTTTAATTAGATTAGTGAAGAGTAAATGTTAAGGGAGAAAAAGCAAATAGGAAGCTATTTCAAGGTTTTGGATTAAGCCTCTAGAACCGACCTTATCAGTAAGTAATGACAAGTTTGGGATTGATATATGAGCAGACACTATAAAGAGCAACAGAAAAATATATGAGGCAGCTAAGGTAAATCAACCAGCTATAATTTTTGCATAACCCATGAAAACGAGTCTGAAAATGCTGTTCAGCATGGGGTGCTAAAGGAAATATGGATGAAGTCAGAAAACCATCTCAAAGAGAAATAGACTCACTACCCCTTTTCACATTGTTATATGTCCTGTAAGAGCAATGTTTATTCAAATAGTTTCAAAAGCTCACAGCACAAAAGCTGAGGGGAATCTCACAGCAAACCAAAGGGCTCAGAGGAGTTTTCCCCATGACTTATAGATCTAAAACTATCTACCCAAATTAAGTGTTCTGTAGTGCCTTATACACTTTTCAAAGATATTTTTTCAGAAAAGCACACTAATTAATGTGATGTTATTCACACAAATGCCACATGTAAGGCATGATCACAAGAATAAGAGTTGGGAAACAATTTTTTGTAGACCTTTAACATTTCATTGTTTAAACCTGTTTCTTGCTTAAAGAATTACAGACATCAACTGTAATTACAAATTAGAGAGAAGTGTTTCTAGTAAAATATTACTTGCTGAACATTAATGAAATAAAAGGATATAGAAGAAAAACTAGCTTTTTTTTTCTCAAGTAGAAATGTTTTCTGTGTTTTTGTTTGATTTTCAGTAAAAACTGCTGGACTATGATGTGTTATAATAAAACTAATGAACTACAATTTTCTGAGTGAAAATCTTAACCCATCCAAATTGCATTTATGATTGTGTAGTTCTTAAACTTTAATTCACCCAGGATACGTTTTTAATTTACTGATCACCAAGGTAAGAGTTATAGTTGTCTTTGTGTTATCTCTCCTAGCAACGCCAAAACTATATTTGATTTGTACAGATATTGGATGTGTTTTCTAAAGATTCTTCAGCTCAACGCCTTCTAATCTAAATTACATTTGACACTGCAATTGCAGAAGTTCAATGACTTTTGAGTGTAAATAGTACCCTTTAGCCAGGAAACTACTTAATTTTTTTCTGAAAAAAAAAACCCTGACGAAAAAGACTGAGTTTGGTTTAGAGACTGCTTAACTGAAGTTTGTGTCTTTTAAATTTGTAAATCTCAGATATGCCACAGTCATTTCTGTGAGCCTGCTTGTAAGCATCCTGATTAGGGAAAGTGGAAAAAAAAAAAACCCACCATAATTTTGTAAAAAAAAAAAAAAGGGGGGGGGGCAAAAAAGTCTGTTGAAATAAGAAACCAGCTCATCTTAAAAAGGGGAAAAGTGAGCAGAACACTAAAAAGACACAATCACACAGGGAATACAGCTTTCTTATAAAGAATTACTTCTTACAGATGAGTCAAACCCCTGAATAGTCAGTCATAAACTCTAGACCAGTGCTGAGAGTGAAAGATCTCTCCTGCCAGGAAAAGGTACTCACAACCTCTTCTGGATTCATGGGACCGTAGATATTGTAAGGTAGGACACCCAGGCTTAATAAATGTCATCCTAACTGTGCCAGTTTCCTTCCATGGCTATACAGCTAACTAATGCAGATCTGGGCAGCTGAAAATAGTGTTAGATCAATCCCTTTGTGTCCCAACAAGACAAAGGCAGAATTTATCTAAAGGCTCATTTCTGAAACGTGATTTCCTTGTTTTTAAAGGTAATAAGTCTGTATTGTATGATTATCCCTTCCTTCAGTACTCTTTTTCAGGCTTTTTCTTCTGAAATGGTTATAACTTGAAGCGGCTTTCCCCCATGCTCGTAAACTGAGGCTCATAGTGCCGTATTAGTCTGCTCATCAGACAAAAGGAAAGAAATAGGATAAAGTTAAAGAAATAAAATATTTCAAGATTAGCCCTCACAGTGTAAATCAGCATGTGGACCTTCATTGGGTCACATGAAAACCTCATGCTCACATTTAATTTGACCATCCTGAAGTATTTTTCCTCCTAGTGCCAAATACCATAATGGTCTCTGTCAGTGATTTGAAATTATTGTATATGCTACATATCGGGTACACTATTGTTAATGAAATGCACACAAGATGATGAACAACTTCCTTTTCCTGCTGGAGCCCAGCTGCAACCAGGCCCTGTATCCTTGATGCTGTAAATCAGGCCTTTGTACTCCGGGAGGATTCAATCAGCTGCAGGTGTGGGCCCGCCAAGGCCCGCCTGGGATTAAGTAGCAGTATTTGATATGAGATCCCAAACAGCACCAGCAATCTACACACCACATGTGGCCAGTCTTTGGAGAAAGCAAAGGAAAACGCTGATGAAATGTGGCACAGGACCATGGAATGCAATTTCAAACTTCCACATCTGCAGGAAAGAGAGAAAGAAAGTTCCTAATTTTACAATGATGATGTCATTGAGAATACATGATAGTAAAAATGATGTGCCAAGGCTTTCATAAATTTAACTATTTAAGATGCTGCTAACCTAGGCGTGAGATCTGTGTGTGATATTTGTTGTTATAATTCCATTGAAGTTCTGCAAAGCAACACGCTCTGCTGGTCCATCAAAGGGCATCTGGTTTTGTGTTTGTGTTGTGGATGTGGCTGCATGGACCCAGCATTACCACGATGCTTGTAGTCTATACAGACACAAATCTGAACCTTTGATGAAGATTGTTCACTGAACACTATCATTACAGAGAGGTGATTTGATCAAATTTATTCCAGCCTGAATAAAAAAAAAGCACTTTCCTTCAACGAGAAACAACAAAAATGGTTGTTCAGTTCACTCCCTGAGGTTAAAAGTTGTGAAGAGTTTATTTTTAACATATATCCTTGATATCTGAAGGATAAAGAAATGTTAAAACAGGTCTGTTTTTTTTATTACTGTAAAGATAAAATATATTGAAAAGAGCATGTCCTTGATTTTTTTCTTAAAAAAATCTGTTTTCCATTAGCTTATCTTGATAGCTGAAGTTAATCATTATTTTCAACCATATATGATTTAGATATTATGTCATTAATTCATGTACAATCCATCTGAATAATGATTGTGGTTTTCTGCTTTACAAATTCATCTACTTCACTGAGAAACCAAGAGAGTCAAATTCCATGCAACATCTGGTTTCCATTTTATGTAATTGCTATTTTCAGAGTTATAATCATGTGTTATTGTAAGGACCACAGTGTCAATCATGCTGCTAATGGGGAAAATTCAATGCCTAAATACCTGAGAGAACAAGAAGCTGACTTAAACAGGTGCATTTAGACACTTGGTTTTAAGTATAATTCTAGTCTACCAATTTAAATAAATCATTTTAAGAAGAAACTATATTCTTTCCATGCCTTCTACTGAACCAGAGTTTAATACAAGCTTTCTACACTGTGAGTCTGGTTTTGTTCCCATCAGTTCAAACCAGTAGGATAGGATTCCATGCAAGTTCCTGTACCATTAACCCAGTGCAACTCTAAATCCAGTTTATTTAGCCAATGTGAGTTCACAAAGTTAACCCCCTCTTGCAAATATGAGTGTAGGGGAGAAAATTTTAGGTCCTTTTAAAGAATATAACGTACACATCTGCCTTAATGATCACATCCATAAAAAGGTGTAGAAAATAGACAGATACACAAAAAACATTAAAATACATGTTTTTAAATAAACTATCATACCAAAAATGCAGTGTAAATATATTCTCATGAGCTTAATTTAGAGTTTGATTATAAGCAGAGTAAAAAGTGTTATCAATATTCAGAGCAGTTACAGCTCAAGATACAGATTATGACAGAAAAAGCTCTCTGATCAATCTTTCTTGTATTTACCACTTCATCTTTTTTATAATGTTGTTCATACAGATTTTCAGGTAGAGCTGTCTAGATCCTGCTTAAAAAGAAAGTATGAAACTAATATATATTTTATAATGTGCATAATGTTTTGTCATGAATAATTACGCATATGTAGAAACTATATATTTAGATGTGCAGTAATTTTGTACGTTTTCAGGGTAAGACAGTTTACTCTGAATAATTACATATGTATGGACATTAATTTTTATTTAAGTACACACTATATCAACCAGTAGGTGCTTGCTCACCTGTTACCTTTGGGTAGCAATACTCAATAAATACCTAAAGTATTGTTAATCTTTGCTTTTCAAAACAAGATTAAGGAAACAGTGACAAGTCTGGCAATTCCAGCAGCATAGGGCTTCTGTGAAAATTACACGTAGCAGGAGAATAAAAGCTTCTTTTTGTTGGGAAAAATAAGTTATCTTTTGTCTTAGTGAATAAAGTTTTGAAACACATCAGTTTAAACTAATTAGATGGGACAAAATCCCCACATTGTCTGCAGTTTCTGAGCCTGGAGACATTTACACATGTGTACACTATTGCCATTAATACCTTCTGAATACACTCCTATTTCATCCCATCTCTCCTCCTTGAAACCTTCAGGTACACAGTGGTGTAAATCAAGGACATGAATGGATTGTGTTTAGAAGAATTAAGACTGGGAACGACTTTCATGACCTAACTGAACACTATTCTGAACTAGCTCTTGAAGCTCAGGCTAAGACAAGCTGCCAAGCTGGAAAATGTGCCTGTTATTGCCATGAGAGCCACAGCAGGCATACCCCTGTCCTCCTTCCCTGGGGCTTCAGCATTAAATTGTCTTCAGCATCCACACAAGTAGTTTTGCATGTACGCACAGCCTCAACTCTGCAGGGTGTGGTTGGATCCTTTTCCAGCTTGGATGTGTGCCGTTATGCATTGAGAGGGAAGAGCTGCATTTACCCATCTGGTAATTTTATGGCCACATTAATTGACCCAAAGAAAATTTCTGTATTGGCTGGTATGCATACATCAGTCGGCCACAATTACGAAGGATGCCTAAAGTGATTAAAAAAGATAATGACACTTAGGGAAACCTAAGCTGCCAAGTCATCTGAACTGCAGGCAAGAGCCAATTCTTAGTAGGAATGTGAAAGTAAAGGTGATTTATATTTTCACTTTCCCCAGAAAAAGAAATGGCTTAGGTGAAGGTTCATCAGTACTGCTTGCAGAGAATGCAAAAACATGAACATGACAAATATGAACAATACAAATATGCAGTTATGAAAGTCAAACACAGAAGGTGAGCTATGTGTTAACACTGGGGACCCTCACAGTTTTCATAAAGGGTCCCTCAAGCAAGGGGTTTTTTTTGTTTCTCTTTTTCTTTTTGAAATCACTTTTCACTCAGGATTAAGTACAAACCTTAGTTTTTATTCTTTCTGGAAAAGACATATCGAGCTTGAAGAAAATCCTGAAGACTACAAAGTTAACACCCTGATGACAGAAAGTAAATCAAAAGAGCTCAAGATTTATGAATATATTTTTTTAACCTCATGATTTCAAGAGGATGAAGCTCATGATTTATAATGCACAGAGTCAGCAGAAATGCAGTCATACTCTGCATTGAAAGTCTCTATGTAAAGAACAAGACACATACTACACCAGTGGTAGTATGTGTCCTTACTTCTTAGGTTGACAGGCTATAGGGATGCTTGGGATTTATTAGGGACTGTAGTGACAGGACAAGGGGTAACGGGTTAAAACTTAAACAGGGGAGGTTTAGATTGGGTATAAGGAAGAAATTCTTTACTGTTAGGCTGGTGAGACACTGGAATGGGTTGCCCAGTGAGGTTGTGAATGCTCCATCCCTGGCAGTGCTCAAAGCCAGGTTGGACAAAGCCTTGGGTGGCATGCTTTGGTGTGAGGTGCCCCTGCCCATGGCAGGAGGGTTGGAACTAGATGATCTTGAGGTCCTTTCCAACCGTAACTGTTCTAAAAGTCCAGTGGCTAATTTCACAGGTTTTATTGAATGACTAACTGTATTGCTGAATTTGCGGGAATAAGTCTTGGTGTATTACATTATTAGTTCAGTTAATAACTGGTTGCAAAAACATTGCCTTAAAAATAGGTAAATCAATAGAATTCATCTCATATGTAAATAAATACGTTTAGTGGGTTTTGTGTTGCTTTTCAGTTATTGGCAATAAAGAGTGTCTCAGTCCACTCCTTGGGATTCATCACTGTGGTCAAAGACATAAGCATTCAAACAATAGGTTCCAGAACAGTAGTTTGCAACTGCTTTCATCAGGTGACAGTCAGACACTCTGTTGGTTTTAGACTTTCAGTTCAGGTGACACTCAGGCACCCATGATTAGTGTTTGGTTTATTATATGGTTCCGGGAAGAGGAAGTCACTTCTAATCAGGATACTCAATGTATGAAAACAGTGTAAATATTCCAGGTGTCCATCAGCCATTATAATCATGTACTTGATAGCTCCCTGCTTTGGCCATTATTTTTAAGCATACTTGGATTAGATATCAGTGGAGTAGCCATTGCTTTCTGGTTTAGCCTCTGCTTTGCTGTACTATAAACTAGATACACTAAATTAACCATTAGTGAAAGGCATTAAAACCTAACCATCTTGTGTAGTTATATTAGCTGAACTCTCGAACGTTTTGAGAGACATCTTGATATCCATCTCTCTCAATATTCATTATACAGAAATACAGGTTGAGATTCAATTGCCTAAACATAGGTAATACATAGGTACATAGCAGCATTTTAGATGGCCTAATGAGTTCCACCACCTCCACAGGCCTCTCCAGAGGGGAGCATGGGTCTATTGCATGTCCTATGTCATAGGTAAAACAGTCTGTGCGTCAAGTTTGGGTTTATCAGAGCATTTCAGATGACAGCAGACATGTAGGTCTAAGTAGCTGTTTTTTTTCCATGAGATTCAGATCGCACAGCAAAGGATATTATGTAGGCTACTAAATACCACCATAAAAGGTAGCCAATAATGTCAGAGGCACAGGCCAAGGCGACTGTAGTGCTCGTTAGGTATCTTGGTCTAACAGCTGAATTATCTGAATCCCATCTCTAATATCTCTTCTATCCTGTAGAAACTAGGTATGTGTAGTCACAGATTACCCCTAGCCAGAAAAAAAATAGGTTGATGCCAATACCCAGCTTTTAGCATGGAATCCTCGCTGAAGACTTTTCGGAAGATTTCACATTCAGTCATATCATACTTGGTTTACTCTGAAGACTCACATTCATACAATTGGGACTCTTTGTGCAACTCAGCTGCCTTAACACAAGTAGTGAATGACATCATAGACACCCTCTGACAAATCCACATAAGGCTGGCAAGGTCTGACACAAGGCCTTCTGGATCAACAGGAGGCCAGGTGGGATCCCATCCTGAGCTTGAAAGGACACAAGATGCCTATTGATAGGCAAAATAATCAAACCCTCTACAACCAAACCCAGGTAGGAAGTTCATGCTGTGAACACAGCATGATTTCTAACACTCCTCAATACTATAATGATGCCTTAGAAGGATTTTTTTGTTTGTTTGTTTGCATTAAGAGACATAATGGTAAATAATAAAGGATAAAGGGTGAAATGATCCAAGAAAAATATAATCTAAATACCAGAGACATGTTCCTAATTGGTGAGTTCCTACCAGTGGAACATTTTCCCAAGGGAACTCTCGGTAAAACTGTCGATTAACCACTTAAAACAAGACAAAAGAGTACTCCTAAGAACAGATATTTCTGCAGGGAATGATTCTGTATGAGTGGGGAAATCAGCATGATGATCTCTTAGCTGTAGTCTACAGACATTTTCTTTGAGTGTGTGATACCAGGTAATGAATGTATAGACTCAGTGTAAAAATTAGCTGGCTTAGGAGGTTTTTAAAAGCAAACATGTGGAACACAGTTTGAAATATTCATATTTTCCTCTCATAGTAGGCCAATGTAAATATTATTCCACATGTTATCAAGTAATTCCAAAGCTAAATGTACTCAATGTACCCAAAAATGGTCATGATCAAAATCTAACGGTGTCCTTCTGAAAGGGCTTAGTGTATAGAAATTAAAGGTAGCCCAAAGAAAGACACAATTCCATTCCAGCTCCTGGGGAAAGAAGAGAAGAACGCTTGCTCTTGCTAATTCAGTAAATCAGGTCCACTGCTTGCCCAGTGTGAGCTCCTAGCAATCCATATGAAAGGCAAGGATGGCTTGGCAAGCCATCCATATGCAAGGCAAGGCAAGGCTATACCTTTGCACCTCATGAAAGCCTGATTTTTGACGCACAAGCAGAACTTGGTGCATAAATATGGACATTTCTGTGCAGAGCATAGAAGCCATGGTGGGATTCATCCAGACTGAAGAAGACAGCCATTTACAAAATGAGGAATGGTAGGATCATGTACTGTGCCAGTGGAAAAGTGCAGTCTGGTATAATTTCATTCAGCCTTAGAAGCTCATTCTGTTCCCATGACTAGAGCACTCTTAAGAGGTCCCAGAAAAGGGGATTGCAGTGAGTTCCTTTCATCTTTGCAGCCACTTAATCACTGTTGATTGGGATAAGATTCTCAAAGAAGAGCAACTATGCTTTTAAATCCCTTCCACACTGAGTACAAGTCTTCACTTCTGAGCAATTATTCAAATTTGGATAATAAAATTCCTCAGCGATATTCCCTCTGCTCTCTCCTGAAGCAGGTGAAGGTGCCTGGTGAGCATCCAGGATTTAGAAGCTGCAGTCTGAAAGAAAATGCTAACTTCAGGTCCCAGTATTTGGCCTATCCTGTTGTCTGGTTTTAGACTGCTTCTACTTAACTTTCAGGAGTAGGGAATGACTCATTGGAGGTTGTTTCATCCCTACCAGAGCTGTGTAAGAAAACTGTGTATCTGGATTTCCCACCTGTGTCCAGATAGACATTTATAGACACTGCATTGCCAGAAACAGATACTGAGAGAGGAGATTCTGTACCTGACCCAATGGGAAATAATAATGATAAGCCTGTCACAAACTAATTGTAATGTCAGAAGTGGTACAACTAATATTTTATTGATTTGATTTATTTTTGGCTGTATCTTTGGTTTTGGTTTTCAGTGGTTAATGTCTTTTTTAGATGACATAATTAGAATATATTCCCAAGAAACAAAACCAAATAGTTTTTATTGTTCCTATCTGCACTAGTCAGCAGTTACATTCCCTGATCCCAGTGATTAATTTCTTCCAAAGTCTTAACTGTAAATAATTACCTCTTGATAGGCAGATCCCATCTTTTAGACAAGTAAGTTTTTTTAACCAATATGTTCTTAAAATTATTCTGTCAGGGTTCCTTCACAATAAGTTTCTGGGACATTGTTTGTAGTGAAAAATCTCTGCTACCAGTTACAATACTTTCATCAGCCCCATAAAAGTAAGAGGAGCTGCTTCAGCAGGTATCATTTATGGTGAAACTTCTGCATACATGCTCAGCTTCTGCAGGTTGCTGAAAGCCCATCTTTTTTAGTCAATCTATGATTCAGAAGTAGAGTATGTGACTGCAGCATTGCCAACTCTCGTAATTTGCATCCTGAGTCTTATGACTGTTTGTTGTTTCTTTTCCATTAAGCTTCAGCTCCCGGAGTCTCATAGGGTTAAGCAAGAATCTCAGCTTTCTCCTATAAAATAAATAGGTTCCAGTTTCTAGATCAGAACTGCAAGCTAGAAAGAATGATCCAAAAGAAACCAGAAGTTTCCTAGTTTTGTTTACTTATGTGATTTTTTAGTTATTTTTTGACCGATGACTGGTATGATTTCTGAATGTGAATGGCTGGCAGTCTTGGGGCTCTCTCAGCTTACTGCTAAAAGCAATGAAAGCACTTACTTGAAGGGTTGCTTTACAGCATGACAAAATCCAAGGAGGATAATTGAAATGCTGGACCAGTTGTTAAATGTATATTATCTAAAGGCCACCTGCCTAGCAGATCAAGGCAACAAGTCCCTACAGAACTATTGAGGGTGCTGATTTTTGCACTTCCTTGACTTCAGTATGGTTTTACTTAACACATACACCTGCATAATTGAAATCAATCCAACCATAAGTGATACTCATGAACAAAAAAAGTATACAAAACAAAACAGAAAAAATTGCAGAGTTAACAGGATCGGCACTAGACCAGTAAAAATAGCTGATGAACCTTGCCAGCTGTCGAAAAACTGTCTGTAGGATCAGTTCCTTTGTTCTTCTCTAATAATAGCTTTGGTTTATGTTTCTACCCCCCCCTTCTTTTCTTTTACTTTTACTGTTTTCATTTCACTTTGATGTTGAAAACAGACACAGCTGCAATACAAAAGTTATTATTCCTACTTTCACACACAAGTTCATGCACTCAGAGGCAACTTTCTTTATGCATACATATTATATATGCAAATGCATACTCATGCGTGTAAGTATATACATGCAAAAACACATGCAAATTATACATTGTTTGTGAACACATCCTGATGTCAAATGACTACAAATAAAAATTACATTTTGTCTAACAAAAAAGGAAAAATTAAAACTTGAAGTTCCTTTTGATTACAAATTTCTAATAACACACAAGAATTTCTTCACTTCTGTGAAACTCTGCAAGTTACCTCCAAATGTTTCATATCCTCATGCAGATAGTACTCTTTCATTTGTTTAAGTATTGAAATGCTATGTTTGCTGTAGATACACTCAGTATCCTAGACAACCTTTTAACTTACAAGTATGACACCAGCCCAGATCAGCAGCAATATTAAGATTACAGAAATCAATCTACCCATCCAGCTTAGTCTAATATGGTTTCTCACATGCAGAGGAGATAACATAGACCCTCCAAGGTGCTCTGAAGTCTGATGTTCTAAGGATATTAAGAACATGAGGTAGCAGAGTAACTTCCAAAAACCCTTCTAAAAGTTATATTGTTTCTTAACTTAGTCTCACAAACCTCCTGTAATGTTAGCAGATATAATTGTTCCTTTTTTTTTGATGGGAGGGAAGAGAAGAACTGGGAAATGTAAACAGCTTATTCAAGGTGACACAGGAAGTCTGTGAAGAGCTGCAAATTGAACCCAGGTCTTCCAACTCCCAGTTCAGTCTTTATATCAATCACAAAACCTTCCTTCCTCCCCTAGATATTTAAAAACAAAAACATTTATAACTTGACAAGCAGTTTCTTTCTTCATGCATCAAATCGGATGCTTAAAGTGAATTTATTCCTTTTGAAGTTCATTCAATTTACCACAGAGTCCCGATTATCACAATATTTCTTAAATTATTAAAAATTATAACAGATCCTAACTTGTGGAATACAACTTTGAAAAAGTGGCAGACAAACATGTCACACCAGCTCAGGCTGTAGAATCACTTTCTCAAATAGGTCAGGCACTAATCCAAGTAAGTAAACTTATACTGCTTGTATATCGTTGCAATATAACTACACAAAAGAGTGGGAACAGGGGTCAAGACTTTTTAATTCTGTTTCTAATCATTATTATTATTATGCAGCATTAATAGTTATTTCAGGATCTTACAGAATTTTGTTTTTCCCAAATACGATAAAAAAACACAGATCAAACTTCAGAGTTTACCTTCAGAAAAAATGAGATCATAACCAACCACAGACACATTGTTATTATTTGGTAAATTGCATCTATTTTCTAAATCATTTTCCTTCATGGTAAATGGATTATAATAATTTCTAACCCAAGGCCTAAATAGCAGGGTGGGGAGGTGATTTTGTTTTACAATTTATGATAGAATCAGAGAGTCCATTTGTAAGATGAGAGACCACAGGACTGAATTCCAAAACTAGAGGTAAATCTCTAACTAAATATCACCTTTCAGGAAAATGTTACCAGCTCTGAAATATACATATCTGTGCATGCATTAAAGTTAGATGTATATAAAAACACAGATAAAAATTCAGAAACAGGATTAGTAACTGTGTTGAAATGCATACACACGTGCACAAATGTGTTGAAAATATTGCTGTCTCTAGGAAATATCCCAAGAACAGCTTCAAGTGCTAGAAATTGTTACAATTAATTCACCTTACCAGGAAGATAAAAAGAAATTGTTCCAAGTATCTGAATAAAGAAATATATTTTACGGAGGTGACAGGAACAGAGCTAAAGCAGCAGCATCTTATTTGAAGTTTTTAACTATTTAGGTATTTGTCTTCTAAATTACTCCCAGTTCTTTTTACAGTGCCAGCAGCCAGAGTGAACTCTCCTTCCTTTCATCCTGTCTGCTTCCTCTGGACACGTCCCACCCCTGCTAAAAACATTTTGCAATATTCAGTGTTGGGTTAGATTTGCAACAGGAAACAGCTGGTATTGGCAGCCAGCAAGCACGATGCAGCAGGCAAGGTGGGGCTTGGGTCACAGCACTGAAGTTCCCCTGACCCAGCATGTTCTGTAGCTTCACGTTATTACATGGTGAGCTCTACTTAGAAACAGTAGCTCAGCAATCAGGGGAGGCAAAGCCCCGCTCTGAAACAATGCTGATCTCTGATAGGTGGCATGGACCATAGGATATGAGGAGAAAAATATGATCCAATTCCTAGTTTTCCTGGAAAACAAATGTCTTATTGTCTGCCACTCTTCCTGCCCTAGGGAAGGATACCTAATGGGGGAAAGTCAACTGCTCTCCCTTTCCTCTGAGGATTGAACATTGTTCTTACGGAAGGGAGGAAAGGACAGGAAAAGTCCAGCTTTTGGGGAAAAAAATTCTTTATCTCTGGACTTGTGGCTCTAGAGTGTCCTTCCACCATCCTTCCTGCTACTAAATGGGAGAAATAATGGAGGAATACAAAGATGAACACCCTTATTTTGAGTGGAGATACGGGTGCAACAGCAGAAGACGTCTGTTTTCAGGACCTCCAAGATGATCAAAAATGTTGGGAAAATAGGGGAAGAACTAATAGGGGAAGAGCTTTTTCTTTGGAGGAAAGGGCTGTATGGAACAAATTGATAAATGGGTGGTGGCAGAACTGATGAGACTAGAAATGATAGGAAATCTCTAGGAATGGGCACTGAGTCATCTACCCTATGCATCTGTTAAACTGGGACTTTAGGGTGACTCTCTAGGGGACCAGGTGCTCTGGGGCTGAAAAGGGATGGGAAGGATTCCAAAGCTTAAAGACAGATCAAACATTCAATGTGTCTTTTTAAAATAAATCAGATGAAATATGCTCATATTTTGGAAATTAATCACAGTTTTGCAAATCAGGCTTGTGATTTTTGGTTGTTTGGAATTGTCAGCATTGCGTGCAGCACATAACCACAAATGTGATACAGCTTTTTGTATGGATGCATAGAAGAACAAGAGAGTGTCTCTCAGAGCCTTTACACCACTTACAAAATTACTTTATTTTCCTTTCTTAGAAACCAGGCTCGTGAAGAGGGATGGTCCATCAGCAGTCATTTGCAGGAGCAGCACACCAGAAGACTGAGTAGCTGAGTTAAGGTTTTTTCTGTTCTTGCCCATCAAATGCAAATTTACTGGCTTCATTTATTTTGCTTTTCTTGTTTTCTTGTCTCTTTAGGCTGGGGCATATAGTTCCACTGTCCAGGTCTATGATGAAGACATACCTACACAGTTTTTCTGTATTAACATGCACCAATGTCCTCCCACACTGCTTGGTTCTCCCACACATTGACTGGCCATTCTGTTGTCTACACAGCACACAGGGATGGAGTCTGGTACTCAGTTACAACCTTAGCTGAAAGCAGACAATTATTGAAGGGGACCCTTATATAAACGCAAAAATTATCTTTATTTTTGTTCTCATCTTTATGCTGTCAGATTTCTTGTGACTAATGCAACAGTCTATTCAATTAGAAAGTTCAGCTTCTTTTGCTGGAGCAGAATTAACAAAATTATTGCATGATGTTGTAATTAATGGTACATTACTCTTCTGCCTTACAAATGCTGCTGGAGCACTAAAGGTTATTGTATTAGTTTTATTTGATCTTGTGCTTTTCTAGTCCTGACCCTTTCACCTTTGGACCTGCTGTCTGTCACTCTGTCATACTAGTAAGTCAACCAAACTACAGTCACAGTCACAGAGGATGCATTCATTTTTTATTTTATTTTTATTTTAGAATGAGCGAAGCAAGGGGCAGTGGTTAAACAAACATGACCTATCAGATTTCCATGAGGATCAAAATTTAACAGTTTTAGTTGAAACATGTTGTGTGAAGATTTTATCATTATAAATAGGGTTGATCCCTAATCCATGGTCACTGTGAGCAAATGTGCCAGCTCCAAGACAGAATGCTTTGGAATTATTTGTGCTCCACCTCCTTGTTTCTACTGTTTTCTGTTCAGTAGTACTCCATGCAGGTGAACAGGGGGGAAAAGGCCTGATAACTGTGAGAGAAATTAGGTCTGGACAACTAGAGCATCATGACTGTAGAATATATACCAGTGTATACTGTCATCTAATGTGCAGTCCCATCTACCACATTATCTTGACTGAGATTTTCCACAGATACAGTCATAAAGTACTTCTCTGAAGCAATATATGGATCTTTTACACCACAATTCCTATAAAGGAGCAGTTTAAACAGGTGAGTAGAAGAGCAGCCCTAAAAAAGATACTAAAAGATTGATCAACTAGCCAGAAGGCACTGCATGGTGATTTGGCTTGACCCATTGGCTAATATCACTAAGTGGCCTTTCACTAGCTGTTTGACCTCTTTGTGCCGCAGCAAGTTCAGCTGGAAACTAAGCAAGACTTCACTGGAAACCAGACATTGAGTGCAAACTGTGGTTTCCTAGATAAATAAATTAAAAAAGAAAGTTTTATAGGAGTCACACGTCCAGTGTCTAGCACTTTGAACAGACAATGGGTAACAAAAACCATATGTGGGAATGCTGTGTGGCATTACTGCTGTATTACAGGTTCCCCATCCAAATTTGCCAATGATCTAAACAGCTCTTATTTCTGAGCCTTTGAAAGGACAGCGATCTGAGATAGGATCCCATTGAGGAAGTACCATATCACAGAACATTACTACGAGTTGCACTAAGATAATTCACAAAGTAAAACTTGATGGCAGAAATAAGAAAAAATATATCTCTTCATGCCATAAACATTATCTTTGCTTTTCTTTGTATAGCGCTATTTCCTACTGATAAGCATTTACTCAAATTATCTCATTGAGCTCAATGGGATTTTCCTTAATAGTGTGAGATATGGCAAATTGAAGGACGACCGTGCACTGGCCACTCACTAATATTTTGGGTATTTTCTTCCAGATTTGGTCACATAAGTATTTTAAGTTTGGATGAATGGAAAGTGTAGCCCAAGAAATTTGGGAAAGCATATAAGAAAGGATGATTTCTCGAGGTCCCAGCTGAACAACTTATCTCACAGATCTGAACTACAGCAAATTCTTTGTAACTTTTATATCAGCAGGCTTTCTAGAAGCCTATCATCTCTGATGAGATCTAATTTAGCACTCAGTTTCAGATCACTTGCTACCGTAAGGACATTCCCAATTTTGATATGGTCAGTCAAGTTTCATTACTGACCAAACCTGATATTTAGAGTTGAATACTTCAAAATAATTTTTGTGCATTTTTTCAAACTCAAAAAAAGCTTGTGGAACTCAGGAGATGAAAGTTGCTATGAAGGAAACATGCTGCACTCAGGCTATCTTGACTTCATTCCTAGCTGGAGTGTGATAGCTCGTAAAAGCAGCTGCCAAAATTGAGATCTATAGCAATCTAGTGGGTTTTAATAGCAAAGTATTCTGGATCTACCTGGGAATTTTGCACTCTTTCTCTTCAGGACTCTACCTTGCCCTCTTCTAAAAATTACCAATATACTAGACTCCACTCTGAATCCACTCATTTCACATTTGTTTTGATTGATATGCGACACCAAAAGAAGAGAGCCTGCAACCCATATACATGTCTGGTCAAGTGCTCTGTCACAGACACCTTAAAGGCACTTCAGTCAGAATGGTAGCACATGCTGATAGCTCACCTGGCCTCCCACTGTATCATGATCCCTTTCTGCCCCTGTAACTCACATCAAATCCTGCTAATCCTTTATTTCATCTTTCTCCAACCAGGGCTTTTCAGTGGGATCTCCCTGGCAGAAAGAATACGACTGTCAGCTGCAGTAAGTCCCTTTCTTGCTGGGAATCTTATTGTTTGGCAAGCAGCACTTAATTGCTTCAGAATCATACTGAATTGTTTCCACTGTGGTCAAACCTAGAGAGCGTTGCCAGCAGACACAGATGGGGTTGTCAAGAAAATCTGAAGTGCTGATATGGCCACGTGCAGACTATGACTCAGTAGAGGACCCTCCTCTGTAGATCAGCTGAGTCTAGGCTGACAATTCTGCCACCAAGAATGCTGTGACTTGGCTTGTGCAGACGCTAGTAATATTTATGTGACCTACATGACTAAGAATCAGAAAAAAGACATCTAGACTGTTATTCTTAGAGTGCAGTCTACATGTCACTAATTCAAAAGATTTTAACTGTTGAATCAGCTAATACAAGGACACTGCATAACAAAGCTACTTCCTACTTCTGAATTAAAGTGGATTTGTATCTTCTACACTGATTGCAAAGGACTTTTGAGGAAAGCCTTGTCAGAAACTTGCATAGGTGAGCTCCACAATATACTGGAATAACACCAGAAGAAATTTTCCTCAAGTTTGTTAGGACCTTGACAGAAGCAGGTTTTGCAATATAGTAGCACCAACTGTGGTCTGTTCCTATAACCCCACATTTCTCTCTTCCATTTTTTACTCACCTTGATTAATTTGCTATCTGGAGAGCAGATAGTACAGGCAGTTCTTGCTATGAGTTGTCCTTGCGCTGGTTGCATATGCAGATGAGATAAAAACAAGTTTCTTAATATATACACTATTCTTGCCCTAATTGCTTTCACAAGAGATGTGCACAATGCAGCTCTCAGAGTGTGTGTGAGCTGCATTCCAGATTGCTGGCTATCTATTGTTTTCCTCCTTGCTGTGTGAAAAGAGCTATTCTGTATATAAAAAGCCTATTGGGAAAAGTGTGTTTTTTTTCCCCAACAGTGAGCAGATGGCCCACAGATTTTGTGCATCATTTGTAAATTATTTCAAAGTCTATGTATCTATTCCAAAGAGATTACTGGAATCTACATCTGCATTTTCATGTAATTGTTTCCATGTCACATGAATTAGACATAAGAGGGTTACAAAGGAAAGATGATCACCTATAACATAGCTGGCTAACATCTGCAGGAATTTGGGGCACTTATCTACTAAACTCTTCTTATTACACCTCTTTCCTTATTACTTCTTAATAAAGTCCCTGTTACTTCTTAATAAAATTTTCAGGGGAGAACTAGAAATCAGTGTTATTGAATAATCTTCAAGATGATAAATCACGAACTCACAGCAGGGATTTCAAAATATCATCTATTCCAATCTCTAGAAGTAAAGCAAGATCAGTTATTCCCCAGATAGCCCTGGCTGATATTTGTTTACCTTGTTCTAGAAAACCTCAGAGAAAATATGAAAATTTTACTGGTTATCAAAACAAAAAATGGAAGGAAGATATGTGAAATATTATGAAACCAGAAATTTCATCTCAGGTGCAAATCAGGAGTTTTCTAGGATGTAAAAACCCAGGAAACTTCTGTATCATCGTGGCCATAATAATTGTCATGGCCATGATAATCTGGCTCTTTCTTCAGTGCAGGCTAGGTTATTTGTCAATGTGCGGAGACAAAAAGTTTTTAAGCATCTTTTCAGTTCTTGAGATGAGAGAGTTAGAGACAGGATTTTTTCAGAGGTGACTTCAGAGACAGGCAAGAGGTAGCTGGATAATTGGATGCAGAATAACTATGGACAACAGCATAATACCAGGCAGCTTCTGGGTTGGCCTTGAGTAAGCCATTACCAGAAGGCTGCTTTGAAGAAAGTATAAGGACCAGGCCCTGATTCTGTGATTCTAGGATAGACACATACAGGGCTTAGCAAAACTGATCTTCTTAGGAAAAACTTGAATGAAAAGAGGATGGAGACCTGCTGGGCAGATCAGGTCAAGAAAGCTCTCTCAGGAAGTTGTCTAACTTAAATGAATTTTTCAGACATACTGAAATGCAAACTATAACAATCTCAGCTGAATCAGTTTATTAAAGATTAAAGAATGGAGGTACTCTTCATCTTGTTGATGAAGTCATGATGCAATTCAATACAGGGAAGATAAAGTCAGATTTGTGCAAGAAAAAACCCTAAACTTTAAAACATAATATCACTTAAAATAGTGCATCTTAAAGGACATACTTATCAAAATTGTTTTTTAGTTACACCATAATACTTGTGAGAAACCATTTGACCCATTTTGGGAAAGTGCTGAGATCTTTAATAATACATGATAATTCTACCTAATAATTTACTTCTAAACATTAGTTTTATATCAGTCTGTAGAATAAGGATTTGAGAGAAATTTTCTGAAGGGCAAAAGAAGCAAGAAATTTTCATATAGACTAGTGGTTATGAATGGGGACATAAATCTAGTTATCTTGGTCACATCATTCCAAAATGATGCTTATGAAATCCAACATTCATACTAATTTTATGTATTCCAGCATCATTTATGTAACATAACACTAGTTTTATGTATTCCAGTATTACCCAAAATTTTCTGTCATCCATTACACACAGTAATTCCTGTCTTGAGAGAGCAGTCATAGTTAAGAATAGATATCATACCCTGCGTATTAAAGGATAAATCAGATCATTGGGAGTTCTGTTGAGGATTTCACTTGAATGACAGGAAGGATGCTGGGGTCTCAATATAATCCAAGACATTGGAAAGACAGAATCCTAAAAACCTAACACAGGATACAAAAGGTTCCTCATTATCAAAAGAAAAATAATTAAAAAGAAATGCAGGAAAACCAACACCACCAGTAATTTTTGGCATTTTTTTGAAGTTTCCTGGTCTTCTTCCTGGGCTCTGAGTGCTTGGAGTGAGAATGGCAAAGGAGCAGACAAGCACAGATAAATTAAGGGGTTGCTCTTTCCAGCCTCCTAGCAGAAAAAGTAGGTAATCACAGAATCACAGAATTGTTAGGTTTGGAAGGGACCTCCGGAGATCATCCAGTCCAATCGCCCTGCCAAGGCAAGGCCAAGTAAGAATGCATTCAGGTGGGTTTTGAATAAGCTGCATGATCTGAGATATGTGTCTTAACCCTCTGCTAAATTTAAGGAATTATTAAATTATTACTATTTATTAGTAAAACTAATTGCTAATAATTTTCAGAAGTGCTTATATCTCTTCCCATAAGGAGGGTGCAACTTCACTGGATCTGCACATGAACAGGCAATGTATCTTTACCTCTCAGTGCCTTTAATTCTCATGGCACACCTCCTGAGGGATTAAATGGATTAGTTTAACCTGATACATGACTATCCATCTGAGAGCAAGGCAATGTACCTTCATATACATCAGCTTAGAACCGGCAACGTTCTTTTCTTTACTTAAAGCTCTGTTAAATGTCTCTGAAAATCTACTACGAAAAGTAAAATAGGTAAAGTCTATTTCTAATTCACTTTGGACATTTGCTCTTAATTTGAGTATTTTTCTGATGTTTAAGTGTATTTTTGAGACTAGTTTCCGTGCACATGAAATTTCCTTGTTCTGTGTTTATGCAAGTAAAGAGTGTGGGTCAGGGCTAAGATGCAAAAAGAGAAAATACAAAAATGTTGGGGCATCTTATCTTGCAGAGAGAAAAATGTATTATTCACAGATTTCTTTACCCACCCTTACATCTGTGTGTGTCATTATTACACAGTGTCACACAGTAATCATATATATATTCATAGTGGTATATGCTTAGCAGGTAATTTGCAAACAATGCATCTTTCCCCCTTAAGCATGTATTCTCCTTTGCACAGAGAAGCCCAGATCCCTGATCAAGGCTTTTACACTTTCCTGTCATACAGATGAATCACACTGGTTAGCCACCAAATCAGAGGCTATAAGAGGCTCTGGAATGTCTTGAGATTGTCCAAATGGAATTTGTTAAGGCTGGTTTAGTTGAAGAAATGTTTATGAATGTTAAGCATTCAGACCTCTAGAGCTACTGAACCAATATATTTAAAGCTTGGCTTGAACTTGAACACTCAGTGGGTCATACGTAAGTCAGGCTTTAAGTACAAATTTTATTGTCCTAACAGCTGTGAAGAACATACTGTTTCATACTTACAATTGAAGAAAAGTGTATTTGACCTAACGTCCCCAAAATATTTGCTTGTGGGTTTAGGCCAAAGCTGAACATTTAATTCTAATAAGAATTAGTTTGTTAGAAACAACAAGGAAGAAGTTCTTTATTGTGAGGGTGGTGAGGCAATGGAAAGGGCTGCTCCAAGAAGTGGTAAATGCTCCATCACTGGCAGCATTCAAGGTCAGATTGGACAGAGCCTTGGGTGACATGGTCTAGTGTGAGGCGTCCCTGACCATGGCAGGCATGTTGGAACTAGATGACCTTAAGGTCCTTTCCAACACTAACTATTCATGAGTCTATGATTGATTCCGTACTTGAACCAGAACAAACAAGTAAAACTAGACAACATGCTATCATAGTTTAAAAAGAAAAGTAACTCTATCTCAGCTGAAAAACCAGGACTCATGTACAGAAAGAATGGACCATATATTTAGCACTGACACAGACATTATAAAGTACTACAAGAAATATTCTTGCGCTTTCTGGGCAATCTATTGGATAGTGTGTTATGTTTTCTTGTTGTTTTTTTTCCCTTTCCAGCTTCAGTGGTCATTTCTTACAGATCTGTTGTAAGAGCCAGTGTTCCTGCAGAAAGTCCTTAGGTGTTTGTCCCTGGCTGCTTCAATACACTACCAGCTAGTCAGCAATCTGTGTTCACTTGTCTATGAACTTACAAAAATGTTATTTCACCTAATGCTGGTCTCTCCCGAAAGAAGGAAGTCACTATTTTCAGCACTACTATGCATTTTTCCTGTTGTTATTGCAATATTATGAAGCACACCTAGCAAAAAGGCTCCAGATACACAGGTCTTAAAGAAACTGTGTTCTGGGCAGGGGCAGGAGCAAAGGGGATGCCTGTGGGAGCCCAGGGAAGAACTTCGACGTGGGAGCCCAGGGAAAAACTTCGACATGGGAGCAAAAATGATACATTTTCACCTAGTAGCAAAATACTCTTCAGGAAATACAGATGATGAAATTTGACCCTCTTGGGAATCTAATTCAAGAAGAAGAATATAGGGCTAGGCAGAATATTCACTGTGTATTTTGCAAATCCTTTTTTCAATATCTTTAAGCATCTTCTAATGGTACAAATGTTTAGGGTTTAGAAATGCTAATTACACTGTAATTCAATAATAGAGAAAACATGGACAAGATATCTCTGTATTGTTTTTTCAGTGTTCCTTCCTCTCCTGCTTTTCAGCCAAGTCCCAAATGCACTTTCAAAACATACATCATGCCTACATTCTCTTCTTCTGACATTTTATAATCACAATTTCCTTGACTATAAAATGTTTATGTTATTATTACATGACGCCAAGCCTTTCTGATGGTTCTTAAACGTGGGATCAGGGAGTCATTATGACACCTCATGAACGGACCCAGGACACCGATAATGGGCAAATCACATCCACAGGTGTGCCTTTCAGTAGAATATTCTGGTTTGATCTTTACTCATTAATCAAGCAAAACTCCCACTGATCAGCATCTGAACACAAAGCAGTGGATTGATTCCTTCCTTTGTAGAAAGACCTACATTTAAACAGTAGTATTAAGAGACTGGACAACATCCAGTACAAGTTCTTGCTGAGATTTAAAAATTCTCTTCACCTTTGCCTTTGGATACACATGAAGAGGAAATAATGTTTAGTAAATACTTGCGGTTAGAACCACTGAAGAAAAATCTGGGGCTTTTCCTTCTGCATATTTAGGTCCAGATCTTACGCCTATAACTATAAACTGACTTGTACTCACACTTGTTAAAATTAATGAATGCATTTTTCAGCTCCTGTCTGGAATAAAAACTATCAAATATTTAATGCATATCTAGCTTCCTTTACATCATTAACAGGAATGCTGAGGCCTAATCTAATTATAGAACCTGTCATTAGGTGAATTCCAAAGCGTTTTTAATACTGCGTGGTTCCTTGTATCACATTTCCCCAAATTTAATGCATGCACCTTCAAGCAAACTTGTAGCTTCCTTTTTTCTATTTAAAGTGACTTTTCCTAATGAAGATCATGTTAACTGGAGGCATTAACATAACTGAGTAAATAACAATTTCTAACCCTTTAGGAAGAGAATGTGCCATGGAATTTTTCCAGAACTTCCAAATTTTCTGGAGAAAATCACAAGAATGAGAGTAGTATCATTGACAATGTGACTGTCAGCCAGCCACATACAGAACACATAGAATCATAGAATCATAGAATAGTTACAGTTGGAAAGGACCTCAAGATCATCTAGTTCCAACCCCCCTGCCAGGGACAGGGACACCTCACATTAAGCCATGTCACCCAAGGCTTCATCCAACCTGGCCTTGAACACCGCCAGGGATGGAGCACTCACAACCTCCCTGGACAACTGATTCCAGTGTCTCACCACCCTAACAGGAAAGAATTTCCTCCTTATATCCAATCTAAACTTCCCCTGTTTAAGTTTGAACCCATTACCCCTTGTCCTGTCACTACAGTCCCTGATGAAGGGTCCCTCCCCAGCATCCCTCTAGGCCCCCTTCAGGTACTGGAAGGCTGCTACTAGGTCCCCATGCAGCCTTCTCTTCTCCAGGCTGAACAGCCCCAACTTTCTCAGCCTGTCGTCATACGGGAGGTGCTTCAGTCCCCTGATCATCCTCGTGGCCCTCCTCTGGACTTGTTCCAACAGTTCCATGTCCTTTTTATGTTGAGGACACCAGAACTGCACACAATACTCCAGGTGAGGTCTCACAAGAGCAGAGTAGAGGGGCAGGATCACCTCCTTCGACCTGCTGGTCATGCTCCTTTTGATGCAGCCCAGGATACGGTTGGCTTTCTGGGCTGCGAGCGCACACTGCCGGCTCATGTTCATTTTCTCATCGACCAGCACCCCCAAGTCCTTCTCTGCAGGGCTGCTCTGAATCTCTTCTCTGCCCAACCTGTAGCTGTGCCTGGGATTGCTCCGACCCAGGTGTAGGACCTTGCACTTGGCATGGTTGAACTTCATAAGGTTGGCATCAGCCCACCTCACAAGCATGTCAAGGTCTCTCTGGATGGCATCCCTTCCCTCCAGCGTATCAACCGGACCACACAGCTTGGTGTCATCGGCAAACTTGCTGAGGGTGCACTCAATCCCACTGTCCATGTCAGCGTTGAAGATGTTAAACAAGACAGGTCCCAACACCGATCCCTGAGGGACACCACTCGTTACCGGTCTCCAGCCGGACATTGAGCCATTCACCACAACTATTTGCGCGCAGCCATCCAGCCTGTTCTTTATCCACCACGTGGTCCACCTATCAAATTGATGTCTCTCCAATTTAGAGACAAGGATGTTGTGTGGGACAGTGTCAAACGCTTTGCACAAGTCCAGGTAGATGACATCAACTGCTTTACCCTTATCCATCAATTCTGTAGCACCATCATAAGTATCAAATAAATCTGTATGCAGCATCAATCGTATTTAAGCATTAATTATTATTAAATAAACATACACATGCACATTCCACCTTACCAAGTGCAGTTACAAAAAAAAAAAAGGACCTCCAAGGAAAAAGAACCAACCCAACAGTAATCCATTGGTCTCACTTCTGTGCTTGAATTCATCACTTTCATAATATGTTTCAACCATGAATCCTCAAGGCCTGCTCACTGCCCATTTCAGCAAGTACTATCTACAGAAAAAGGAAATCAGTAAGTTTGTCTTTTTTTCATGACCCTGGCATGTGCTGGTGCACATTTGCCCTTTCATGCAATACTATTGAAGTCTCAGTGACTTAACCATGTAATGTAGTCCCAAGTTGGATAAGAGGTGCCAGAATGAAAATCTGTACTGAGAATGGCCACGAATGTTACTCTTTAAAGAGATTAAAAAAAAAAAAAAATTATCTAGATTACTTCATCTAATAGTTCACTGCGATGTGCACACTCGTGCTTTTATTGTACGTTCCCAAAGACATTTTCAGGCATTTTCTCAGCATGTTCTGGACTCTCAGCTACTGCAGCCACATGACTATTAGTAATGGGTAATTTGACTTCTTGGATTCACCGCTGATACAAAAATAGAACATGTGGCTGATACATAAGTAAGTGGATACTTTAGCAAATTATTGTTATTTTAGAGGGTCGGGAATACTCTCTGCAATATAATTTATGTGGGTAAGGATGAAATCAAGCAACAAAATTCAAAACTTTATTTGCATCCCCAGTTTTGTTAATGGCCTTTCTGTGTTTTTTGGCACAATTCATATTTGGTAAAGGAAGAAACTGGTAGCCCATTAGAAGCTTAACACTAAGTGACACACTTTCTCAGGCCAGGAACAAAGCAATCAATTACCAGCAAACAGCAGCAACAACAGCTGGTAGGGAACATTGTATAAAAGTAGTGCTGAATAAGCTTAGGGTAAATGAAATGTATCTTTGATAGAAATCGTATGTCAGGCCTTCACTTATAAAGCTGCAATATTTCCCATGGTTCATACTAATGAAAAACAGTCCTTATGTCTTCCGGGAAAAGTCAGTCTTTTTCAGCAAAATACTTCTGGTTTAATTTTATTATTTCTATGGATGCTTTCTGGAAGAGAAAAAAAATCAGTTAATTATCTTCAGCAGTTTCCTATTTATAGCTAAGATCATTTCTCCATCATGCTGAAAGTATGTTCAATTGCAGCTTAAAAGAAAATACCAGAAAGTAATGGTATTTGTCTTCCAGTTCAGGTGTTACTTGCATAGAAGCTGCTTTAGTACTGCCTAAAAGCAGTCCTTTTCTTTACATACCTATTGCATTCCTTTTATTTTTTTTCTCAAATACAAGGTTTGGGGTCTTACATATCAACTTTGAAAAATTTGACTTCAGTTTATGGTTCAGTCATATCTGTCAATTTGACAAACTACCTTAGTTCATGACAAGTTCAAATAAACCACAATTGTTCTTTCTCAGTTTAATCATCAGATAATGTAAATAGCATGGCCTACAAATTGGTTAACATTTGGGAATCAGTCATCCCAGGCTCTTGATACAGCCAGTGATGAGAGAGGGAGGAACCTCCAAGTTTCCGGAGGTGTGTTTGCTTCTATGGAGGAAACATGTGCTGTCTTCGGGTGTGTAAAACTAAGTGATACAAACCCAGGCTGAGGGTTTTGTGTCTCTGCATTAGCTGCACAAGGTGCCTGGGGGAACTCTGATCCCCATCAGTATCTGGATCAAGTGGTTCAGGGAGCTGATGCAACTCAACTTCTGGCCATGGATGTGCCTTTTCTGAATTAAAAGTTCTTCTCTCATAGCAGGCTGAAACCATTTTAAAAGTAGATTAAATTTTGCATTTTATGTTGCACTCAAATAAGTACTTTGTGCACTAAAGTTCAAGGTATAATAATACCTCACAACTTCTGGTACTAGAGCAAGCAAAGTAAATGATGGATCAAAAAAATGATGAAATTCAATGCCATCTTTACAGGATTAGATTTGAATCTTGGTTAGCTCCCTAAAACATCAGAGTCATAACACATGATATGATTCATGTCAAAAGATGTTAGGATAACACTCTGGATCAAACAGAAAAGAAACTGAGAGGCTGTCATTCCTAATGACCACCTCTAAGTTAGGCCATGCCAGTAGAAATCCTCAAAATCTACAATGAAGAGGGTGTTTGGAAACCCCTGTGAAATTAGTGGGGATTTTTTTATCTAGCTGAAAGCAGAATGCAGATCTTGAAACGTTTGTCTCAAATTGTCGTTAAAGAAACACAAGCTGCAAATATTTTTGTTTGGGCTGAGTTCTGTTCTGCTGCCGCAACAGTGATTAAAAAAATGTCTTTCCCAGAAGTGTAACAACTCACCCCCAGTGATGGTTCTAAAAATCATTAGTGGATGGGCTGCAATTCAGTAAACTAATTTATCTTCAGCTCCCTGAAGAAATTCCGCATTTCGATGATACTTAATGTTAAGCATTTATAATCTTATTCAAAGAGGCATTAAATGATGTAACTGCCAGGGGGAATTAAGATGGTTTGGGTGTACTTACAGTGAATCTACATACCATAGAACATTTGCATTTATTTTTAAGTACACTTTGAACTACACTTATATGAAATTCGAGGAGTATTTGCAACCAGTTTAAGTCATATTTCCCTCACATTATTGACAGGAATCTCAACTGCCATTCCAGCTTTGGACACCAGAATGCATGAAAGCTCATTTCATACAGAATACACAACAGAGGTATAAAGTGATGAAGTAGCTGCCTCAGAAGAGAAAAGGAAAGATTTCATTAGTCATCTACCTCTAATAGCCGTAACTTGCCATAAGCACTAATTTAACGTAAATTTAAATGCTTTTATAAAGACAAATTAGAAAAAAAATCCATCTGCTACCATGAAAATATCTAAACAAAGGCCACCAGCTCCTTGCTATCTGCTCAGTATCCCATGACGGGGGGGGCAACAAGGTAGAATATGCAGTATATTTTACCACACTGCTGGGCTCGCATGTGAAGAGATTTGTCATTGCTCTATTAATAATAAAAAAGATATTCATAAATCCATAGCAATGATCTAACATTTCAACCCCACAGATATAATTCCCTGACACCAAGATGTATAGGTTGTAGCAAGTGTTACATCCCCAGAAGTGTTATAAAGCTCAAATCTGCCTGTACACTTTCTCTACTGTAGATCTGTGATCCTAGTGTGAGCGCCTCCTGTTGCAAGAGAGGAAGTGTGGCTCCGAATGGCAGCCAGAAGTAGGCTTGGACACTTCTGCACCTTCAATGACTTGCAAATCAAAAGCATTAAAACCAAGCTACACTTCTCAAATGGTTTTCCCATTCAGGCTTGGTAGTCTACATCATTTTCTCCTATACCATTCCCATTATTCTCGATGCTAAGAGTGTCAGCGTTTTCACTGCATTTTTTAACGTGCAGAGAAGGGGGTAGGGTGGGAGAAGGGATCTGTCCAATGATCTCAAAACATATGTTTTTGGTTCTAATAAGATTATGGATACCAAAGGAATAAAAATGGAAATCACTACTGCCAAGATATGAAAGAAAGTTTGCATAGTAAAATAATTTAAACCCTAACATTTGGACCCAATAAGGCTAACAGAACGTTTATTCCATATTTTTGGAAAGTATGCTTTTTCTGCACATTAAGTGGTACCAATAAAAAATAATGATTCTCACTCAGTTTATTTCTATAAATTATATTGTTTTATAGTTTTCCAGGGCAAGGTTATGTGTCAGATTCTATGGCAAACACCTGGGTGTAAAATGCAATAAGCTTGTTACTTCCAGTGGGGGTTGCAGGGAGGAGAGCTACAACCATCACTTCTCCCCAAAATGTACCTATTTCCAAGGAAACTGGACTGCAGATCACCTGAAAAAGACCAAATTCTTTTTCACACTTTAGGAATTATCATTTGAATCTCCTCTCGACTTGCTAGTGATATAAAACTAAACTTTTCAGGGACTTGGAACCAGACACAGTAGCAGCTTCAGACATGAACATGAGTTTGGTGGTCTTTGCCCAGTGCCTAATGGGTGACTGCCTGTATCATGGTTTTGCCCTTTAATGTAGCATGGGTCAAAGTACATAGAATACAACATAGTAT
The DNA here is from genome assembly GCF_037157495.1 of Lathamus discolor. Lineage (NCBI taxonomy): Eukaryota > Metazoa > Chordata > Aves > Psittaciformes > Psittacidae > Lathamus > Lathamus discolor. Next base: position 101,396,958 of record NC_088888.1, read on the forward strand.
ATTCATGTGAATTTTTAAGAAGTTATGAATGTTACAAAAATTTCATAACTCAAAAGTTTTGATGTTGCAAAGACTAAGACTCGGTGCTTATGGATAGACTACAGTCAGGAATGCCCTTACAGAATCAATTTGGCCCCTTTTATGTGTGCACTATAATTACAGCTGGTTGGAAAGATTCCATCAAAATCTTTTTCTTTTTTTTTTTTTTTTTTTAAGCAAAAACCTGTTTTCTGTGGGAAAATGTTACTTTTTCCAGAAATGCCTCAGTTTTCCATAGGGAAAATGTAAGTAAAATACATTCTTTGCAGTCAAGTAAACTGGATTCTAAATATTTCGGCTTGTCAAGCTGAATAAAAACACTCCCTTTTAGGTCAGCATGATATTCATGTGTATATGCCAGAATTGCTATGGTGCAACATAGAGCTTGCAGTTTTGATCCACTCCTCTGCTGCAGGATGCATACAGTGCAGTGACACTCTTGACAGCTTCTCCACTATCATGAAAGTGGCATCACAAGACCGTACACCATGAAAGCAACAGGACTTCACACAGCAGCTCAGGAGTCACCTGAAACTGAATGTTATATTCATTTCGTTGTACCTTAGCCATCTAAATATTAATAATGGTGTCAAAGCATTATGGTAAAAATCTCTTGATTAGATAAATTCATCCAGAAGTCAATTTATCCTCTCCAAAAAAAGATAACAAAGACAAATAACACTGAAGTGGAATTCATCTCCACCACGTTTCTCCATTGATTAATGATCTTAGACTAGATGCTAACTTTGCTGGAAGCAGTGGGATGCTTCTACCCTTTTGGTTGACATGCTTTCCAATCAACTCTGTTCTGTTTCTCAAGGAAATGTGTCTTCCTTCAGTCACAAAGTTGAAAGGCTGGGGCAAATCCCCATGCATGATTATCATGCTGATGAGCTCACTGTAGTTTCACATTATCAAAGACTTCTGCATAAGCCTGGGGCAGTGAGCATCAAAATGAAACAGTCACATAGCACAACAAAAGAGTAATAACTATCTATAAAGTAAGCTGCACTGTAACAGGAAAATTGACATAGTTTTGATACACAAGGACAACTTTTGTCATAAAACGTGATCCCTTGTAAGCCAGCAATTGCTTAACTAAAGGCAATAATTCATGTCACAATACATGTTTTTAAAGAAATAATTATTGATGAACAGTGCTTCCTGAGAAGTGTCCAAAGAGCAATCAAGAACAATACACCTACATGGTAATCACTGCCCACACTCCATGGAGCAGGTATCTTCTCCCTGCAGAACTCAGTGTGATCTGACAGGACAGAAGGACAGAAGGCAATACAGTGCCAGCTCATGATGGCATCTAGTGTTGTTTTAGAGCCACGTGTGAGAGGTGCTGTCTGCTAAAAAGACAGGCTATCCAGAGAGGAAAGGCATGGAGGAGAGAGAGGAGGAATATGAGAGGGACAAGCAGGGAAAGAAGAGTGAAGGTGAATATGGTCAGTTACACTGAAGAGAAGGAGAGAAGGAGTGCATGCCTCAATAACTTTTGCATTTCTTGAATTTATAATACTCATTTTTGCAACCTTATAAAACGTTCATAATATTGTTTTAGAATACAGAATACAAACCATATGGGCCTGTGTCAAACTACATATAATATGTATGTCCTGGGTATTGTGTTTTGTAAATTTTGAAACAGTCTCTCACACAAGGCTCTCATTAGCATATGTGCAACTACAGTGAAGTTAATAGGATTAGAGCTTGTCAGGAATTTTTCAATTAAACTTTTTTTCTTTTTCATTGGAAAATACCACTTCATTGAAATTTAAACTGTGCATAAGATCCTAGTGGTTTGGGTGCAGTTTGCTTCAGGAAAAGTCAGGTCCTGGAATTTTGATCAGAACCGGGAAAAATTAAAGTTCAGAGTAACATTTTAGTCAGAGTACGAGGCTGGACATTGGAGAACCAAATGTGAGCTTGTGCTGCATTGTTTGCACAGCATTGAGGAGATCCTGACTTAGCCTGCTGCTTATCCAGGGGTGAAATGTATCATTCCAGCCTGAAATTGACTCTGTGAGATCCTGTGTGATCACAAGACCATAACTTCTCTCCGTATTGGGGCAGTCTCTCCACTGAATGGGTTTCATATATAAAAGTTGAAAGGCTTTTGCTTTGTCCTAGTAGGAAAAAATAAAAAAAAAAAAAAAATTCAAAAGTTTAGAGGAAGTGGAAAACTTTTACCACCCTTCTCTGTGCAGACCTATTTGTAAAACATCTCAGAAAACATCTCACCTGCATCATTGCTTTAACCAGCTACTGCTACTTTCAAGATTCAGCAAAAACATGCTGCACTGAATGAAGGTACTCGAATGCATGCGGGGAAAAGTCCAGATTAAAAGATATTATGCTTCTGTTTATTGTCCAAACCCTTTTGAAATTTAATTATGTATTTTTCTGTTTTCCCTATAGTTTACAGCATAGAATTTTGCCATATTTGTCTAAGCTCCCACACACATTTTGGCTACCTAGTGCCTCTTTGCAGATGAGCCTGTTAGCTGTCCTGTCATCTTCTTCTTGCTTTAATTTAGACATTGTGTAGGATTTTTCTCCCTCTTGAGTGCATTTCCTTTAGAAGAAAGGTAAAACAATTTGAAATCAACAAGGTTAAGGTTATAAGTGAAATAAACCTTAAATTTTCTGCCGTGAACTGAAGGTCCTGTCAGAGTGTGGTATCCCTTTAAAGAGCCACAGATATGCTGGAAAGGCACCAAAGAAACTTCTATACTTCTGAACAGCATCTTTAAAACAGCAGCACTGGAACAGCAGAAATGCTCAGGGGAATGCACAGAGCCGCCACTTACTCTCCAAAAATAAAGCTAGTAATGCTTCGCTCTGTTGAAGTTACCAGCGATTGGTCATTGTTGGTTGAAAACTAAAAATGTATACTTTTACATTCTTAGCACATGTACACAGTGCCAGCTGGCTTTATGGCTTATATTTGCAAGCTAGGGGGCTTACAGGATCTCAACATCTGCAAAATTATGCTTTGATTTCTGGCACCATCAGATCTCAAGGGAGCAAAACCAAAGCAATCGCCAGCCAGAACTCACATTTTGACATGTTAAGCAAGGGGCTGTTCCTCAGAGTTTTTGCTATTTGGAGAAGAGCAGTAAGCTACATACTTGAAGGGAAGAGAAGAAAGAAAGAGAAGCCGACAGTCATCAGTGTTACAGTATTTCTGCTACCGGGAGAGTGGCTATTGGAACCAGTGTAAAGGAACAAATTATGAGATGGATGGGAATGGAAGGAAATTGGCAAGTTATGTACATTAGTGCTTATTTTTCTGCCGCACTAGGTTCATTAAAACCATTGAAAAATTAAAAGCTATAATTATATAGTGTTGAGGTTGATGCCGAAACACAAAGAAGACAATCTGAACTTTAGTGTGAGAGAAAATATTATCCATTATTATCTTTCATCAAGTTTTTTACTCTTTTTTTTTTACAATAACCTGGGATTTTTTAAAAGATTTATGGCCCTGCAAACAACTTGTGGTAGTTTTATAATAAAAAACATCACATGAAGAGTTTAGCAGATCAGGAAAATGTGGGTACTGTACCTGTGTGTTTCATAGCTTTTGTTGGAAAGTACAAGCAAAAAATCTGAAACCTGTGGGTAGGAACTTAATTTTCCCCAAGCTCTTCCACACTCAGCACTTGAAGTATTGCTGCTCTGCAATTACTGCCTGACACTCATCATGGCTGTTTGCTGATCCCAGAGATTTACAGTAGGTCACTGGTGCTTAGTGACTGGTAACTCTTAGCACCCTTTCTCACAAGCAAATGAACAGAGAAAACTGGAGTAAGAACAGTTTTTCAGGATGAAGACTGTAGTGATTTCTTTCCTGAGCAGCAGCATTGTTTCCATTCATATCAGCTCAGAATGTCCTTTGGAAAATCTTTATTCCAAGTGCATCACTTTAACCACATTGATTCTCGCTTTTTTATTTGCTTTCATCCTTTAATTCTTTCTTTGCTGTATCTTCATGCCCTTCCCTATGTTTTGGCCACCTCCTTCATCCCGTTTCTTATGAATACCAGAAGAGCAATATTCCAACCTGAGCATCCATATTGTCAGCTGGCAAAGAAGCACCTTATACTTTAGCCTATACTTTCACTTCATGGTCAAGAAAGCATTTTTTGTCAGCAAAAAAATCAAGGAAGTTGGTAAAAATATTTAAAAAATGAAGAAGATGAGAGGATGAACAGTTTTGCACTGCCCTTCCTTGGCAAGAAGCATCCTTCAGGCTCTTTTGTTGAAGTCTCCTCTGTCATGATATCTAAAGAAAAATGGAAAATATTTTGATACTTGATGTGCCAATACTTTTGAAGACTAATAATATCTCACAGCTGTGTCACGCTACTTTAAATTGTTTAACATATGTTATACACCAGCACTTTAAATTCACTGTCAGTATGATCCTGTTGAGGCAGAGAAGGCCCTTCTGTACCATGTTTGTGCAGCACCTAACACAACTTCTGTGCTAGTTTAAGCTGCTTATGATCTGCACCAATACAAACAAATATATTAATTTTAGAAAGGCATTGTACTCAGATTAAATTTAGGGCACACGAATATGTTACCTTGTGCTCAGGAAATCCCAGATTCCTGAAGGCTGTGTGGGAGGAGAAAGAAGACAGAAATATCTCTGCATGACCTTCACTGGCTTTGGACACCTCCCTTGGTGATTGTCAGAGTCAAGAGACTAGGCCAAGGGGACCTTTAGTCTGACCCAGCACAGCCATTCTCACACACATATATCCTCTCACTTCATCTGCTTGATGGACAGGAGTCAGCACTGAAATGACCTTCTGGGGAAAGAAGAGGTACATTTAGCATATTAAGTACATAGGCTGCACATCATCACAAAGACAAGCGTGTGGCTTTGAGCTGTAGAAGGACTAAGGGTTTCTGTAGAATCTGAAATTATTTCCTTGACAGAAGAAGACTGTGGAATAAAATTACTTCAGTTAATCATCTTCGATAAAATCCTGATGTCTTCATAATGCTTTCACACCAAAGAAATCCTGAAACTGAAAAATCCTGAAAGAAGCATGATTTTCCTCTAGTCACAGTCAATACCAGTGAAAGAAGGTTAAGACCTTTCATTAATAGGAACTGATTCACCTACAACTTCTCAAAGACAGAAAATATCATCAGTATTGTCTTCTCTACCTTTTTACCTGTTTCGGGGGTCCTAGAGGGAAAGTCAAACGTATACTCGGCAATATAGCAGAGAACAACTCTGATCTCTTTTCCTGAAGTTTTACAGTTTACACCCCTTCCACCAGAAATCATTGTTTCTTCAAGAGTTGAAAATCTGGTTGACTTACTCTCAAATAAACCTAAAAATCTTCTTTGGATGCAAGACAAAATCAGAAATCTGCACAGCTTAGGTTGCTGTAGCTGTTTCACTTAGACGGATCTGAGCCCGGTCAGTCACTAGTCCTCCCTAGTCCTCATAATTCACCCAAACGTGAAGGAAGTGGTAACCAAGAAAAAGAAAAGGAAGAAATGAGGAACTGAGAGAGAAAGAAAGATGGAAAAGACACCTTCAGTCTTCAAGGAGAAGACACAATGTCATTGAGGAAAGATAAGATCTCTTAGACTGCAGGGAAATGATCTTGAAGGTGAAATGTTCTTTTCTGAAATGTGATCCCTTGCCATTGCTAAATGTAAGGGAATACTTATGGTTCCGAAAAAATGAGCCAATCCACCTTAGAAATACAAAGAACCATAAAGTGGTTTGTTCTGTCACAGGAAGATCTCTTCTTCACTCGAATTTTGGTCTGATACAGTGCCGTCTTGTCCCATCACCTCCAGCAGCCCCTTGAATAGGAGATATGGCTTCACTTAACAGGAAGACAAGAGTTTAAATCCTTCAGTCTTGGGTAATGTACAGATCCTAGCCCACCCTCTTCCTCTGGGAGGACTTCAAAGCAACAGCAGAGACTGAAGTCCTCCAAGTGACCCTCCTGAAGGGGCTCTGGCCAGGACACAGGATGGGAGCTGAGCAGGCACTAACAAACAGGATGATCATGTGTAATCCTGCAGTGCATTTCTCTCATCCTCTCCAGCAACAGCCCTAAACACTGCTCCTTTGACAGCCAGCCTCAAGCAGTGGGCTGAATGGTTTCAAATACACATTCAGCATTCAGAAAAAGAGCAAAACCAGATGGAAATGGCTTTGATGACTAGGTAGAATCACTGCAGAAAGAAAAGCTTGTGGGATGGGATGACATTTATTTGTTATCTGTGATTGACAGATCTTTAATTCCTGTTTCCTGGTTGGCAGGACCGTAAGGCAGATCATAAAGGAGGCTGCCAGGCAGGATGGAGAGCAGAAGCAATCAACAAAACCTTTTGTTGTTTTCTTCCCTCATTTTATTTTTAACCTTACAGGACATTTCCCTTAAGATGACTTTACCTCAGGCTTTTCATTATGGCTCTGCAGAACAAAAGGGCAGTATGGCCTTGTAGTCCAGGCACTGTTTTACCCACTTGGACTGTGTTTGCAGCTGTTTGCAGTCCAGATAGCTGCACTTATTAAACTGGAGACATGTTTAAATTAGCCTTCAGCACCTGCCTCAGTTTCTGCATCAGTAGAAAGGAAATTCGACGACTTGCCTATTTGCTTTTGACACTGTGTATAAATACCCTAAAGAGCTCTGAGGGTTTAGTTTGGGAAACTATTTCTAGAAATTTTTAGAAATAAAAATACAGCTTTTTTAGTGATTAATATGCCGTGAATCTGAATCCTGGGGTCATTCTTTAAGTAAATCATAGAAATTATAGAACAGTTGACAAAATCAGAAAAAAAACAAACCCAAAACTAAGTTCCATGAAATCAGAATGGGAGTTCACAATAGTGTGAAATCAATCCAAGAGTATGGCTACACTGCTGTTGTGTTTGCACTAGGAATGCAATTTTGAAGTCTCCTGATCCACTTACAGTGCCACTTATAGCACTTTTGTTCCTGCTCCAGGAACAGGAGCCTTTTGATATTAAACCTACCTAGAAGTTTCACTCCAGGACAGCACCCCTGTGAGCTAACAGACATTTAGTCCACAAACTGGACAAAAGCTGCTCTGAGATAAAACCTTCAACCCTAGCTCTTTCATTCTGCACTTTCCTACCAGCACACAGTGTTGCAGGCAGCGTCCATAATATTTCAGTAAGAATTTAATTCCATCAATTACTCAAGGCCACACACAGACCTGCAGAGGCCATATTAACCGTCAAGCTGACTATAAGCCCTGCAGTGCAATGGTGCTGCTTTAGGGGCTACCTATATTTCTTCCAGTCTGACCAGGCAGCAAATACAGGAACAGGACACTGAGCCCAGGGGCAGGTCCTATTTGATAGGGATTGTTTAACACCAGATCACTTAATAAAATCAAAACCAGGATATACTTGCAATTATAAAAACTTCCTTTCCCTATCTTTAGGTTAAAAGTCCCAGAGATGGGAGAATTAAACACAGAGAGTGAGATCAGGCCAAGGAGGGAAAGGCATAAGGCGGTTACATCCTGACATGAAAACCACTCGACTAAATGGCAAAGATATCTCACCATATATGTTTTGTCTGAAATCAGAACTGACTTTCAGCATCCATCCTCATAACCTAACAAGCTGACCAAACTCCTGCACCAGGAGCGACCTCTGTTTCCCCTTTGCATAACTTGTCAGCTAGCAGAAGGGTAAATTGAGGACCCACCAAAGCCACAGTATTGGTTCATATTTACGTACAAGTGCATGAGCTACTCATTCAGCATAAAGAGCTTCATACATAAAGAAAAAGAAAACAACGCTCATAAGAAAGATGTCTGACACAGTAAGATATTTGAGGACATTAACTTGACCCCGACATAACATTCAGTAGTAGCACATCTGTAAAAAATAAACGATTCCTACTGCCTACAGGTGGCATTTTTAATAAGCAAATATGAACACAGCAGCAAAAAAAAATGAAACCTAGCCATCACTCCACTGTGACCTTGAGTGATCCCTTTTTCCATAGGAGTATAGTAGTCTGTTCAGAATCAGAACATAGATCAGTACTTTTCTTTCAAATTTTATAAGATAAATTACGAATTATCCTAATGGTCATTTTAGGGATTGGATAGAGTGTGAATGAAAGCTGCTTGCTCAGAATCTATCATCATACCAGTTACGGAGCTGTAATGGAGAATAAATGTTCCATTTGTCATAATTAGGCTGTTTCTAGAAATATCATGGTTATTATCAACTCCACAGTGAAAAATTATTAACTTTGTTATTGAAAAATAGTAATTAATGTCAAACATTTTTCCCACAATATGGGAAGTGAGAGAGAGCAATATTTAATGACCACAGTTATTGACATGCTTCAAAATGTTTTCTATAAAAAATAGGTATTTGAAATTAAGATCACTAATTTAAAATAGATGTTATATTAGTCCATTGGATTTCCTGTAAATAACTTTTTGTGTTTGAAAATCAATAATAATCAATAATTTCAGTAATAATAATGAAAATCAATAATATTCAATAATAATAATAATAATTTGAATTTAGCCCTTCACACATCTAAGACTACTCATGTGCAAACCACTCTGTGACACAAATGAACCATCAGGACCAGGGCTTCTGAGGGCAGAAATCACAGTGGAAACCGGAAGAGTTTATTAAGACTTAATGCATGAAAACCCAAGATTATTCCCATTGCCCTGTGGTCTCACTACTGTTTTACATAGTATTGTCTGTAGGAGAAGAGAAATGCAAACGCTGGGGTGGGAGGAAGATGCCTTTACTCTCCCTCCTGCATCTCCCTCTTGCATCCTTCCTCCCATCCTCCACATGACTGCACAGAGGGCTGCTTCACCACACGCACATCTCACTCCTCTGATTTCCTATGCTTTCCAATTTGTACTTGTTAGCTCCATCAAGCAGAAAAGAGAGCTGCAGCAACAGTCCCCTGAAAGTGCCTGCTGCTAGAAGGGCCTGGCTAAAATTTAGATCATTGAGGAGTCCCAACACAGAAAGGCACTCAGTACACTCACAGTCCAAGATGGTCTATATGCTAGCAAAAAAAGCCTAGCAAAGCAACAAAGCAACTGCTTCTGAATTAGAGCGGAATGACTACAGCTAGTTTATAACTTTCCCTGAGATTTGTTTTTTTTGTTGTTTTTTCTTCCTTTATTTTTTGAAACCCAATGAGTGAGAAGGATCTTGCTACTTTAAGGGAACAAACAATTTTACATTTCAAATATCAACCAGTGTAAGGCTTTAAGATTACCAGAGACTTTAAAAAGTTGGAACTGAAACAGCAGCTGTGTGAAGAAAACTCTATACTGGTTATAAATCTCTTTGAAATTATCTACTTAAGCATGTGGAATGCCACCATTTTGAATCTAACCTTTTTATGACTGTGCTGACAAAGTATTGTAATGTTTCTTGTCTAAGGTGGTACTTAATGTCAAAGGCAGGAAACATGTTACTAATTATGTCTTTAGCATCCAGAAGAAGAGGAGAAGGAGAAACTTTTAAGATCCTCTTGGTATTGTATAGCATGTCTGCCCTCAAAGTTTGAAACATTTAGGTTTACACCTTAAAGTCATCATTCAGTCATCAAATATAACTGAAAACATAGCAAGGGATGGTGCTTGCTACAAAGATTTCAGTAAAGTAAAATATTAGGAGAATACATAAAATGAGGAGGGACAAGACTACATTATCTCTGGTTTATAGTAGGAGCATCCAAAGTTTAGTTGGCCTATTTAAAGCTAAATGGCCTAAGGGCTGGTGCACTGAACTGTGGCTGTGGTGACTGTGATTATGACACAACTCTTTTTTGTTGTTGGGCCACACTCAGCCACTCATCCAGCCTTGTTGCTAAGAAAAATACCTATCACCAGCTTCTCCCAGTATCAGCTCTTTAAAGATAAGATTCTATGAAAACCAAGCAGTCTTATTCCACAACAAAAATGAAGGTCCATTTACTGAGAAACTCAGCCAGAGGAAGATAAATTAATGTGAGCAATACTACAGTAATAGACCACACTGCAATAATACCTACATTTTGTCAAATTTATAGACAAAGATTCTTTCACCTAGTTTACATGCAGGTTACCTAACTAAAGGTCATTACCCTAAGTTCATAACTTAGCTCAAGTCCTAACTTTTGTGAATGGGACTTTAAGCATGTTTTATGCTAGCTGGGAGGAATCTCAGATCCTCTTTACAAAGCGACATCTAAAAGACTCTTCCTCTTTCCTACCTTCCTCCAGGCAGAATATCTCAGTATTTCTGTCATTGCCATGCTACTAAAAAGAAAACTAAGGCCTATGTTCCTAGCTCAGGGTCATATTTCATTCAGGTTCATAACTCCTGCAGAGCTTACTAAGCATTAGATACTAATATATGTTTGAAGATTAGAAGTGAAGAAGCCGAACTTTTAAATCTTTATGTTCTACCTAATTTCCCCAGTAATACACGACTGGTTTTAAGAAAACTGTATGTCCACTGCCATGCTAGCTTGAAGTGACAGGTATTCAGGAAAAAAAAATTATTCCTTTTTAAGATACTACTTATAAGTCCCAATTGTACAGAAATTTCACCCTATCCAGTAGAGTGCCCCCTGGCTTCCATATGGGCTGGAATAGAAATATCCTGGCAAGGGGATCTTGAATGTTCCTCTTAGACCAAAATATCCATCTTCAGACTTCTGCAGCCTTCTGCCCTGCAGGGGAGAGTCTCCCCAAATTATGTGGTTACATATCAAAAGAATCTATTTGTTACCTATAAAGGGAAGTTTGATGCTTTGAGGCTCATTAACTATGTACAGAACACTTCATTCCAAGTTAAGTGTCTAAGCTAGACAACTGGATTGCTTCCAGAATTTATCAATTAATGAATCATAGAGTCAGAATATCACAAGTTGGATGGGACCCATAAAAATCATCTAGTCTAATTCCCTAGATGGAAGTTCAGGGTCAAATGAGACCTATGTATAATCTAAATTGACCTTGTGTTTGCCACAGGTCATTAAATTTCACCTCTGTATGATAAATTGAGCAAGCTTATAAAAAGGATAAAATAAATACACTTAAAAACTTAAAAAGTCACACAAGAAAGAACTAATCATAGAATCTTTGCAGAATCTATGATTCCATGAATCATGCCAAAGGAAAGACCTGACTAAGTTCCTGGCCAAGTGCTGAAAATGTGAACTGTCCAAAATGCGAATTTTCATAGAATCATAGAATGGTTTGGGTTGTAAGGGACCTTAAAGATCATTTAGCTTCCAAAGAACAAAACAAGCATACTGTCACTTGTCTTTAATATGCAGTCATCACCATTAAAGAAAAGAGAAATATGACCAAGATTTCCTGCTTAAGGACTGGGAGGGTTTTGGAGCCATGGATGCATCTTTACATCTTTTTACTGCTTGGGTGGTAGACTTAGCTCAGACCTACAGAACTTGCATATTTATGGGATAATGTCCAAACAGAAATTGGCATGTTAATGTTCATACAGTTGAGAGGGCTTGAGGAGGAATGTCTCAGATCTTTACTTCCAATACAGCTTTATGTCACCAAATAAAAAATTGTTCCCAGAAATGAAGAGAGTACTTCTGGAAACACCCTCCAAACTCAAAGCTGGCGAAACTCACACCTTGCGTATAGGATATTCAATACTTTGGGGAAATATTTTTAAGCATTTTTATTTTTATAGGAAAAAGTTCGCAAGATGTATTTTCCTGGTTAACAAATATTTCATCTTCCAGAGCAGTAGCTGAGCATCTTCCCGTATACAATCCATATCGTTTCCAAAGATAAAAAGAGAAAGTAGAGGTTCCTAACACATAGCTACACCAATCCTCTCCAAAAGTGTTTGAGAACAGTCTGTGGAGAAATCTCTTTTTTGCGTTTGCATATACCATTATCAAGAAGGAGCCTCTGTACAACAGTATGTTCAAAGTGATTTCTTTTTTAATAAAGAAACATAATTTTATTTAAACTACAGTTGTTAAAATTTTGCTAGCGTACTCAGTGATACTGACATTTCTTTAACCTTCATAATAAAACCACACTTATTCAATACCACTTTTTGCATGTCACACTGTCCCAGTGTTATGTGATAATGTAATGAAAGACCCTATCATAAAAAATAATATGCACAAGGGGAACAGAATTAAGGTTCCCAAAAGAGTCTTAATTCTGAATTTCCTGACTCTTGTGGGTTTAAATCTCAAACTTAACACTGTATTAACATATTCTTAATTGAGCAAGTGGGGAAAGAAAAGCACATATTAAAAAGCTTTATTAGTTAAATATGAGGATTTTCCAACAAACATGTTTTATCTCTCCATATTTCATTCCAAAATTTTTCTGTAATTTAAAACTAGTCACTCTGGTCTCTTTGCAATGACTTGTCTTAAAATTAAGGGTGATGTGACACAATTCATCTTTATTTTCTATCCATTTGATCTTGCAGTCTCTGATCTTGCAGGACTAGATCCTGTTCCCTAAAAAGCACTCCCCAGCTCCTGTTAGCTGGAAAGAGTAAGACTCATCCTGTTATAATTTAGACATTAATATTAAACATTTTTAAGTAAATAATAAGAGTGGGAATAGTAAGCTCTTCTGGCAACAAAATCTAATTGGCATTGGTGTAACTGTTTAGAAAGGATTTTATTTGTTCAGTTTGTTTAACTTCTACGAGTATAAAATTCGAGAACAGAAAGAAAACTATTGTTTCTTTTTTCCTCATTCCTTTTCTTATATAACAATGATTTTTTACCAGAAGACTTCAGCTTTTATAAGACTTTAGATCTTATAAAAAGATATAACATTTTAAGCCACAATAGAGAATTTGGTTATATTTTTGTTATTTTTTTCACATCAGTCTGTTTTACTCACCCTATGGAAATATCAAACATTTGTTGTTGACTATTGTATAAAAATCCTTTGACATGTCTCTGAAAATATGGCAAGTTTGTTGCTTTTGGGGAAAAGTCTGCTTAATTGTAAAAACTTTTTACAAACAAAAATTTTGTACCTCATTATGTACCTCATTTAAAATCAATTTAAGTCTGTGGGAAAGGTTTTCTGATATTTCCTGTTAATCTTGTTTTTCTTTTCTTTTTCTTGTGATAACCTTTTTTTTTTATCCTGATCTTTAGCTGTTTGAAGAATTAGACTACTTATTGTAGCTATTGAATAATGTTCCAGGTGAGGCACTGCTTTAAAAAGACAGAACTCCCCAACCACCAAAGAAAACCCAGAGCAAAGTAACAGATAACCCCAATTTTGTGATTTACTTCCATAAATAAATAAATGGAATTTTGTGATTCTGTCTTTCTTCGTAAAAAGACCGCTGGAGGAGAAGTTCTTGAGATGCATCCTTCTGAACAAAGAATTCATCATGAGCTCATCAAAAGGCCCACTTGGTAAAAGCAGCATTATGCATCTCGCATCTGAAAGGAAACCAGGGTTACTTTGATGCTAGAAATCAGTGTGTTGCCTAACACAGCCAAGTGTCCTCTGAGGACCCCACTGGGAAATCAACAACGTTTTATGAGGTTAGCTGCAGTTTTGGGGTAAACACCATAACATTTCAGGATGGGAAACATAGACTTTTGCTCTTTATGTAAAAATGGCATTGATTAGGGGGTTTTATGTCTGTGTGGCTGAATTTTTGGGGGCTGTTTGAAGTGTATTTGCTATGGTTTGAAAGTCTGTCTGTCCAACAGCAGATAATGCTTTATTAATTTTTTTTATTTTTTTTTTTTTTGTCCACTAAACTAGGGATTTGGGGACCTTTAAACTACTGAGGTAATGTAATAGATTTTATTTTCTGAGACTAAATTCTTAGATAAATTACAATATTAATGTTGTGCATTTTACATTAATTTTTATTATGCTTCAAACACGTACCAAGTGAAGGTTCAGGATCAGTTCTTTGTTTCTGGTATTTATTTTCTGTCAGAGAATTTCATTCATACTGCCCATCATGTCACAACACGCACATGAGAGGTGACCAGTCTTCCATTTGAGTGGGTGTGGTGTTTAGATGAGGAATTAGACTACATTTCAAATGCTTTGCAGAAAATACATATGTATGCATATGTTGACCTGACCTAATGGAAGTTGAATTATCCCTCGCTGAGGGATACAACAAGGGTGTAACAAGAGGCCTTGCTGACTGCTTATGAGAATCTTAGTGCCCCTTGTATCCTCTAGGTCCACTTGTAGGAAGGGATTGGCTTCTCTCCCATTACTGGGGTGGGTGGGGAGAAGATGCTCAGCTTTTGCAGGAGAAAAGCTGCTTGTCAATCGCCTGCAACTATGACTAGCCTTGTATGATCTTTCCAAGATTTTCTGAGACATCCTGAGACTTGTAAGCTAAAGCTCATGGCTTTTTTTCCCATATAGTCGATAGAAGTTACATGTGATTCCCAGTGTTGATAAAACAAAATGCTATATTTAAAACCAGATATATTTTAAATGGGGGAAATATCAACAGTGAAAACACTGGATTTTGTGGAAAAGTTCACAACCCCTCCAGGAAATATTTGTGACCCAGGTCATGGTTAAAGCTATACTTCAGCTGGGAAAAGATATTTCCAAAAAACCAAAATCAGTGTTCATAAAGGCTGAAATAAAGCTCACAAAACATCCTTGCTCATCCAGTCCAAACTAAGGCTACTCCTGGCAGACAGCAGCAGCTCAGAGAAGTAAAACTTTATGGACTGTAAACAAAATCAGTGAAATATTCGTAATGTAAAGGTTATATATTTCTCTCCACTAGCCCCTTATAAAAGGTGGGATGATCAAGGTCTGTGTGCAACCATTCCACTTTACATCAAAGTGGATTTTTAATTATACTCCAGTGCACTGGGTAAAAACATATCTCCAGATCTCCTGAGGACTTTTTTTTTTTTTTTTCCTTAAAAGCAGTATTGGGATTTCATTTTTTTCCAAGATTTTCCTGATTATTTAGTTAAAAAATTAGAAGCTGAGCCTTTTATTTACCCATGGCCCAGAATTTGCAGCTGCAGGACAAGTAAGCTTCTTTGTGCCGCCCTCAGGGTGACCTCAGCACTAACCTGCAGGGACCACCCTTACCGGAGGTGAAAGTTAAGCCAGGTCCTGCTCCTGCTCTGCCTGGATCTCCCCTGGGCAGAAACTGGTGTTTTATGAGACAATTGCAAATCAGTGAGGACAAACCTGAGGCCACCACGTCAATTCTGACTCTGGAAGCAAATGTGGAAAACCAGCACTTTATCACCAAGCCACACAAGTCCTTGATGTGATTCCCAGTTATTTAAGAACAAACATAAAATTCTACAGGCCAAATTCTTCCCCAGGTCTCAGTCCAGCAGACTTACTACCTCAGCTTGCCTCCTCTCAAAGGAGTTGCAAAGAGCGTGAGCCAGAGGAGAATCTGATCAACTTTATTTCTTTTAATTTTTACCCCACAGAGTTCTTTGCCCAGGAGATTAATTTCTTTTTTACTCAAAAAAACCCCACTTACCTGTCAAACTTTCCCCTAGGTTGCATTGCAGAGCTGAAATAACATTTTAAAACCTCAGAGTAAGATCATGTGCTGCTGAAAAATTTAGGCCTTTTAGAAGCTGGTTAATTTTTAGGATCTTAGAAAAACCATAGAGGGTTGCTTTAAATAGCAATGAAAGGCTGATTCAAGCCATTAAATTTTATGTTGTGTGTAATGTTGTAATTGATGTCAAGCCTTTCCCTTATTCTTCACATTGACATTGGGCAGTCTCCTAGATGTTTAGAGTGCAGTTACAAGAGTCCAGACGAAGTACCAAGAAATGGGTGGCAGAAATGGCAATTTATTGTTAAGAACAGGAAGGTTCAAATGTTAAATAATTAAGCGTGAGCCAAATTTTGCCAGTTTCTTTCTCATCCATTTATTTTGGGGATAATTGGGTGCATTAAGCATTTTGCTGCAAACTGTTGCTTCTGTGTATGCATATAAAACTTTATTACCCTTGTAAAAAGCATGCTGTGAATTCTGATGCTCCTGTGTGTTTGGGAGCATATCATTATTCTCTTTTCAGGAAAAACACTTTTACCTACATCCTGAACTCAACAAAACAGCTTCCAAAGCAACAGCTGCTCTAAAGCACTGTGCTCAGCTTCAAGTATCACTGAGGAAAAAAATGCATATTCAGCTCTGAGTTAAATAAAAAGTCTTCTCTTTTTACAGGAAACTTTAGTGCAGTGCTTTGCCTCACTGTTGCCCTTTTCATGATAATCCTTCTGTAGTTTAAGAAAACTTGTAATGATTTAAGGTTTTAATCCTGGCAACACTAAAATGAGCTGGGTAACCTCAAGAGCAATACTTGAGGTCAGCAAGAGAAGTCTGCATATAAAGACATAGAGATGCCACTGTCAAATTAGGGTCAGAAACAAGGGAACTAAGAAAAAGAGAAGGACAACCTTTCAGTGATTATGGCAAGCATTTGGCCCAAGGGGATGACTCCTTTCCTTGAATGGCCCATACCTCTACAAATATTTCTGAATATGTCAGGGAGGGGCAGGAGGAGGTGATGGTGGAGAAATAGTTTGGATGCAAAGTCACAAGCCTGCTTTGACAATTATTCCTCTGCAGTGATACTGTCTTTCACTGTGAGCCAAAAGCCTCTCCTGGAGATAAGATTCATCGCACCCATCATCAGCATACAAGAAACTTTCTATTGAAGCCAAGGGAGCTATTTTGAAATATGTGGATAGCTCACATAAGCAGCGATTTGCAGAATGGGGCACAGGATCTGCTCAGAGAGGCCACGCCCCGTCTTATACCTTAGGCACACAGATCTGTCAGTTTTAAATCTGTCCATACCATGACTTTTAACCTTGGCACTAAAACTTGAGTTCCAGGCACTCCTGCCCACTGCTTGCAGGCACCAAAGAGACGCTAATTATTTCTTGCCCTGTTACTTGCCAGACCTCATCTCAGTGCAAGAACTGCAGCTTGTGTTTCCTGGAATAGAATCCTCTCTTTTTCTTTTTATGCCAAAATAATTCATTTCTGATTCCATGATTCCTTTGGAGATTTAGTAAATATCTATAGGCAGAAAAGGACAGCTGCTTCTTGCATGGCACTAAAATCTTAAAAAGGTGAAACCAGCAGGACAGTCACCTCTTCAGATCTTTAGGTTCACCATAAGCAGATCTGATTTGTTAGAGGAAGTCACAGTTTACACGTTGCAAAAATAAATGGTGCAGCAGGCGTTCATACACAGTAGGAGGTGTGAAAAATGGGGGGGAAGGGAAAGGGAGACTGATGGAAACAATCAACTAATGCAGAATGAAAGCCTTTTGCTCTCTCCAAGTGGAACTAATAGGAACATCAAATATTCTAAACTAAAACAGAAACATGAATGACGAAATTGTTTTCCACTTTTAAGAACTGTTTTTTCCAAAAGTGGTCACACATACTTGTGGAGGGAAAAAACAAAGGCTTTCCTCTAAGCGCAAACTAATATTTTCAAGTGCCTGACTTTGAAAAATTATTTTTGCTGCTCTACATATCGCATGTGTCAGTTTAGAGCAAGAAGCCCCAGTGGCGGCTGTAGATGGTCCATACACGAGGGTTATTCCCACAGGTGCTGGAAGCCAAGTAATATCACAGCAATCAACAGAATAGGACTCAGTGAATCTGTAATTGTGAACATTCCCCAGGCCTTCAAGAAGCAGAATTAGCAATTTACAGTGGTTTCGGTGGGTATGTTTTGTTTCATTCTGTTGTAGGTGATGCTAGAAGAAAACAAGAGCCACATCTGGTCCTGCCAAGCATCTGGCCAAGGGAATGGGCATAAAAATGCCAGTTTAACTTTCATCTAGTACTGCCCATAAATACTGCTGTCAGACCAAAACCAAGCGGTGGGTCCATCTCGTCATTTCTTTGTCAGAAAACCCATTAGATGTCAGAAACTATTTCATCAATAGCACTGTTTGGAAGCAATGAGCTTCCCAATGGGGCAAGGGCAAATTCTTGAAGGAAGCATCTTTGTCTCAGAGGTTAAAACAGTAATATAAAGAAAGCAAACAATGAGTGGCATAATAACCCAGTTTCATTTAAAAACACCCAAGTTAATGTCAATGTCAGAGGGTTAAATTATAGATATTTATTCATGATGTTACAAAAATGTCCTATAGGCTAAAAGAAAAATAAAACCAATTTCTTATGAAAATGTTACAAAGAACGTAATTCTGTCCCTGCTGGTGAATGTAAAATAATGGCTTACTCTAGCAACTGTGATACTCAATATCAAATGTTCATCCTTTTAGAGGACATTAAGTGACAAAACATCTTTACTGGTCTCAGACTTACAACACTCCCCAGAGCTCTTCCATATGCCTGGCATTATCCCAGACCCTGTCTGGGGGGACTCTCTAGTTCTATGGACCTCTTGGAGCTCTCACATTTTGGATATGCACATTTTAGAGCTGCAGAACACAAGAGGAAAGGGAAGCTGGCAGCATAACTACTTACAGTCACTTCTGCTAGGCACTGTCGCTACCACTGTCTAAAAACACCCCCAAGAACTTGACAGTGCTTCCATGTGCAGTGTGAGACACTGCAGTTCCTCAGCATCTGGTGCTGTGATTCCTCTGTAGCTCCTACCACTGTTACAGAAATAATTATTATATCCATGCCGGTGCATTGTAATGGTCGCAGACACTGGAACTTGGCTGTCTATAAAATTAGTTTGCTGAAAAGATCTTTTCAAACAATTTCCAGGTATCGTTGAATATTTAACACATCCCTGCTTTGGAAGATAAGAGTTTAACTGTATGCCCAAACTGGGTCACTTAACCTCAAAAGACATATAATAGGCCCTAGCACTGCTTACTGATGCAGATGTAGCTAATAAGCTATGCCTTGTATGAATGTGGTCTACCTGGACTAGTTTACACATGGTAAAGAAGTGTCTTAATGCTAGCAGGTATTGCTGTTCTGGCATCCATTATTCATTTTCTTTGTGCTGAAGGACACCTAGGATGGTATTGCACCAGTCTGCTTTAACAATACTTGTTCTAAATAAGATAAAATTATCTGGTGACGGACATGATGTGGCTAAATTTGGAATCAGAATAGATTTGATCCAACCAGATCCAAAGCCAGCCAAAGAAGCAGAGTGGTGATTCTGCCCATAGATTAAACCTTAATAAAGAGAATGAAACACATTAGCCATCCAAGACAGTTCTTCTTCGTATGCTAACTGATGCAGCTAAGTCTGTCATGACATCATTTCAGAAAACTAGCAAAGTGTACTCCAAGTACCCTGTGCATGAGCTAAACTATTAGAAGACACATGCAAATTTAGACTTGGAGTAATTTTCTTGAATCAGACTCCATATGTGTATTTTGGAAAAAAAGTGTGAAGCAGCCTGAAAATTCCCTAAAACAAGGGTTGCATTTAGCCAACAAGCCAGCGATGCCATAAGTGATCACCTCTGTATGTTTCCTGTTGCTAGCTGTGCAAAAAACTAAGCAATGGAAATGAAGCTAACATCATAAATTAGTGCAGTTGCAGTTAAGATGATAATTAACTCCAAGATGAGCTGATGTTTTGGGGGGAAAACAGTTCCTTTATTTAAAAAAAAAATCTTTTTGGAGATATTTTAATACTCCATTTTTTCTACTGCAAAGCAAAGCCATTTAGAACTCTGGTTGAAATACTAGATTATGTTTGGCATAGCTTGTTCTTGTACCTAATTACTTCAGTTTTTCTTGTGAACTCTTTCAGTGTAAACAAACTGTGTTAGTGTCCTTTAGCTATGGGCTTCAAAAGACCTACAATTACAATTTTTATTGCTCAGCATTACAAGATGATGGTGTCTCAAGAGAAGGTGACAGTGAGTTAACAGATAGGTCCCCAAGGGCAACTGGCCCAGACCTACAGACTCCCTTCTCCAAATAGAGAAACAGGCACAATTAGCAACTTTCAAAATGACAAATCTCTTCCCTTCATTCACCAAGCCAAACGTGGTTGAGCAGACTGTCTTTCATTCATATTTTGGTACTATTAACTGGTAACATTTGGTTTTGTCTTGTAAGAAACCCTAACTCTTTAGATGCCATCTCACATGAGGGAAAATCACACAAATAATGTCAGAAAAAACAATTACTAAAGGAATTGCTTTGCAACTGTCTTTTGGCAAGCTATTACAGGGCACAGTGTGTTGAATTCAGGTACATATTTATTTTAGGTTTTTCTAATGTGGCCATCAGCTTAGAATAGCAGTACCAGCAGTAGCAAGAGACAAGCAATTGCCAGAAGCCTTAGTGGTACATATAACTGTATTTCTAACCTTCCCACCACTACAGTGTATGATCACTAAAATATGCATTATTAGAAAATACAGCACAATAATATAAATTATTAGTTGTCTGGTTTTTAAATGAAAGTGGGATTTTTTATTATTTTTTTTTATAAATATATGTAAACTGAGATGTGGACATTTGGACCTAGATCTTTTTAGGATCTATGTGGATGTCACCTTTTATATAGGGCTAATGTTTGTGTTTTATAAACAAATAAACCAGCTGCAAATGTATTGAGGAGACTGGAGTTTTTCACTTGGCTCTATTGCTGCTTTGAACATCTCCTGGGTACCACCTAAGGTTTTGTCAGGAAGTTCTATAACACTTTTTTGAAGTGAATGTATTCATATGTCTTGTTTTTCATTTTTCTCTTCACCTTGTGATATAAGGCAGAACTATTATATTAGGCAGTAAGTGGTATGATATAGAAGTTACTTTGGCAGAGCCACAGCAAATACACAGCAATATTTACAGAATTTCTGGGATATGATTCCACTGCATGTGTAATAGTCATTGAGGAAGACACTGTTAAATACCCTAGGAACCATCATAATAGAAGTTTTTGTCACATTTTTTTTCCTCTATAGGGAGTTAAAATCTTTGAAAATTTTCAGTATATACAATTTAAAAACCATTTGAGTATAAAAAGTGAGGCTAAGAATTCATATATAACCAAAATTAATTCAATCTCTCCTTCTCAAGATGTGTCTCTGGTGGGATCAGGCTGCAAAGCATCAATATGCTTTCTCTGCTTACAAACATCTTATCACTTTTTATTTATCCAGAATAAGACATCAATAGCTTCTGAGCATGTAAAAATTACCTTTCAGTCTCTGTTTTTCATATTCTTTAGAAATGCTTAAAATATAGTTATTTCCATACTTGTTATACTCTTTGTTACCTAAATAGAAAGATGATTTGTCTCCCGTTCCGCATGGGAAATTTAATTTCTTAAAGAAACCTTAATTCTTGATTTCTAGTACTGAATAATAATCAAAACCCAGGATCTGGATCCATGGGACTACTCTTTTATGAACAGGGTGAGTAATTTACAGCCCAAAATTTTCTTCCAATGTGCTGGTTCCTACAGATTAGAGATGATAAGTAACTGCAAGTGGACAAGTAGATTTATACCTGATTTCTTCAGATTTGGACAGTTTCAAATAAATAAAAAGCAATATAGATTTCTATAGCTCCTTTCTCCTGATTTGCTTAGGTCACAGAAGTTCAGGTGCAGTCCAGCCAGACAAGAATTTTTACCAAACTATAAAGTTTGCCTGTTGTTATTTCAGGCAGAGAGCAAATAGTATGTGTGGTGCTTTTGGCACCTGCAGACATAACAACATAACTAACAGAAAGACATCTGTTTCTCTTATGATAGAAGGATGTTTGCATTATGGCAGATTTGCTAGTTCTACAGAGCAGAGGCCCTGTATTGGTAAAGGAAGCAATCATTTAGTTTGTTTACCACTGAACACTTAGTAGGGCCCACCTTGATCAGTGACCTGGAAGCCAGAAAAAGTTGTGGATCTTGGCTTCCCAACAGGCTAAGCTATTGAGCAGAGCTTTGGGCCAGAGAGCAGAATCCATCTTCTTCATTTTTGACAGCAGCGACTTTGGTAAATTGCAGGGGAAGAAGAGGTCTCTTCCTTCAGTAGCTCTGCACTTGATTTTGTCAGGTGGTTCAAATCTAGATATGTGTGGCAAACTCAGTTTCCACAATTTGGAGGTTCCAAGGTCAACAAGCTGATAGACATGGAAAGTATCTTACACTCTGAGAGCAACTGTTCAAAGCTGAGGGCTGAGTAATAGCAGTGAGGATAGGGGAAGCTCAGGCTGCTGGGCACAGGAGGGGAAGGGATTAAAACAAAGGCAGTAAGTGGTGACATCACATGAACAAGCAATCTAAGTGCAGCAGCTATCAAACTGAAAGTAAAGCTAGGAAAAACTGTTAAAATTATGGCCAAAAAAAGTCAAACATTTGTCAGCACATAGCGTTTGTCCTAAAGCATAAATGTTCAGCCACAACAGAGTGAGACCTCCCTCTGAGCTGAAAGAAAAAGTATATGAGTATGAATCATATATGTATATGAATCACAGCAAATCAGTCTGGATGAAACCTCTAGAGATGCTCTAGTCATTCTCCCACCCCAGTGCTGACACAATTTGACCTCTGTTGTTCTAAATATTTGCTTTTTAATTGTTCTTGAAGAACAACTCTTCAGCTACCCCAGGATTTAATCTCTTTGTAGGTAACACATTTAGATTAAAATTTATTCACTTTAATTTAAGTTTATTATTCCTCGTCCCTATGATGTGGAAAAGTGTTTACTCAGTTATTCTTGCAACAATATTTTACGTATCTGTAACATATTATCATGTCTCCTCTGAGGTGTCTTTTCTCTGTGTTGAGACAAACACAGGTTTTCTGTCCTATGTGCTTCCAAACTTCAACTTATCCTATTTTTACCCTCAGGAATTTCTCTAACAGGCCCTTATCTTTCTTCAGTGTGGCCTGAACTGGCTACAGTGCTTCAGGGGAGACTCCACAGACGCTGAGTAGAAGGCAAAAATGTCTTTATATATCTCATATTCACATTCCTTTATGGCTATGTTTGATATTTGCTGAGTTGTTTTTTTATTGTTTCCTTCCAACAGCCTGAGACTGCGGAACAGTTTGAAATACATAAAACTTTTCCTAAAAATTAAATCTCACAAGCCAATTTTGAATGCAGTGCTCCTCCTGGGTTCCGAGCATTTTGTTTTAAGCCCTTGGAAGGACAGCAGTTGTGAAAGGTATCAGTTCCCCATATGCATGTGGCAGAGTAGGGCAAACAGCTTTGAAACATTCCCAACATTTGAAAACTGCCTGAGAGATCAGTTGTTCCTTGGTTTAGCTAAATGTAGCCTCAGTCAGAGCCAGTATTGCTCTGATTGCAAAGACCAGGCTCAGTGCGTCACTTCATATTTCAAAATACTAAAAACACAACATGTCCTCAGACTATATCTTCTATTTCCACTGAGAAACCCTCCATCCAGGGTTGTTTATAAAATTTTGTCTCCATCACTGCTACCAGAAACATTTCTGAAACCCCACTGGAACCCACTTTACCTTACCTCAACCGTGAAAAGAAACTGAGATGTGATGATTAGGGCCTGGAATCTGTATCTTCTTCCAGAGCTTCTACATCACAGTTATATCATAGAGGCATTGTAAAAAAAGGAAGACTTGATAGGTAAGTGACAAGAAAGCTAGTGATCAGTTTTTTGAGTTAAATATTAATGCAGGTTTTCTATGAGGAGTTTAAATGCCTTTACACATGTTCACAGACTATACATACCTGAAGAAAAGTACAGAACTTCAGTACTAACCTTTGTAAAAAGGAAAGTTAGAACCAGACAAGGGAATCAGGCATATTTCCAGGGTCTGATGAAAAGAATGATGATGACACTGGTTGAATTGCTGATGGCTGGGTATTTCAAACTAAATGCTGCTGGTGAAGATAATAAAGAAAAATACTAATACCAATGTCTTAAGTAGCACTTTTCATCAGTAGTGTTCAGACACCTCTGCATATTATAGAAAAGGAAACTGAGGCACCCTGAGAAAAAATAATTTTCCTAAAGTCTTATAACTGATGGCAAAGACAAGAGTAGAAATATGTTCTCATGAGTCTGAGTGTGGTGCGCTAGTTGTTAACTTTATCTTATTTACCATGTTAAGCAAACAAAATACTTATACTCTTAAACCTTAGTTGTTTTTTCAGAATAAACTCCCCATGAGATCAAAATATCTTGCACTTCATGCACTGGAACCCAGTAGTAAAATAAGATATAAGATGGTAAGAGGTCTGTAAAATATATTCAGTTGCTTCAACAGCTGAAGAACAAAACCTAACAGCAATATTCCATGTTACTGATCCTCCCACATCCATGCGCCTTTTGTGGCATACAAGGGTGGGAAAAAAAGATGCAAGAATAACTTGTGTTAATATCTTATCATACTGGATCTCAATTAGAAGGAGAAAAATTCTAGAGCATAGAATGGTTCAGTAGAGTTAAGGTTAGCACTCAAAGGAAAACCAAAGGTGTCAGTCTTCTAAGGAACATGCATTTTAGATAGTGAATGTCTTTCTGTCTGAGACATCTTGCCTGTTATGGATCATGATCAGCATTAGCATTAGAAAAACCATTCATGTATTGTCCTCAATATAATTTACATCATTATTAGAGGGCAAGATTTTGTCTTAAAATCTAAAACCTCATTGTTATGCATTGCTAGTCTTGATGTCAAATTTTCTTCTAATGCTGCACACCTGGATAAGAGTGAGCTATAGCACCCATCACTGAAAAACCCCTCTATTCCTCACTCCATGGGCTGTGCCATTTTTGACATCTGATAATCTGGATAAGGCATGTCTGTGATTGATTGTACTACAGTGGTAGAAGTAACCCTTGATTCATCTAGGTCATTTGCCATCAAGACCCGTGTCTTTTCTGTTTTTGGCAATTTCTGTTCTCTCAAAGTTCCAGTAACAGAGACCTTACAACCATGATGGTGACCCCCTTTTTTTTTTTCAGTTTGTCACTGTTCTTTACCTGTTACCAATCAGGAAAAAAAAATGTAAGAGCAATCTTTTCTATAAAATAACCCGATTCTTTTATTGCTTACCATTGACATAAAAAGCAAATTTTCCCATTCTTCCTTATGTCAGTCTTATATGTAATTCATGTCCCTTGGTTGTCTCTGCTCAAACAAACCCAGATGATACAACCTTTCCTCATAAGCCATGTTTCCAATACTTTGGAGGATTTTTGTTTCTTCTTTTTATTTTCTTACCAGCCCATATCCTCCTTAAACTGGATACAGAGCTCCTGCCCAGATCTTGGTAATAATGAACTGCTGCATCTCCACTGCAACCTTTTGTCCACATTTCCCATCATGCTGACCTCACAACAGCACCACATAAACTTACGTGCAGCTTGAGAATGACTGTAGTCTCCATAGCCCACCCCAATCTATTTTACTGCAAAAGTTCTATTTAGACAAGTGTGCTCTATTTGATATCTAAGCAAGAAGCTATTATGAACTAAGCTCATTTGTTCCTATTAAATAACATGAGTTTTTCATCTTGTTTTCTTCAACTTCTCATTTCCAATTTACCAACATTATTTTGTATTCAAATTTTGATCTCCAGAGTGTTGATGGCAACTGCCACTTAGGTTCCTGCTGCATAAAAAGCATCACAATCTGTAGCTGTTCAGCAACATTTAGCATGTCTTAAGTTATTGTGCTTGTCATTTAGCCCAAAAGAATACAAATTGACACATGAATGTCCTATAGGCTCTGTACCACATCTGCCAGCTGCACCTGTATGTCTTAGATGTTCTGAAACATCTCAGAATGACTCCTTTGTAGCTGAGTAAAGCCACTGCTGAGTGCTCAGCTGGGTCACTTTGCAGGGTCTGCTGACAGAGCTGACTCCCCTGACAACAGGCACTAAGATGCATAATGCATGTATATATAAACATAAATAAGTGTTAACCTTAAACTGATTTTGACTCGGGCATTTTGTTGTACATCTCACTGACCTATAAACTTACCTTCTCCTGCTTTCTTTCCCTTTCTGTTTTTTATCTTCTTCACCTCCCTTGGTGTACTGGTTTTGTCTGGCATAGTGTTAATTTTCTTCACCCACATGGGGCTGTGTTTTGGATATGTGATGAGAACAGTACTAACAACACACTGATGTTTTAGTTATTGGTTAGCAGTCCTTATGCAACATCAAGGTCTTCTGCTTCTCACACCACCCCACCAGCGAGCAGGCTGAGGGGGCACAAAGAGTTGGGAGGGACACAACTGGGACAGCTGACCTTAACTGACCAAAGGGGTATTCCAGACCACATGACATCATGCTCAGCATATAAAGATGAGGGGGGAGGGAAGAAGAAAAAAGGAACTTTCAGAGTGATGGTGTTCATTTTCCCAGGTAGCAGTCACGTATGATAACCCTGCTTCCCTGGAGATGACTGAACACCTGCCTGCAAATCGGCAGCGGTGAATGAATTTCTTGATTGGCTTTTCTTGTGCACACAGCTCTTGCTTTCCCTGTTAACTGTCTTCATCTCACCTAGTGAGTTTTTTCATTTTTATACTTTGGATTCTTCCTCCCATCCCACTGCAGGGAGGAGTGAGTGGCTGTGTGGGGCTTAGCTGCCTACCAGGTTTAAACTATGACACTTTTTTATTTTTGAGAGATTTTTTGATAGGGAGGATGGAATACTCACCACAGACACACATTTCTCCCAAACTCACCTGGGATGCAGATGTTCTGGCCGTTATGTGCTGTAGCTCCCTGTCCTGGGTTCAGCAGTAGCAGTTATTTTTCTCCTTCTTAGTAACTGGTGCAGTGCTGTGTTTTTGACTTTCAGCCTGAGAACAATGATGATAACACCGATGTTTTTAGTTGTTGCTTGGTAATGTTTATTCTGATCAAGGACTTTCTGAGTCTCATGCTCTGCCAGGAAGGATGGGAAGCCAGGAGGAAGCAGAGACAGGACACCCAACCCAAACTAGCCAAAGAGGTATTCCATACCACAGCACGTCATGCCCAGGATGTAAACTGGGGCAACTACCCAGAAGGGCTAGATCACTGCTTGGTCGGGCTGGGTATCAGTCAGAGGGTGGTGAGCAGTTTATTCTCTTCCCTTGTTATTCCCCTTATCATTATTATTATTGCTGTTAGCAGCAATGGTTTGTGTTATACCTTAGTTACTGGACTGCTCTTATCTCAGCCCATGGGAGTTACATTCTTTTGATTCTCCTCCCCATCCCTCCTAGAGCGGGGGGAGGAAGGGGGGAGTGGGAGAGTGGCTGCGTGGCTCTAGGTTGCCAAGTGGGCTTAAACCATGACACTCCCCTGTCCCACACTTCTTCCATGCAGAACATCAGCAATGCCCGCAGGCTGTCAAGATGTGCTCAGGGAACAGAGGGCCCTGTCTTGCTTAATGGGTCTTTTTATTTTGGAAAATCCCTTGCATACCTTCTCTTGATTTCATTCATGGTCCCCTGAGATGTCACAGTTTCTACAGGTTTTGTTTTCCTCATATTTCCATTTTTTTCTCAGAGACGGAACTAGATTTTGTTAGGGATGGCCTCCACCCATCCATAAAAAGACAAGCCAGTAAAGACAATGGAAATTATAAAGGACAAGGATACTGACTCAGCATTTCAAAACCATCACGGAGCTGGGATCACAAGCATCCCAATAGGAAACATATATAGTGAGGGGAGATGCCTTTCGGCTAAAGAAGTAGAAATAACGCAGAAAGCTGAACTGCTGATGATTACTTTACATTTAAAATAAATGTAGCACAGTGTCAAAAAAAAAAAAAAAGTCTTGTAGTGTCAAAAAACTACAGGGGTGGTAACTTCAGTTTTGATGATTTACCTCTCTTTCGTTTCTTGGCTTCCTAAGTAACAGCAATAGTAAGTTCTTCCAAATTTCACTAAGATAATTTTTACAGCAGGTTTGCACATAAAGAAAACAGAAGCAGATGATATAACACAATAATTAACAATTTGGTCAATATAGAGGAAAAGAGTGTTCTCCCACATTTAAATTCAGAGATGTTTTAAGCTTAAAAAAATGAGACTGTAAAGAGTCTGGGTCATCAACATAGAAAGGAGCCTGATTCACAGGGCAAAACTTAAGCTAAGCCATGAAACTTAAAGTTTCACATCAAGGTGAAAGTTTAGAGTGAGTCTGATAGTAAGAACTGAAGTTAAGCTGATAAGGAACCTCTTCTTTTGCCGCAGATGAAATCTATAATCTGTTCAAGCCATTTAATCTCTCCAAATCTAACTCCCTATGTAAACTGAGACTCGCTCTTAGTCCTATTAATAAAGTTCTTTGAGACCTACAGATTGGAAGTGATGCTTGCACAACACTGGCCAAATGCTGGTTCCTTTCAAGCTCATGGCAAAAATTCCTCTGTGTGTCTTTGGCTATGTTGATGTTAATAACGTAAATATGTCCAATGCTATTCTCTGGTGCTGCAGTCAACTGTCAGGGAACAGCCTGCATCTATATTACTAAGCAATTTTACCCTCTTAAATAGGGCGGTCATACCCAAACTGTTCATTGGGAAAGGCTTGTGCAAGCTCCCAGACTGTTCCCAGGAATTGTGCACTGAGTGCAGGTTTCTGCCTGGATTCAGACCAAAATGTGCCAGGGTCTTTTCTAATATTTTAAATGTACAAAAAAAGTCCAGTCCTGGTGCCTGGAAATGTTCCTCAGCACCATCTGCTAGCTCTGAGTAACTCTTGAGGCAGACACTTGACCTATTAATTTTAATACGTAGTACAATTGGAACCATTAACTGCATTGATATTTCTTGCAAATGTTCAGATCATTTCCTTTTATAGTATTTGCGATTATTTCTATATTCTGAGGGTACCAATAAAATACCAGCAGTGTTCAGCTTGGACTTAATCTGATCACTAGTGAAAAATACCATCCTGCAAGATCTCCATCTTGGATTCCTTTCATCAGCTCATTTTACAAAGACACCTTCATATAATTACAGGAACATCCTGTGAGCTCTGGGTTTGTGAACCACTGTGCGCTGTTCAGACGGCTGGTAGGACAGAGAGGTTAATCTCAAATCTGATCCAGAGACACCGAGGGCTGGTAAACTCCAGTGAAGCATAAAGAGCTAAATTATTAAGGCAGGGCAGGTTTTTATACAGCACTGCCCACTGAGTGCAAGCAAACTAGACTAATCCCTGAGCTACCAGAATCAGCTGGCTGTTTCCGAAAGCCAGCAGCAGCTAGGAAGCTTTCGTATGACTTCTTTTCGAACAACAGAAGTGAAGATTGGAGAAAGGAGGGGCTGGGTGGGAGTGGAGCAGTTTGACATCTCATCTATTATTTTTATTAGGCTGAGTCTGCAGACATTTGAATTGTGTTTTCCTCACTTTTAAAATTAAATGGAGAACAGTAACACTAACAACATAGTTCCTCATGAGTGATAGAGTAATTTAAACTTTGTAGAGTCTCCTATTTCAGATAGTGTGTTAATTTATATGTGAAGGAACTTGCAAGCATGGAATTTGTCTTGAAAAAAACAAACCAAGCCAAAACAAAACATGAATTTCAGAGTGCTCTAACACAACTGCCTGAGGGCACACGCAAAATATTTACCAGGAAAGTGGAAAAAAAACAACATTCACCAAGTGCACACATGCTTCCACACATACATGCACACAAAATGACAGAAAAGACGAAGGGACGGCAGAGGCTGGGTGCTCCTTGGAAGCTGTTTTCTTAACCTCTGCAACAGCCCAGCCTCCCCACTGTGCTCCCCCCGCCAGCTCTCCTCATGTGCTGCACAATGTCATCCAGAGCACCAACAACAGCTTGAGTAAAAACAGCTTTCACTGAGAACGGGAAAGATAGGAAAGAGATTAGTGCTTTTTATATATAAACCTTGTGGTTCGTGACCAAAGCTGAAGACAAACTACAGGAGTGAGGGGAGGGGAGTGAACATGAGGAGAGGCAAAGTCTAGGTGACTGGGAAGATAGTTTAAATCCATCAACAGGCAGCTAAGATCTGAACTAGTCATCTGCAACCAGGGGAGAAATCACAGTCCCAGTGTCAAATGCCACAAATCTTACTGCCTTTGAAGTGGCCAGTATTTTACCCAAAAGTTACTACCTAAGATTGTTATCTGGCTACTTGCTGGCCTATGTGAGACAAATTGCCAGTCTTCAGATAGATCCTGCTAGACTAATTCCACAACACCACATTTGGCATTCATTAGCTGTCCTGGCTGTGGGGCTAAGTAGGAACAGTCAGACAGGCTGAACCTCCATTTCACCCCTCAGAGGTGGTCTTTCCAGCACAGCTTTGAGCCCCATGGATAAATCAGTATGGGGCAGTAAGTCCTGTAGTAGGTACACAGGTAATTAGATAACTGTGCTTTGAAGACCTCTGAATATTTCCTTCAGCAGCACTGCATATGATTGCAGATTGTTAATAGTGCAGTAAAATTTGGTAAAAGTAATTTTTCTTTTCCCTTCAAGCATCCTAAGTGTGAATAATAAAGGAAAAGAAAGAGCTGAGGTCCCTGACTGAAAGATATGTGCCTATCCCAAGAGAAAGAAAACCTGAAGAATGCAAGTAATAGTATATTAAATATTTGTTTACTGAGCAAATGTAATTTGCTCTTTCATTTTTATTGAGAGTTTTCTTGGTATTCTCACAGACAAATTGACATTGCAAAAGATCCTTATTCTTAGGCTCAATCTACATTCATACGCTTTATTTAGATTGACTATCCCTATGTGGCAGCAGAGATAAATGTTCCCCTGAAGCACTCTTACTGTAGGTACAATGCAACCCAAGGAAAACCAGGTCAATCAGCCCTAAAATTACATTCTGAATAGCCTACTACAAAGCACTTTTAATGTTTTAAACACCATTTGTCACTGTCACAGTAGAAGAAAAATTACAGCTCACTTCAGTTAAGTGGTAGCTCACTTCAACAACATGAAAATCCTCTGAACTTCTCCTTTTATTCTGACATTGTATGCAGTTTTCTGAGAGTTAAGAGTCAGAAAGGAGGGAAAGAGCAGGAGTTGCAGTGTGGCTTCAACCCTGCAGACAAATGGAAAGGCTTAAGTTTAGTAAGGCAATAAGCAGGTATGAAGAACTCTAGCACAATGCTCTGTGGATCCTTGCTTCAGTTAGAAACCG
The DNA here is from genome assembly GCF_037157495.1 of Lathamus discolor. Classification (NCBI taxonomy): domain Eukaryota; kingdom Metazoa; phylum Chordata; class Aves; order Psittaciformes; family Psittacidae; genus Lathamus; species Lathamus discolor. The sequence continues at coordinate 101,428,123 of NC_088888.1, forward strand.
AAGATGAACCTCACATCTTTGGAAGACAAGAAGTCTGTAGGCCATATTGTAGATAAAATAGTGTTTGAAAAGACTGTTAACTGCCAAGTAAAGCTTTGATTTGTCAAACTGTGAAGGGGAAAAAAGGAGGAAGGAAAGTGACCAAAGCAAAGCTCATTTGTAGACTGATTTTGGGAAAAGCAGTTTGATAATGACTGACTTCTGAAACTGAGCACAGGCTCAGATCTGAGGAATATCTCTGAAGGTGAGCAGACTTACTCCTCAGGATGCTTCTTTGCTCATGTTCTTTTCTGACCTCACATGTTGGGAAAATTTCCACTGACACAGTCCTCCACTATTTCACAGAATCACAGACTCACAAGATGGCTGTGTTCGGAAGGGACCTCTGGAGATCGTCTAGTCCAACCTACCCACTCAAAGCAGCGTCAACTAGATCAGGTTGACCAGGGCCATATCCAGATGTCTTTTGAATTTCTTCAATGATGGAGGCTCCACGGTCATGCTGGGCAGCCTGTTCCAGTGTTTGACCACACTCAGAGTAAAAAACTGTTTTCTACTGTTTAAGCAGAGATTCTTGTATTTCAGTATGTGCTTTCTTATCCTCTCACTGCTGAGAACTGGCTACACATCTTGTTATTCCCTCCATCAGGTATTTATAGCCACTGATAAGATCCCCCTCTGAGACTGCTCTTCTCCAATCTGAGCAGTCACAGCTCTCTCAGCCTCTCCACATTAATTCTTTTATTTCATGTTCAAGCATGTGCTCATGCTTGTGCCAGGTCTGCTTTAAGAGAAAGGCTTTATGCAGCAATATGAATTCTCATGTACATGAAAATGTTCATGTTATGTCAAAGAGTAAAACTGGAAGGAGCCCCAGAAGCCTTTCAACCCCTCTGCTTTCAGCTCTAACTTGCCAAAGCTGTTATCTGGCACTTTTTTTTTTTCATATTAGAACTTTTATAGCAGAAAGTTCATAGCTTTGCTTTCCTGTGAGATTACAGTCAGCGCAAGTGTGCTGGATACAGCGCTGCCAGCTCAGGGGAGGGTGCTTTGCAGGACATGCTGAGAGATGTCCAGGGTGGTGTCTCCCTGTCATCCACCGGCTTCTCTGTTCAGGACACAGAAGGAGATGATTTCCTGCTGTGAACAGACCTTTCCTTTTGGAGAGGACTCCTTGAAACTTGTATACCCTTTTTGCTCATGTGCTCCTTTCTAATGTCCATCTGGTTTTGAGTAGAAAAGTCCTCAGGGCAAGGAAAGAGAGAATATGGCTCTACTTCTTTAACCACAATATTCTGATAAGGATATATGAAATTCCCATTAACGTAGGAGCCGCATACTTTTTATACTGTATTCTTTCAGTACACATTAAATAATCAGGAAAGGTTGTTGGGTTTTTCCTACTGTCAAAATTAATTTTCCCCTTTAAAAAATAGTGCTGCAACTGCTTATGAATAGAATAATGATTTCACTAAAAACTCTCTGTTTGTATTTGTGACTTTTTAAAAGTTAAGAATAAACTCGATTTCCCATGCAGAATTATTTTTCTAATATCTTTTAATAAATACTGAATATTTTTATTCACTGAATACTTAATATGCATATTTTAATATTCTGTTTTAAGCTCTAAAATTATTTTCATATGCTAGAAGAGAACTTTATTCTCACAATAAGAAAACAGATGATAATTGATTCAAAATAGTTTCAGAAAAAATGTCAGTTAAAAACGTGATAAAATGTCTTCATCATTGAAGTAACACCATGTAATGTATTTCCATTACACTGATTTTTTTATTTATTTTATTTTTTTACTTTTTTCTTCAGAAGTTATTTTTAGGCAAAACACTCCTTGAGCACATTTTTTATAATCAGCCCAGGGCTAAACTGAATATACGTGTAAATTAAATAAATGCAATGCTTTGTTATTACTTTCCTTTCATGACAGCTATCTCCGTGTTAAATGTTTCTGGAGACAAAGCATGGTAGGTTTTTTAAGTGTTTGTTGCTTTTTTTTCTTTTTTTTCACTGCTATATAATATGGTGGAGAAATGTCTACATTAAAAAGTAGAACAACCCAAAAATAATTTGCTTCCTGGATGCAGCCCAGAGAAGGTAGACGTAAATAACAGTTTTATTCAGCCTTCATTGTTTTTTCAGTTTCTCTTTCTGCTTTTCAAAACTTAGAAATTCACTTTCAACAGTGAAAGGAAATAACAGCATAAACATAAATGTAGTTGTTTTGATAAGCATTTATTTTCTGCACACTGCCTCCAACTCCCGTTACCACATTGAACTGAATCCTAAAATAAAGGCACTGCTCTTTACCAGGTTAATACTTTTGCATAGTTTATGTGCTAAGTTCATGTAGGTAGATTCAGATTATTCTGCAGAATTTAACTTCAGTTTATCTCTTTTTCTAAACTGAAAATCAAAACATCAAGACCTGAAAAGAATTTAAAGACAACTGGCTAAGGAAATCAAATTGTTACATCTCTTCACACATCGTCATGCAGAGGAATTCAGAACAGCAGCGACAGATTTTTTTCTTAAGCTCACAGTTAGATAAATATGAATTGTCGATTCAGCTCCTCTAGCAAGAAAATGGTAGGACATAAATATAAGATAGGATAGAAATAAAAGCGTCATGTGTAGCTATGACTATACTTCTTACTTCTGGACATTCAAAAAATGCAAAAAAAAAAAATACATCCTTGATTCAAACAGGATTATTTTCATCCACTATCATCTCATACAGAATTATAAAAGCTTTTGATAAGGCAAAAGCTCCTAGGGAGTTCACTTTCTGGAATATACACTGCTGAGTCCTTGCCAGAGTAACAGGTCTGAGTCAGCCCTATCCTAATCATTTTATCCATAGACTGATTGTCCATGTGCCTTATAATCTTGGACCTCATTCAAAATAAATAATGGCAGTAACAAGCCACAGGCTGAACTTTCCTCTGAAATTTTTTTAACACAACATCTTCTTGCATAAGGCAAGCAACATCTGCAAAACCAAACAACAAAGAAATCCTTAATGGCTAGGATGCAGAAGAGGAAAATAAAGGAAGATCAGTGAGAAGTCCTGTCCCACTGGATAGGGGTAGGACCAGAGGGATTTCTGCCTCAGGCTTCCCACAAGCTGGGAATGTGCTCCTTACCTCCATGCTCATGTTCGTCACAGCTCTGAGCTGGGTAAATTAACACCTCTGTGGCTCTACTGCTCCCAGTTCAATGTGAACAATATGTTCTATTTAAATACTTCAATCTTCTAATAAAATATTTAACCTCTTTGACTCCAACTTGCACACTGGAGTTCAGAGGAACTCAGCACTTCTCTGGTGCTGCCTAGATATACAGGTGGTGTTGTTCGTACACCCATACTCTTACAGAATCATAGAATAGTTAGGGTTGGAAATGACCTCAAGATCATCTAGTTCCAACCCCCCGCCATGGGCAGGGACACCTCACACTAAACCATCTCACCCAAGGCTTTGTCCAACCTGGCCTTGAGCACTGCCAGGGATGGAGCACTCACAACTTCCCTGGGCAACCGATTCCAGCGTCTCACCACCCTAATAGGAAAGAACTTCCTCCTTATATCCAATCTAAACTTCTCCTGTTTAAGTTTGACCTCAGTACCCCTTGTCCTGTCACTACAGTCCCTGACAAAGAGTCCCTCCCCAGCATCCTATAGGCCCCCTTCAGACACTGGAAGGCTGCTATGAGGTCTCCACGCAGCCTTCTGCATTTGGCCTAGTAATATCTTCAGAATTTGATATTGCCACAAACACATAAAAAAGCTCCACATTAACTTCATGTATGATATAACTCTGTCTGCTGATTATGCTTCAGGTTTTGTCCTACATTCAGATGAATTATAGTTTGTGACATATTTTTGTTATTTGTAGGTAGCAAAAGACCTTTTCTGAGACAAGAGCATTTTTTCCAGCCTCTGTGAGAATACCAAGGCATTCAAGAGGTGTGTCCCACAGTTTGGAATTGCCTTTTATGTTAGAATGATGTTGAAGGATGTCACATTTAATCAGTTTTAATACTTTTCAGGTTGCATTTTCGTATGTAGAAGTATAACAGAATGTACAATGACAGTCAACAATGCTGGAGTTAGACTAAATCAGTGATCCAATTGCGCATAATTCAAACTCACCACATTTATTTCTTTCCACTAGAGAATGTCTGTCAGAGCCAGGAAAAAGTTTTATCACCAGGCTAAATTCATATCAACAATTAAATAATCGTTTACAGAAATGGCAATTTTGTTTTGCAAATAGCATGATGACTCCCCGAAGCCTTTTTTTTCTCTCTGAATCCCTCAACCCTTTTCTCTTTTGTGTCCTTGTACATTTTTTGTTCTTCGCAGTAAGCTTTTGTTTGCCTGGAATTATAACTATCAGCTATCCTTCATATAAAAAAGCACACAAGAACTATTAACATTTGAGGTTGGATAAGTATATGTTCTTATTTGAATTGATTAGCTGTTAGCAATAAAACAAAATGTAAATAACTGAAAAAGGATGATCTGGACAGCAAAATTACTTTTTGTTTCCGGTCTCAGATCTAGACTAGATGGGAGTAAAAAAAAAAATAAAGCCTAAATATCTAATGCTGTTTTGCCTAAGTATGCTGGATATTTTTGTAAATTATGTGATTTGCTACTATAGGCTTGGGATCTCTGAAGGGAAAGGATATGGGACACAGGAATGGGAGTAAGAGTGACTCGATTTCTGAGGAAAGCACAGGAATGTGTGAACAATTGCAACTGAGGAGGTTTCAGTACGAATTCTCCCAGAGCTGCAAGTACTCTGTTTCTGTCTGAAGCCACGCTGAAGTTGTGGGTAAAATTATGTCAGTCCAGTGAGGCAGCTCTCAGCGAGGGGAAACTAAAAATGGAAGACCATTTGTACACGATTATCTATTGTAAACTCATAATCCAGGTCATCCTTAATAAAAACATTGAGTTCTCACAGAGCTTTCTACATCCTCAGGAATACAGAACTGGAAGATAATGCTGAATCAGTGTGTCTCTTTTCCTGCTACTTTGGGCACTATATTGCAAAATATCTTTCATAGCGTGAAGAAGATCCCAAAATCCTTCATTAAGGTAGTCGCTATCTCACTACAGAATCATAGAATGGTTAGGGTTGGAAAAGACCTTAAGATCATCAAGTTCCAACCCCCCTGCCATGGACAAGGATGTCCCACACTAGACCATGTCACTCAAGGCTCTGTCCACCCTGGCCTTGAACACTTCCAGGAACCAAATGTTTACCAGTTCTCTGGACAACCTGTTCCAGTGCCTCACCTCCCTCACAGTAATGAACTTCTTCCTTATATCTAACCTGAACTTCCTCTGTTTAAGCTTAAACCCATTACCCCTTGTCCTATCTCTACAGTCCCTGATGAAGAGTCCCTCTCCATCCATTCCACAGATGAAGAAACTTGATCCTTGGAAAGGTAAAATCACAAAGCCATGACAACCCAGTAGCCCAGTAAAAATAAGTGGATTCAACCCCCTTTTCCCAAGCATCCTCCCTGTTCTGTTGCCAGTGAGCCAAATAAGGACTTCTAAAGATGCTTTCCAGATTTCAAAGATCAGTGTCCCACAACATGGTTGTTATTCATGCTAGCAATGTTTTTGCCTTACTGATTTGTGTTAAAAAGAACTCAGTGCTCTGTGATAATATTGAGAAATTCTTCAGCACACATTCTCTTCTGGCATTTCTCAGAACACAGAATTGCACCCAAAGTGGCTGGCTTCTATAAGCTATTGGAAAACAATGTGAAGCCTTCAGTTTCTGGATAAAACTTTCCACCTCTCCTTATGGGTGCTAAAAATTAAAGTTTGCAATTTTGTCAATTACAATTGAAAATACCAGGAAAATTAATTGAGGTGGCTATGTACTAAATACAAACCACCCCTGAATGCTTTTAAACAAGAGCAGGAAAGAGATCACTGTTCATGGGGCTGAGACCTGCCAATCAGACCAAGACTGAATGCCTGTCAGTTTCCCTCATATTTGACTTGGAAGCAGCTCATATCAATATGTAGGCAGGAAATGGCTCTTTAATCACTGCAAAGTCTCTCCTGATCTTAAAGATTAAATCAGCCACAGGCTGCTTGAGTCTTTTTTTCTTTTCTAACTCCTCCAAGATAGCTGATGATAGCATTTGAGAATGATTAGCCATGCCGCGTGGCATAAGCATACAGCTTGCTCTGATTTCATGCATTACAGGCCATGATGTACAACACTGATCTCAGATAACAGGACATCCAAGGAGAACTGACAGACTTGTTTATGATTAATATATAGAGAAAAGACAACTTGAAATATGGAAGGAAAATAATTTACCCAATATATTAACAAAGATCTTGTTAGAAATTCTATAGAAAAATGGACCAGGAAGGAAGCAGGGTCTCCATGGAGATCCCAGTGAGATGGGATTCAAAGGGCATCTTCTGCACAGTACAGTTTGAAGTGCTACTGCTCCAGGAGGAGTATCCAGCAGGATGAATATGTGTTCACAAAGCTACCTTTAAGTCTAGCAAAATGGCAACTGCTGCTGGCAGCTCTGGATTAGCAAAAGATAGCTGAAGACACTGCAGGAGTGTGCTTCTAAGAAACAGCAAAGGTAGGGGAGAAGCCAAAGAGGGAACAAACCTCCAGGGCATGTGTTCCTGGAGCAGGCCAAAAGTGGGATGTTGAGGTGGGAAATAAGAGGAGCAGATGGCGAGGGTCTGTCTGCCAGGGCTGTGATGAGAAACTCCAGTTTCAGGTAGCAGAGGACTTGAGCCAGGTCTGCTACTCTTAAGAAAGATGATATGATGTGTGTCCTTAAGAGGTGATATGATAATATGATGTGAGAGGGAGGTGCAAGATTCACGGACATGTGGATGTGCTTCTTGTAAACATCTGTGCACTTGAATAGTGGAAACACAGACAAATACTGAATGAAGGAATGGGAAAGCACATCCTAAACATTATTAGCATCCTGAATCACTGAATTCACCCCAAGATGGCCTGCAGCTCACTGGTGGCATGCCATTTGGTGTGGGAAAGGCGCACAAGGGTGGCAGAGCTACTTCCTCACTGTCTGCTCTGTTATCTGTCAAGTTGGCCCCTGTTCTCACAGTGATCTGGTTCACTTCAAGCAGAGAAATACTCCCCAGCCTGACACATAGCCAAATAAATCCTCTTGGAAGTTATTTTTCTCAAACCCAGCATTTCTTTAAAAACATATGACATGTTTCACCCACCTTTCTCCACACTTTTTTCTCCCCTATTAGATTTAGAGTAGAAACAAGGTACTGCTGCAGCAGTCCCTTGTCCCGCTCCTGTCAGTGAACTTCTATTCTTTCCATGATGTTTAAAGAAGAAAAACATGAATTATTGGGTAAAATTTTACAACCAAAGCTTTTCCTTTAGCTGTGAGTTTTCTGTTGTCCACAGAGACAGCCTGTTTGCAAGTTGTTGATATTCAGACATGCTAAAGAGTGCTCACCCACCTCATTTAAGCTCAGAAAATGTGCAGCCAAATGGACTATCTTGTTCCAGATTTCTGCCATTCAAGAACCAGTACAAAATTAAATGGAGAAAAGACAGAATTCATTTGGTTCCTCGAGGCTTCTCGAAAAGCCGCTGAAATCAGCAGCGTGACTCCTTTTAACATGTGTGGAGTGAGTCAAGCTGTACAACCTCAGTTACAAATACCAGTGGGACCAAGTAAGGGTGGGGGTGGTATGCACAGAAAAGCTGTAACTGCACATATACAGCCATTTTAGAAAGATGTATAAAAAGTAACTGGAAACCTTGAGATCTTTGTAATACTCCAAGGGAAAAATAGGCACAAATTTGAAGTTTGCTTTCCTGAGTACCTCCAACTGCAATGAGTTCTTAAAGAATTAGCTATTATTTTGAAACTCCACACCGTTATCACTTTGAGTCTCCTTTCACAAAGATTTGCCTTTTTGCTTTAGGAAGAACAGAACTTGAGCTTTTTCTCAGAGAACGACTGGATGACGAGATCACTGTCTCACTTGGCCGCTCTTTGTAACATAGACGTAACATCTCTTCTTGACAAATCAGTCCCACAATAGCAACCAAACTTTAAAAAAAAAAATGTCCACAGTAAATTAATGAGTACAGGAGGCTGTACTTATTGACTTTTTCAAGATGCTCACTGAGAATTCAGGATTCTCAATTAATTCACTCTTTGAAAACTCCTGCTTTATCCCAATCCTTTTCCTTAAAACCATGGAAAAAGAATATACCGACATGTCAGAATAGGTTCTTCAAGATTACTGACTTTGTATTATTTGAATAACTGACAGTGCACTCTTTTTTCTGTGAAAAAACTCCAGCTGGGTTATAGCCTCATGACAGATCGGACTAGGTAAAAATATGTCATCTGATCTTCATAGTTCATGATGAATTGAAAAGATATGATAGGGGAAATTAAAAGATAAAGATGAGTGAATAATAAGTAACGAATAGCTTACTGAACCAGATTCATGTCCCTATGTGTACACATAGTTCTGCTTACGAATTAATATTGCTATCTCTTTTCCTGCCTCTTTTAACAACTAATTTTTATGATCAGTTCTTGTGCCTAGATTCTTTTTAAAACCTTGAGAGCGTCTATGAGATGGAATTTGCGTTGGAAAACGTATTCTATAATATTGTCTCTGCTCTCTTGCTAAATAAATGTACTTAGTCTTAGTCATTGAATTAACATTGAAAATGTTTTGCTTAAAAGATACTATATCACTGTTGAGGGTTTGGGGATTTTTTTGTTGTGGGTTTTTTTTTTACTTAAATGAACTAGTCACAGGGTAGGATGTATCTGCTAGAGATTTCAAAAGTGGAATACTGGTAACAGCATAAAAGTAACAGTAAATAAATCTTAAATACACATAAGCATATACAAACTTCTTTACTTATCTGTTAATATAAAGATTGAATAAAATGTTTGGAATTTTGGCTTTAAATCGCCTCAACCATTCACTTTCCTCACTTCATCCTGCTGATTTTTGTGTTTGATTAGATGTGACAACTGCTGCTAAAAATACTGGAGTTTGTGGAGTGACAGTTTAACTTCAGTCTGCAGAAGAGAGGGCCAAATTCAGCTCCACTCAGAAGTTATAAATCCTGAAATACTTCACTGGAGTCAGGGGAGCTGGTCCAAATTTGCACCCTATGAGAACAGAAACTGGCTCACAAAGCTAAAAAGTGCAATTCAGTTGGCAGTCCTGTACCAATTTTTCACTTCAGTTGAACTCCTGCCAATGTGTTTTGAAGCTTCACTTCTCTCCTGGTATTGAAAAGCTCTGGATTTTATGCAAAGATGAGACCCTTCTCCATTTCACCTATATTCACTTCCCCTTCCATTCAAGGAGTTGCTAGGTAAGAGACTGGAGAGGTGGTCTGCACCTGAGTTCAGTATTCAGCAGTTGTGTTGATGAAGATACCCAGTGCAGGTGGGCAAAAAGCAGTAGTTTGCCAAATACACCGGAGCAGCTTCCTTCTGCTAAGCTGCATAGGCAAAAATCATGGTTTGCTTTTGCCTAGTGAGTCAATCCTGGGCTTTGTATCAGGCACCTGGACATGACATATCTGAATATGTCTCCATCTTCCTTCCTTTTTCCTGAAGTAGTAGGAAATGGCGGTGACCAGAAGAAATACTCCACAGCACTTTGCTGCTGATCCCGAAGGACACAAAGGTATTATCTTTTCAACGCACCCTGCTTTCTAGAAAAAAACTGCTGGAGCAAGACACACAGATGATATCTGTGCACTGAAAAGAGTGCTATCTCCAAGCAGCTGTAATCACGCCATACCCAGTCTGCCATATTTCACTCCCCTTTGCTCACACAGTGTTGAATGTCCCCATGTGGTTGGTTCAACAGTGAAATCATAAATGTAATCCCAGAATTCAAAGATCAGAGACCTACTTTATTGCTGTCATCCGTCTGCCAGCTCAGATGGACAACTTCATAGGGCAAGCTAAGCAATACTCAAATCTTTTTTATACTGAGAGTGTCCTGCACTGAAGATATGCACCTCAGAATTTCAAAGGAAGTGTTTTACAGGTAAAAACTGGAAGAAAAAAGGTAACTAAAAATGGCCTTCATTTCATTAAGATTTCCAGTCCACACCTTTTCTGCTGCTAGCCCAATCTGAAGGAAATTAGCAGCTCATAATGTCTAGAACAGCTTCAAGCGTCCCATCGCAATAACGCCATGCTTTCTTTAGTAAAACATCCCATACAAGAAGCAGGCTTGGCTGGGGCTTACCTTTCCCAGTATAGTGGGTCATGGTTATGTTTTTGTGTAAGTTACCAAAGAAAAATGTTATTAACTGTTATTATACTTGTACATACATAAACAGAATTATCCTTTGTTACCTTCCTTTCAAATTTACTGACACTTTCTACAGAAGCTTAAACAATGTCTCTCAGGACTTGTCAAAATTCAAGGGAAGGAGTAAACAGCAGCTTTAAGATTCTGGGTACTTAAGATTCTGGTGCACACAGTGCACAATTCCTAGCTTCTGTAACAGTTTCATAAGCCTCCAGAAGTTCAAAGTGATAAAGTAACTAGACTATTCCACAGTTGTCGGCACAATGCGGTATCAAAGTCCTATATTAAAATGAACAACCATCAAAATAGAGGAATGAATTTTAAGTTGTAGCCCACAGGAATTTCTGCATCGAGATCCCACTAATCTTCAGAGTTCTGCATGGAGTTCCTTGTACAAAACCTTTGACATTTAGCTTAGTATGGTAAGTTATGACAAGCAGAGAGGCATGGCTAAATTCTGCCCTCAGTTATGTCTCAGCAATACCATTAGCTTCTGTCAACTTGCACAGCCACAGTCAAAATCAGATCTGATCATTTGACCAGTGTGTAACTCTCACAGCACATCAGTTTCAATGCGTCCATTTATATGCTTTAAAACCAAACACATAACTAGCACTTGGATAAATTTGGAACCAAAATGAAGTTTGAGATGTGTCTTCTTACGCTAGGAAGAGTTCAACATTTAGATTACTGCCAGAATACACAATTCTGACACTATCAGATGAAGAATGTCATGAGATGTTTAATTACCAAAATTAGCCAGAAATACTCAGGTTTTGGGTCTCAACAGAAAAACATGTGAAAACTATACTGAGTGTTTAGATTTCGTGAACAGCTTCTCTTTATTTTTCATAAGTTTTGATTTTTTAGTGCTTTGGAATAAATATGTGGGTTGTTTTTGGGTTTTTTGTTTTTTTTTTTTTGCATTCCAAATGACAGAAGGAACCATTTAAAGTGTTGTGGTGAGCTTAAAAGACTAAATCAAGTTCAGTTTTCTTCCATAGCTGGCTAGAAATAATATTTGCTACCCAGTTTAAGTAGCAGTTTAATTTCAGAAAAAGTTGCACACAAAACATTTGGCTCTATGAAATATTCACAACCATTTTTCTTGGCTTCTGTTCACTGGCGGGCAAAAGGGCTTGGTTTAAACATAAAGCATGGATTTCATGGTACCTCTTTGCCATACATGGACAATGATGGAGACGTACTTATTTACAGTGCAATCAAGACTTGAAAGCTACAATTTACAATAAGTGATAGAACACAAAAGGCAAACATTGTATCTGCTGCCTTTACCACAAAGATTTGTCCATGGTATTTTCCTGCTGAGCACTTGAGCTAAAGCTCAACCAATGAATCATCTACTGTTGCTTCTGTAAGTTGTGCAGTTTGAAATGTGCTACTTTTTGGCAGTAAATTTCTGATGGCTAAAAAAAGAATGCAAACCAGACACAGTGAGGCCATATCAGTGAATTTAATAAGAGGTAAGAGAGCTAGTGCTTCTGGGAGGCATGGCATTTGTGAACCGTGTCAAAATCAAAATCAGAAATACAAAACCAGTGTTACCTGGCAGGTTTCCATGCAAACTTTTGATATTTATAAGCAAAAATATCTCAAAAGAAGCATGCCAACTTGGATAAAGACATACATAAATATAAATGCACTCATACAGTGTAAAACTCCATAAATCTGAAACAGAATTGTGTTGGCTTTGTTCAGGCACTCACTTGGCACCTAAATTTTAGGCACCTAGTGACATTAAGTGCTTAAATTCCCTTTACAGTCAGAAAGAGAAATACAGGTGTCTTTGAAGGGCTGCAGAGAGAAAGGATCTGACCATTAAGCAGACTTTTTTCTGGAAACCTTCAAAGTCACCTGTCCTTTTCTGTTGACTACAACAGAAAGTGGCACAGTTACTCTAGGAAAGCTACTTCACGAGATTCATAAAATACAGGAACAAGTTAGATGTCTAAGTACAGCTAACTAGATCTAACCTTGATTTCTGATCAAGATAGGGAAACTAATTAAGCTGCAGACTCTTACTGAGCTGCCTGTGTAGTACAGGAAAAAGAAAGTAATCTATGAAATCAAGTCCAACAGAAACACCACTAATCAGTGGACTATTTACCAAGAGTATCACAAGGTATGACAGATGCCAGAAACTCAGGGATTCCAGGCTGGTTAGAGCTGCAACTGCACAATGAGAGTATCCATGCTTATAAAACACCGAAATCACTTCTATCCAACTCAAAGAATTTACATTCTCAACCATCAATAGTACCAACTATCATTAAGTTTGTCCAGCAATTTCTCCACCATGTTTTCAGTAGCTCAGAAAATCATTAAGCTTTGACCACTTAAGCTGCTTCAGACTGAATTTTGAGCTGCCTCTAACAAAATATTCTTTCAAAACTTCTTAGCCAAAACCCATCAAGGATTTCCAAGAGTTCAGCCAGAAGAGAATACATATTTTTGTCCATTTTTTAAAAAATCTGGCAGATTTTATTCTTTCAGTAGTTGACCTCCCCTCCCTGTGAAAAGACATAATACCAGACAGGGACCCTTTATGTCAAGAACAGGCTATCAACTCCCCCTAAGAAAATCTACTCTCACAACAGCGCTGATTGTCCTCTAGGGATATAGGACCCCCTCTGTGACTACAAACACCTTTCAAACCAGCTAAGACCATGCTGATACTAATATTTAGCTGTTTCAAGTTGGAAAAGTTGGACAAGCTATTTTGATATGCCACCTATTTTCTGTTTAAATTAGCCTAGAGAAACTCATTGCATAGCTGATGAAAAAAAAAGCACTCTGTAGTAAACTGGTGATACATTCAGAACGCTCTAGTTTGGCAGCAGTGGTTATGCTCATAACTTTGAAATGTTCAGTCACTTTCTAGATGCGCTCACCTGACCTCAGAGTCTTTCTAGGGCAGCTGGGCTCCTAACTTTATCAGCTCTGTAAAGGCGTCCATGCTCAGAGATTAGGGGTACTCCTTTAATACAATATCAATGTGAATTTTTCAGGTTTAGCCTAAGCAGAGGTATAGGATAAACTGAAAAGGTTACTTTTACACTCAAAGGAGCCTCCACAGGCTCAAAGATATTCAGGGTGTGGTTACACCAGCTTAACTTTGTCTATATAACCAGTAAAACTTTCCCATGTCAACGGGGCTTTATCTTCAGGAAATCTAACTGCATGAGGGAATGTGAGTTCAAGGGACTCTAAATTACTGTATGAGCATCTTAGATTACAGTGAACCATGAATTTGGCTGAAGTGCATTGAGTACAGGAAGCATTATAGTCCTGCTTAGCTATGGTGCTTTTTTCTGTCAGTGCTCAAGCCTAGCCTACTGAGGGATAGCACAGACAGATCAAGTATGCAGCACTTTGGCAGAAGGAAGCCAGACAAAAATTGGTTTCAGTGGTGAAGGATAACAGGGCTCAAGAAACGTCTCCCTGGAGTGCCACAAACTGAATCACCAGCTTGGCTCTCAGCTCACCAGCTTTTACTACTGCAGCTTTGCTCTTCCCTCACTGGGGCAGTGCAGGCAGGTGTGTCGTGTGTGTCCAGATTACAGCCTTTGCCCTCACAACTTGATTTCCTCTTTTACACAGGCTCTGCTTTAGTACCTAATCTTGTGTTTAGGACATCATGCTCTGTTGCTATGGAAGTTCATGAGATGTCAGAGATTTAGAATAATGACTTCACTATAGGTCTAGAGCTGGGGGTAAGGGAGGAGATTTACCATGAGAGAAAACAGGGCTGTAGCTGTGACTACTTGATTGCCAGCATAAATGGAGATGTTTTCTGAGCCCAAAATACAGCCCTAAGGAAAGATCAGAATGTGGTCTGAGGAATGTTTTGTGTTTCATCTTCTCATGAGTTTTTCTGAAAGACATAGCTTACACTCCTACTTACTTTTTCAGGTTTCTCAGAGCATTACGTTTCCTTACCTCCTCCCGTCCAGCCCCTCACACACTTTTCAAATGAACTACATTTGTATCTATGGTAAAGCAAGTTAAATTCCAGAGCACTTTTCTATAGCCAAGCCATCAGTTTTCCTTCTTCCTTGCTGGAATCTGGTGTTTAAGGCCTTATTGATTGTCCTGGTTTGTAGAAGTGACATCTGTAAGTCCCTATCTTGTTTGGTAATTTTCAGTCTAAATCTCAACTCAAATCATCTCATGATAAATCCTTTCCCTCTTCATTCTCACCCCATCTGCTTTCCCTAAGGAGACCATAATTTTCCGTCTTCCAAGCTCATCTCTTCGAACAGCAAGGAAGCTGTCAGCTGTTGTGAAGATTTGTAGGGCACTAAATCTTATACATTAAACATTTAAATACATTTATCCAGGTAAAACATTTTGAAGCAAATATATAAACTCTGAAGGTTCATATGGCATAATGATTAGCAACCAGATACCAGTGAATTTCATCTTCTTTATTATCATTATTTTAGCACTATAAAATCTCTTTTCCATATATCAGAATGCTTGGAAAAATGCTCTACTCAGTTTATCTTTCATCAGCTTCATCATTTTCATTACTGATGTAATGGCTGAATCCAGAAGTCATCAATTTCATTAGCTTAAACACCCCACAACACGGATTCTGACCCTCACCTGTCTACAAGAACATTTCTGATGAAGTTTCCTTTCTAAGCAGATATAGCATCAGAACTATCAAAACTATTCACCAAAGAAGTACAATGTGTAAAAAATAGCTAGACTGCATTCTCCTGAATGTCCTGAGTTTCATTTCAAGGGATAATTCACAACATGGATTTATTCTTTGTTCATGCAACTTCGTTTGCCCATTGCCTGAGTGCAGTATGAGTTGTTCACCAAATCTGCATGCCAGGATTCCTGCCTACTGGAAGCTTTTAATATCTGCCAGCATATCAAAACAAAATTGTTTATTTGTTTTTTTTTTTTTTTCCAAACAGACTAC
The DNA here is from genome assembly GCF_037157495.1 of Lathamus discolor. Classification (NCBI taxonomy): domain Eukaryota; kingdom Metazoa; phylum Chordata; class Aves; order Psittaciformes; family Psittacidae; genus Lathamus; species Lathamus discolor. The sequence continues at coordinate 101,443,458 of NC_088888.1, forward strand.
TCTTTATTAGTTAGGAAAGAAAAGGCTCAGAAATTTTCTGGTATAGGTTATATAAGTGTCAAGCCTGCATTACTGACTGTTTTGTGAGCTGTTATTTGTATCACACAGCTGGGTGCTGGCAGGGTTAACAGGAAAATACACAGAAGAAATTGCAGGAATCTGGGATAGAAAGGGACTATGAAGTCATCTGGTCCATCTTTTTGCCAATATAAGTCTGTTCCCTACAGTATATTAAAGTACAAGCACTTTAAATAGGCTTTCTTAAAATGAAGAGGAAGCATCTAAAGTTAACAGCCACAGGTGTGACCCCAGAAGGAGGAATAGGTGGCTTACAGTGATCCAGGGTAACCCTGTGTTGTTGCTGTATGGAAGGATGGCTGGAGAGCCTCCCTGAGACCAGCTAATTATAACTGGATTACTGTGTCCTGAAATGTATAGGCTTTCTCAGTCTATTTGTTCTCAGTCTGCTCTCCCTTTGGGAGGAGCAGTGGGATGTTAGCTTATTCCAGTTTCTGAAACTGGAATATTTCCTCTTATTTCCAGCCAGGCCTTTCTTGAAGCTGTAGGATTGTGCTGTTAATTGAAAGTTTTTCTTCCTGGAGGGACAAATTCAGCATCCTTGTCCTACGGCACAGGAATGAACCTGCTGGCTTTGGCTCCCTAGTACTTTAGTCAGACTTCTGTGCAGAAGGCTTCTCCACAGGTACTAGTGCAATCAAGGACTGCAGAATCAGGCCTTGAGGTAGTAAGTCTAAATTTAACTGCACAACACATCTCATGTGCAGAGAAATACATGTGGTAAACCACCAATGATTCATCATTTGCTTATTGCAGAAAACAAACAGGTTTTCTTCTGAGTCACACACATGCTAAGAATTTTTTCCTTCTCAAGCAAAACGAAATCCAGTGTTATTTTTAGGCCGGGTGAAAAAAGTTCAGATAAAACAAGAGCTCCTTGAAGCTGCTCAAATCAGGAACTGGAACATAAGCTTATTTGATGTCCTATGATGTTTGGAAATTTCATTTTCCACCAGATGCTGTTGCAGAACATGTTATTATATAACTGGGGGCCACAGAAGATGATAGAGTATGGATATATCAGGATCTATTTGAAAGTCATGAGACTATTTTCCTCTTTCCCCTCCCACTTTCAGAGAATCTGAGTGAGCTGCTGATAATAATACAAACATGTTACATTCAAAACTGACCTCAGTTCTAATGAAATGTGCCCACTTGGTCATCATATGCCAGCATAAGAGATTGTTCACTTTTTTAAATGGGCAAAGTATCATTGATCTTGTTTCTGGAAAGTGACAAGAGCACAAGAGGGAAAAAAACCATAAATAATTAAATAAAGAGACAACTGAAATGACTGGAGAAAGCATTTTGTTTTATCCAACATTGGAGCAACTTTGGAACTTAATTTTTTTTTTTTTTTAATTTTTTTTTTTTAATAAGAAAGCACTATTTTAGACCTGCATGCTTTTGGGCTTCAGACTCTGAATTGGACACAGATTCTTTTGCCATTAGTTTAAGAAACATCTGTACTGCCTGTCACAGACTTCGATCTTAAAGCAGATAGAGGTGTGTGATACATATCACCCCAAGAAATTCCACGTTCTATACTGAGGGATGCTGAAGAAGAATAGCAGATAAAGTTGTCAGCAGGTTCATATGAAAAATCCTTGAAAAACTGCAGACTCCCAACTTCAGCTGGAATTCAGGATCTGTTTCAATGACACATTCAGTATAACTATTGCTGAGAACATCCAAGTCTATGACATAAGCAGTATAGTGTAGGCTCTAACTAGAAATGTGTCATAGAGATGTAAGTTAATTAACAAATTTCATCATTTTGTTCAGGTTCACTCAGCACAGGCCAAGCTGTTTCCCTTCGTAGAAAACTTTTGAGATCTGTGTTGCTGCATTTGGCTACTGTCATCTTTCCATATATTGTGTTTTCTATATCATCCGTTAACTGACACATCATGACAGCTAGTATATATCATTAATGTAGTGCTCTGTTAATACACAAACTGGGGAGTAGACTTGGCAAATGGGGAGGAGGAAGAAGTAGAAATGTTCAGCTGAAGCATGGAAGAGAGAACTTAGTGGCAGAAAGGGATTCAAATTGCTGTCTGTGGCAATGAAGTGAAGTTTGAGACAGCAAGTTGTGCTGAGGTGGCAGCCAACCTCCTAACTAAGACAGCAGTGGTAAATGAAATGACAGATGAAATCACATAACATGGAATCTCAACATAGAGACAACTTTGAAAGCCCTAAAAATAGTGTTTTGCTACATCTCTGGGGTAAAATTATGTCTCCAAATGAAAGGAGAAAGGTAAAGAGCAAGAGGAAGGCAATAATTTGACAATGCCTTCTGAGAAGGTTCAGGAGAAGTGAGGAGATGAGAGAGCAAGAGCTACAAAGGTGGAAGGCAACCAAGAGGAGAGTGATGGAAGACAAGGAGGAGCATATATCAAGGGAGGATATCAACAACAGCAAAAAGTTGAAGAGAGTTAAAAACCAGTTCAGATGTTCAATAGTTCCCCAAGGAAAGAGCTTTGAAGAATGGAGTGTTTGAAGAGCAGAAGAGGGGAGGGAGGGCTCTGGATTTTAGTCAGACTTCCTGAGTCAGGGTAGTCCATAGGTGTGTCTAGAAAGGAACCTGTGGTGCAGAAGTTAGCAGGGAAGTTATGTGAAGAGTTAAGTGCAGAGGAAAATAAAAAATAAGAATTAACAATGGACTATGGATATAGCGGTCTGAGGAGCAGGTGGAATTTCAACAATATACCTTCAGGGTGTTATGCAATAGTGAGAGAGATGGAGGAATAGGTAGCCAGAAATTAAGAGTCCCAGTGAAGGCAAAAGATATAGAATTAGGCAATAGGCTTGGAATTAGCCTGAGCAAATGTACATATTTCTAGGACACAGCTAGTCTTATCCTAATGCGAAGAGCTACATGCATTGATGAATCACACTCTACAAGTGCCACTTTCCTTTCATTAACTACAGAAGAAGCCCAGATACAAGGTTGTATGGGGCCTTGGGTGACATGGTCTAATGTGAGGCGTCCCTGTCCACGGAAGGACAGACAGAACTAGATGATCTTAAGGTCCTTTCCAACCCAAACCATTTTATGATTCTATGATTCATGTCAGAATCATAGAGTGGGCAGGTGGGAAGTGAAGAGACAGACAACCTGATCAGACAAAACCCATTTCTGCTCCAGGTGCAAGCACACTTCCACTTGTGCAGTACTGTGCCCAAGCAATGCAGGTCCAGATGAGAGATTAAATAGCTCAAATTCAGCCCCAAGTGAAAATGATTAAACTGTTTCCAGACTCCAGCTTATAAGTCCCCATTCAGCCGATGGGCTGGAACATGTGGATTCACTGCTCGGGTCCTGGAATCTCTGCATCTGGTTGACATGACCTAAACTACACCATCTGGATACTTGAGAAAAAGCAATGCTTCCCCACTCGTAAGCAATATTTTTAAACTAACAAGACTTTCTTGGGGGAGCAGGCCAAAACAGAACACTAGCTTGGAAAAGCTGAATAATTAACAGTTGAAAAAGCTCTCATCTTTCACAGTGCTATGGCAACGGCTCTGAACCTTTCCTTCTACTGTAGCTGGGACTGGCTACTGAGGAAGTCATGATTATACCTTCCTTGTTGTACCACTTCCAGCTCAGTGTCCAAGCTCGGAGGCATTCAGGGACATGCAATTTCCATGACTTTTACTACTAAGCCTAGCTGAAATCACCAGACAGGAGACACAAGCAAGGACAGAGAAAACAGAGCAGCTCCATTTCCTGCCATTACTGGTCTGCTGAGAGTTTAGCAGACAGGGGTGTAGCTCAACGCGATCAGTCAGGAATAAGAAGAGATGGCAATAGTTTCACTAGAGACTAAAAGTTCCCCTGTACTGGTTGGAAGTGGAGGTTCATGCCTCAGATCCTAAGCAGGACTGCTCTGGACTCAGCCTCATATCACCACCCCTCTGACACTTTGGCAACACCTAAGCAATGGAGTTGGAGCCTGTAGCACAGAGACGCACTCCCTCCTCTCTGCTAAAGGGAGAATCCTCCTATGCCTTCTTCCCTCCCCTTATCCTTCTCCTCTGTGCCTTTTCTGAGAGTCCCTCAACCTGCTGCAGGGTCTTTTGCCCAGGCATTTGAAAAGTTGTGCTATCAATAAAATCATTCTAGAACAAAGAGTTTTAGCCTGTTATGTAAAAGAAATGCAAATAAGGCCTTGGCTAGCCAGCAAAATTTTCACTTGTTCCTTTCCCTGAAGGCATTTCTGCCTACTTGGACCTTCTCATGGTTTTCATCTTTCCAACAGGTGTTAACAATGCTGTGCACTCTTTTGTGGTTTCACACACCTTAGGGCTTCAAGCCCTGAGCACATGGATTAGGCATGGAGCAGAAAGAAGGAACATGGCAATGCTGAAGGGAGAGCGGGCAGCAAAGCATGAAGGAAGCATTCAAAATGAATGTCATTGTCTTTCAGTTACTTTAACACTTAGATACAACATAAAAAGTCCATTTCATCCTCTTGCTGTACGAGGTGAACAGCACAGATGGCACATGCAATGGTTAGTCTGTGGGAGACTCCAGCAGGCTCAGCAACTGCATTTAAATGCCACAGGTGGAAGACTGGATTTAAATGGGAGCCACATTTGCTGGAGCCACAGATAAATAACATTGTAGGAGTCAGCAACAGGGATACAGAAGTGTTTGCAAACATAAGCAGAGAGCATCGACATTTAAAGGCAGGTATGCTGGTTGTGAAGCAAGTGTCTAGATGTCATTGGAGCGCCTGGAACAGCAACAGGGGCAGGCAGCAGGCCCCATCCCAGGTGCTGCATGCTTGGCACCTGCTGACGTCAGTGGAAGTTCAAGGCATTTAACACCTCCCAGGACCAGGCTGTGAGAATGACTTCCAGAAGGAAACTATCTTGGAAACAGATCATGCGCTGTTAAATGTAGCATAAATGCAAAAAGGGCAGAGCAGCGCATGTTGCAGAATGTATCTTCTTCAGTGCAGTATCCCCAAGCTGTGAGCTTATTCACTCTTGGCTTTCTCTTTCCGCTGTCTTATCTGTTATGTTGTTGGCACAGAGCTGAGTCCATTGGGACTGCAGAGCTGGAACAAAACGGTAAATGTTCTCCAGGTTTTCTTTACTTACAGAATTCCCTAACTCCCAACCTACTTAAGGGGGAGCCATGAGCTAAAGTAAAATTATAGTTTTGTCTTCTTCTCAAGCCAGATACCTCCAGAGGGAATTCTGCTCTTACTGTACTTTTTCTCCAGAATTACTACCACCACCAAAGCACCTTGCAAAGAAAACAGGCTCTTTCTGCTCCCTGATGAAGGTTTCAATTAACAAAGTTAGATTAAATGAACGTTTAGTCAATTCAGTTCTGTTCTTCCTTATACCGGTTGTTCTATGCACTGGAATTTTATATTTAATCTTTTATAGCCAGTCTGAACATTTATATAATGTTATAAAGTCTGCAGCTGTTATATGTGATTTGGCAAAGAAAGAAGCATGATTGAGAAAATAAAAAAAAAAAAAAAAAAAGAGAGGGTTAGGTCCTTTTATTTATTTTTAAAAATACAGAGTTTCTAGTTAGTAAAAATAGTACTAAATGAAGCAGCCTCAATTTCAAACTTTTGTGGCTTTCTGAATTATTTCAAAGGTTTGTAATCTTTTCTAGCAGGAAAATTAAGCAAGTATTGCTTATTGCACCAGGCATAGTGAAAACATTCAGTAATTCAGTGGCTTTCAGGGGTCTATTCTCTCTGTTGTGTTTTAACACCCTGGACTGCTGCTTTTTGGATACCACAGACAAAGCAATCTTCTTTTCTTAAATCAGGAAAGAGGTTTTAAATACATATATGTATGATCAACCCATAGGATGTCATATCTTACATATGGACAATTATCCTAAATCCGTGTATCCTACTGGATACATACAAACAGGATATTGCATCAATTGGACCTCAAAGCTGCCTTTAGTGTTAAGAACTGAAACAGACTGAACCTCCAGAGCTTGATAATTTTGCATTACATGTCATCATTGTATTCACTGCAGGTCAGTATATTTGCCTTGTTTGTTAATTCACTCTATATACAAGTAAAATCCCAGTGGATGTTGCCTTCTCTTTTACTATGGTAAAGAAGGCTACTATGATAATAGCCATAAAAACAAAACAAAACAAAACAACAGCTTTAATTTTCTTCTGAGATACTTCTTATTTACAGCCTGGCTTTACTTGAGTTTAGTAGAGGTCAAAGCTGCTCGGTACAAAACAGAGTTGCTGCCCTATGGCATAAATGTATAAATCCCTTTTGAGAGGTAGGACAAGACCTCCGGGTCCAGCACAGAACATGAGATGAGCGGGTCTACTAGAGGCTATGCCCTTGGTCCTTTGGTCCTAGAAAAATGTTTTAATCAGGCAAGAAATAAAACAGCCCTAGCATCTGCTCTGCGTCAGGAGGAATAGTTGACTATGTAATGTTCTACCCAACTTGCCATAATAAGAGCAAAAGACAACTCAAGCCTCCTTCAGTGCTGTGGAAACATTCTGTGAAGACAAGAGAGCTGGGAATCAGTGACATCAACCATGGCAGCTAACAAAGGGTTCGCTACTTTAAGAAGCTCCCCAGTCTCCATTCTCTTTGCGTCCCTGGAAGACGGAATGAAGAACAGGACAAGAGACTCATAAATACTCAACAAACAAAATTTTAGCACTGCAGAAAATAAAATCTGAGTTCCGGTGTTAGAAATGCTGGCAAAGTTTCTCGTGGATGTTCAGTTCTGTCTGACCAATATTCACATGAGTAGCCTAGAGGATAGAGGGAGTATTCCAGCAGAGGCAGGAGGTATTTCATAATTCATTATTTAATTAAGGGATTTTAGTCTAGTCTCATGGGAAGCACAGTGGAAGATTAAATAGCTGCATCCCGTATCTGTTCACATTCAGTTTTTTTTCGCATATGAATTGTTTGTAACATGCTGGACTTATGTAAAAAAATAACATTGAATGGAGGGAAAACAAGAAAGGGTCAGATGGACTCAGCTTCATGTTCTTCTTTTCTTTTTTTTTTTTTAATAAGCTAATACTTGTGTGTTTGGGAACAATGAACTAAATATGGATTTTGCTCAGACAAAGACAGATTCAAGGTTAAGGGGGAGACTTTTGTTGTATTACACAATGCTCTGGGATAGATTATTGTTGGTCCTTGTTGTGCAGATGTAGCCATGGCTGATTATCCCTACTCCCAAACCTCTTTACTCACCCGCACTGTTTGGTTTCCAAGAGAATGATTCTCTAGTGACTGATTTGTTTCTGCAGAAACGTGTATGTAAAGTAACTTATTTTACAACTGTTCACAACTGCGCATCCTGTACCCTTAGCAACAGGCAAAAAAGGGTTTTACAAAGCATACAGTATTCTGCAGTAGGGTTTGTTGGTTTTGTTTTTTTTTTTTTTTTTGTAAATATTGTGGATAATGTGAACATTTTGTACCTTGTCGACATGAGGATAAAAACCAGAATGGAAGTTATGAAAGGAAAATTAGCAGTGGGACATCCCTTAGTATTACTGAAACAAATCCAGAAAAATACGTTTTATAATCTTTTATATCCTTGAGTTTCTGTAGCGCTTATAAAATTGTACATTCAGTTTTAAATTTGTCGTAGTTAGTGCTGTGGGCACCAAGGAACTAGCTCTAGAGTAAGGAAGTTACTAGCACTGAGTACCTGCTATGTAGTGGGATAGAGGAGGGGAATGATGTGAATCAACAAAAAGACAGGTAAAAGAGTTCATAAAAAGAGAGACATACATTGTCTTCTTCCTGGATGAAGTGACAGCTCTGCGTTTCTTATATAGTGGACTGAGTAGTTCCCAAAGAAGTTAAAGGTTGGTCCCAGAAGTGTACTGTGTTTGCAGGATGCTCCTCGAGAAGAATAAAATTAAGTGACCCTATATAAAATGATATCACAAAGAAACGGTATTCAAAATTGCTGAGTCTGAACACTGGTACAGACACTTTGGGAAAAAAAAGTTAGAAATGAGCCAAATTCCTTTTTACACAAGGAACAAGCAAACATCTTTACTCTGAAATCCAAGAGAAGGCAAGAAACAGATCTGAATGTCTCTCGTGTTTCTTGGTGAAAAGAAGGGCAACAAAGAAAGGGGGGGTATCAAAATCCCAACATACTATAAATATGTCATAAGAAGGAAGAGGCGGATACTTCCTGATGGCACACTCCTGGAGCATTCAAAAAGCAAGATCACTGCTGTAGACCAGTGACTTTATTAGACTTACTGTCAGGTGAAAGGGAGTCATAGAAACTGAGATCCAGGAAAATCAGATAAGGATGGGAACAAAAAACGCATGGCTAAAACTAGAAAATGTAAGGCAAGAATATACAGGAAACAAGAACAAAATGTAGCTACACATTATAAATCAGAGGAAGACAGAATTTCACTATTTAGAAAGAAGAAAATTCCACAGAAGTCTGTTAATTGTTCCACTGTTTCCATTTCTTGTTAATTATGACAGCACTAAACACATACTTAACCAGATGCTTATGTTTGGTTGAGTTTTTTTGATTGAAAGATAAGATGGGGGAAAATACGTTTAAAGAATGGAAGATGTTTCATACTGCCAAGTTCACTGCTAAGAACTTAGCTAGAGCAACCTGAACCAGTCCTGATTATTTTTGAGAATTCATGGATGACTAGGAATCTTAGAAAAGCCCATCCCATCATACTTTAAAAGTAGGATTTAGAAGGCCAGGGAGCCTAACTGTCAGTCATTATTTAAAGTAATCAAAAGATACAAAGAAAATAGTTAAAAGAAAAATTTGAAAGGAGAATTCTGTAGGTGTTTCAAAAAGAAACCATATCAAGAACACCAAATTTCTTTTCCAGATATGATTGCCAGCCTCCTGGGTATAGAGATTGCAGAAATAGTCCTTGCAAGATGTCCTGAACAGGCACTACTTCTTAGAAACAACTAAGGAAGCAGAATTTAGATAAAACACCCATAAGTTCTTATAGAACTAATTGGAAGCCCTACCCTAAACATACCTATCAGTAAAGGGGAACACTTAAAGATAGGGGTTATAAACATGATCTTTATCTCCTACATGTATGACATTAAGGTGAAAAGGTTGACAAGCACTTGGGCTAAAAGCTGAGAATTCAGTGTGATCTTGGGAAGAGGAAATAGTCCAAACAGGATAAGTTCTTGAAAGGCAAGTTGCAATAGTTTATGTGAAATCCAGGCATCTAGGACAGATGGGGTGAATTGCCCTCTAGAGACATCTGTGTCTCTGCATTACAACTAGATGAAGCCCAGGGAACTGCATAGACAAAATGCTTAGGTTTTGAGTGGCTTTTTTAAGGTGAGATAAATTCCGGTTCCTAAGAACTGAAATGCAGATACGAAGGGAGAATTTTTGTGGTTAGGCAGCAGTTCAGCAGGAAAGATCTCGGAATTACTGCAGATCTCAAACTCATGATGAGTCAAACATGGTGTTTTGCAGAAGAAGCAATCCTCATTCTAGGCTGTACAAAGAGGATAGTTCCATAAAATAAATTGACTATTTATTTAGCCCTTTTCAGAATTGACAAGGCCACATGTTAAATTCTATGCCCAGTTTTGGAGGGATAGCAGAAAGAATCCAGAAGGGAGAGCTTCAGAAAACATCACCCGTTGATATTCCCTTCAACCTTGCCGCTGTATACTTCTTTAGCACAAAAAACTTCTGTCAGCTGCATGATTCACTGAATAAAATATTACTGGATATTAAATAGTTCTAGTAAAATAATGTATGTAACAGAGAAAACTGGTGTTTGAACTGTGGAAACCAGTTGTAAAGAGTCAATCTTGGCTTCCCTACGCAGGAAAGCTTCCTCCAAAGGCTATATTTACCCTGCTTGAAAACTATCTTGCTGGCTCCTGAGCAGATTTCTCATAGCTTGGGGAGAAGTCTGTGTATGCAGATGTTGAAGATAGGGATGGGATCAAATTCTTGCTTTGTGTCCACATGAAAAAGAAGAACGAAGCTCACAGGCTGCAGCTCTCCAGATCTGTCAGACTGGCATCTCTCGCCATCATTACACTTGCATTACAATTGCTGTCAGAAATTATTTATGCCAGAACATGAATTCTGTGGGTGAAGACAGAATTCTGGGGATGCTCAGTGTTGTATCAAAATCTGCTCACAGCTACAGTGGAGTTGTCTTACAGTTGGTCCCTTGGTGGGGTCAGCCTAAGGCCAAGGATGTGCTCTGTCCAAAATTCTCCATTCATCCTACTAGGAAAATGAGGGAACAAGTCATCTAAACAAGGTAAGGCTTTTACTATCCCAAATAGAGTTCAGCACATGGACTGCTGCCTGTACTGGAAAATTTGAAGAGAAAAGCAGCAACTGAGAGAAGTAGGATGCCTGATGCTGATGACATTATATATGTCATCTTGATGACCTGATGAGGGAATACTAATTGCCTTGATACATAAAAATGTTGAAAGCTTTTAGATCTGAAATACTGGAACTGGGTGGGAATCTGACCAGAAGTTGCAGTACTTTGGGTTAGTTTGGATTTCTTCCAAGGAATATTTCAAGACTTTACAATCAAAGTACAGAGCCTTTGAAACATCTCGCAACACAGTGATGGCAGTCATTCCCTCTGTGAGGCACAACCACCATACAAAGCACTGCGATTCTGAATTATTCATCAGTTATCTCATAAAAGCTGCAGAGAATACACACTGTGCCAGCTCATCAGCTGGTGTAAATCAATACAAATCCAGTGTCTCCCACATGAAGCCCACTAAAAGCATTAAAAGCCACTTAACTAACATTTCTGCAGTACAGATTTGTTTATTTAATAGAGCCAAAATACAGGCGAAATGAAATATTTGTACAGGATGTAAAGCCAGAGGTGAAGCGTGCTATGGCTTTTAGCTCCCCTTTTTCTCACCAATGTTTAGCACACAGTGGAGAATGGCTGGAATGACATTGTGGGGCTAATCTTGCTTTCTTGATCCAGGGTGCTGGTGATCTCCATATGTGCTTTGACGATACTGGGCTCCGAGAGTTCTTCTGCTCCCTGAGAGCAGGGAGAAGCTGCAGAGCTTTGGGAGTCTCAGTCTTTCTCTTCCCTTCCATTCTCCTGGTCATAAAAGGATTTTTCTCTTTCAGATAAGCTCCATATATCACAAAGCACAACCCTTCAAAACATACAGGTTTTTCTCCTGTATTAAAAAAAAAAAAGGAGAAAAAAAATAGACAGGTGTCCACAAAAAATTTCCATGCATTTTTTTCTCTTAAAACCCCATTAGTTGAACATTTCTCCAAGACCAAACATAATAAACTAGAACATAAAATAGCTAAGCTCTGATTCACCAAGGCATTCAGTCACATGCCAGACTTAAGGTGCATGAAATGACTGTGCTTTTTGCATGTTAAAATACAAACTCATGCATTTGAAACACAAACATTTTAAAAAGAATTAGAAGGGAACTTGCAATGGCGGTATTCATAGGTTGCTAGATACATACTGGAGTTTAATCTTTATGTAAATCTAAAACAGGTCTCTGATCTTAAACTGAATTACTCTCATTTTACATCATGGTTCATTACTTTAACACAATCGATACTCAATGTTAGAAGCCTCTTAGTGGATGTAAATCAGTTTTCCGTACATCAATTACTCTTTCCTGAAGTCTTTTCAGCTGGGCTGACCTTTTTACTAGAAGATAAACTGTTATATATTTGAATATTTGCATTTTACAGTCTTATATAAACAAATATTTTCAATGTAATACTTGTTAAAGCTGTAAGATCACAAGTTCAATACTTTATAAAACAGCTGTTCTTTTAATACAGTGCTTTAGACACTTCAGGCATTTAAAGAGAACATAAAGTACTAGCCAAAGAAAAGAAAAGAAAAATAGTTAATATTCACTTTCTGTTGCCGCAGATGTGTACAACATAAATTTTCAGTCTTACAATAAGAGTTTTTTTGAACAGCTTTTTTTTTTTTTTTAACTATTGGTTAATAGCAATGATTTTTGCAGAGCTCTCAGTAGCAACACATTTCATAGAGTGCAAGTAGATAAATTAAATAGCAAGAGATTAATTGATGAAGAATTTTTGGCTATGGGTATGTGAATATGGATAACAGAAGTAAATCTTGATGGGCTTCTTCCTTCTTTTTCATGCTTTTTCCTAGCAACCTGCCTTTTTCTCTCTTGGATGTAGGAGTTGCAGTTGTTTTGTACATTTCTGCGTAAATTTTGCTGCTTCGTCACAGAAATGTACAACCACCATTTTAGAAGACTTTGACCCATACAACAGAAAGGTATATAGTCGTATATTGCCTGGCCAGAAAATTAGTGGTCTAGGTCAGACAGTGGGTCCTGGTTGTTAATAGAAGGACAGAAGCTCCAGAAGGGTCTCTGGAAGTGCTCAGCACCACACTGACAAAAATACACCTTGTGATTTTTTGTTTCGTTTTCTCATTTAAGATATCAGCCTAAAATCAAATGGCAGAATGGGCATGTCCAAATAAGGTGAACTATTGAATATTAGTTGAAGATAAAATGTTCTTTAATTACATTTATTTCAATGTCAAGTATTTGAAAAAGATTATAAACTCAGTCAGTCATAGATAGATTCGTGGACTTTTGTTACTCTTTCTTCATTATTGTTAACTCAAACCATATCTTCCAGAAACATCCTCAAGGTTAATTTTCACACCATAGTTGCTGAAGCATCCATCTTTGCCCTTGTTCTCTATTTTTTGTGTCTATACACACATCCATACTCCCTAAGGCCTGAAATCTTTGGAGCTAGAACAACCACCTCTTCAATCATGTCCCATCATTATGAATACTTTAAGGACAGTCTGTTCATCTTTCATCTGTCTGTAACTTGACACAAGTAATCAAGTTGGAAAAGCAGAGCTTGCTGCTTCAAGCCATGCCCTGCCACATGTTGCATGTACTATATATGGGCAAAGCAGCCATCTACTGAAAATCCCAACTGTAATAATTGAGATCATTAAATCAACTATGCAAAGGAACATGAAGTTCAAGACCCTTAGAGACACTGGTAAATATTTCCCCACCCACCCCATCTTGCTCATTACTGAAAATTCATGAGAACTGTCTGAGTGGAATGCTTTGGTTTGAAGCCTGATTGAATCTTGGACAAGATGCTGCACAAAAAGCATTTTCTTCCAGCAAACTACCAATCATACTAACAGTTGTTGATTTCAGATTTATCACTCCTCTTAAGTGAAAAACTATCGTTACAGCTTCCAACACTAAGAAAATCTGCCAGAGGTAAGAGACATAGTGAAGATAATTAGGATTGAAGGAAATTGATTTTATTTTTAATGAATTTTGATCATGCATATATTTATTTCCCTACAGTTATTCCCATTTTATTGATGCCAATCTTTCCATCAGCAGTAAATAACAATCTGTATTTTAATTGTTCTTTTTCTTACTAGCTCAGTTATAGGAGTCACGATTCTTAACAGATTCATAAATAAAATAGCATTTTATAACATTCAGTTCTGATAGCTTGCCAGATAAGTCTTCAGGAAAGGATACCAGTTGTCTACAAGTGCTACATTTCATATGTTTTCAACTATCCCTTCTCTGAAAAATTTTATATATTGATGATGGCATTCTTGAATTTGTTTTAGATGGAAGGAAAAAAGTCAATGATTATTTTCAGTTGCAGGTTCAAATATAATCTTTACAAGCTTTTTAAAATTAAGAAACCAATAAAATTGATTGTATCCTTGCTGATTCCAAAGTCCAAATTAAAGGAGTTTAGCAATAAAGTTAAAAGCATAGAACAAAGTGATCAGATTTCATAAAACATGAATTGATAAAACCTGTTAAAATATTAAACTGTAAAATTTTCCCTATGACTTTAAAGAACGCTTCATTCCACTTAAAACTGGTGGGAATTTCTATTGCTTTCTGTGGGTAGAGATGGACTTTGCAGTTTCCAAGTGTGATTTTGTTCTTTTATGAAAAGAAACCACCAGTAAGGCACTGAACTGAAAGAGGAGGGGTTGTATGTTATTAAAGTACCATGATATGTTACCTAGTTTTCAGCCAGAACTCATTTAAATGTACACAAAAGTGTAAAGGTAATTATTTCAAAATCAGACTCTGAAATTCAGCCTTAATTTGGCCACTAAGAGAGGTGTCCTGCTATTACAAAACATTAGGTGCTCTTCAGCTCCCTTTTTTTTTCATAAATAACAACTGGTAAGTTTCTTGCAAAATAAGACTCATGAAAAATCCACCTTTGGAACATAACTGTTAAATAGGACAAAAGAAATCATTCCAGCTTTCTGATTCTCTCCAGGAAATGGCTGTTTTGACACCACCACCTTCCAAAGTGAAGAAGTGATAGACACTTTATAAAACCTTATTAGCTTATTACTATTGCTTTACTTGAAAGGCACTTAGATACTATAGTGACAGTTACATCACCTTAACCAAGACGTAACATAGATATTTGTGTGACCTGAAGTGACCAAATCCCAAGATAATAGGCTCTCGGAGCTGCAATTTGGGTTATTTTACTTTGTTTACAGATGGTAGCATTTCAGTAAGATTTTCCAAAGGGAAAAGAACTATTTTAGCATGCAAAGTGTTTTGGGTTAGGCTCAGAATTACCTCATCCAACACAGATACAAAAGCAGCTATGATGAGAAGTTTCATAATGTTCCTTCCACATAAATGTTTCTTTTTTTCGGTTTTCATAACTTGGATTTTTCTCAAGCCACCTGTAACCCAGTCCTCTCAGAAGTCTCCTTTCCTCTCTTGTAGGTGAGTTCATTTCAGCACATCACTGTTAGAGGGCATCAAGGTTGGTTTGGGGCAATTGTGTATCTCCTTGGTTACAACAGGAAGCCTCTTACAGATGCTAATCATGTTGGCTTCCAAAAGGTACTCAAGTAAAATAAAGAAAGCAGGAGGATGTGAGCACCACCTGCAACTAAGTGCTTTGCTGAGCAAAGCAATGTATTTGTTTCAACTATGTTACTACCTGCATGCTGAAGTAATGAGAGACACAGCTATAAAATCAGGAGGGGAATGAGTTTCTCTCCCCAGCAAGTAATAAAATTATCCTGAGATTCCTAGTATATAATAGGGGGGGATGGAGCCAATTCTAACCTGTAAGCACATATATACAGGGGAGACAATGGCAATTCTGCCAGTGTAGGAACTAGTTTGTTCCCACCTTATGCACCCCCTTTTTGCAGGATAGCCAAGGAGGATAAGAGCTCTTTGTCCCTTCTCCCAGCCTCAGCTATCCAGAAAGGGGCAACCATAAATAGACTCCAAGCTTTTACCAGTAACTCATCTGACTTCTGGACCTTTCCTTACAGAAATGGGCTTGGTATTTAAAGGAAAATCCCCCATGTTTTCTAATCATTTGCAGCAACTAGAACTTGAAGATCATTATAAACATCAGGCTTGGCAGCATACTAAAATCTCTTTCCCCTATAATATAGCTCATGCTGGAGGCCTGATCCATTGGCTTCTATTTTGGGAGGTGAAAGAAGGTAGTCACTGGAGCACTATTAAAAACAGAATTTCTTCAAGATATTCACATCACTTAAATAGGTCATAAACAAAGGCAGAAGGAGTATTTACAGTGCTATTAAAGTAAACAAAAATAGTAACCCACAGGTAATTATGAAACAGATTGAGTCTGGCAGGTGAGCTCCAGCAGTCTGGTTTTGATTTCCAAATGAGGGATTAGAGCCAAGCTATAGACCTGCCATAATAAATTAACTATATTCCCATACTTACATGGCTTGTTTCTTTTCACTTCTACTTTCATTTTACATTAGCAGCATTTGGCACTCTGATGTAGAAACAGGCCTTCTCATTTCTTAATCATCTCTGAGCCCAGAATTGGTTTTATGGTGGAGCTACAGCCACTGCACAGCATCCAGCTTGGGCCCATCCTGTTAGTCCATACCTGTCATCCATACGCAGCTCAAGAGGAACAGAGAAGATTCACTTACATTTTTGAGAAGAAACTGCTTGTTAGTGAAATTATCAGTCCCAGGAGCAGAAACTGCGCAGGAAACAAAGTAAAAACCGGCATAAAAACATTATGATAGGACCAGAAAGTGGTACCACTCAAGTGGATGGAACATGGAGGAACAAAGAGGAAAGGTATCAGCAAGTTTGTGGAACATATTTACAAAAGAAATCTGTTTGATTTTATTTTCTACTGCCATCTTGAATATAAGCTGGAATGTCTCTTCAAGGGATGTTCTTGGTAGCAACACAGGCACCAAAGATGTCTGGCTTCATTGCAATCCACCTCTGAAGTAGTCTGCATGTGAGGGATGAAGATGCCAATAGCTCAGGACCCCTTCATACAACCTTCATATTGGCATACCCACCCTACTGACTGCCAGGGCTTCATCCTGCATGCACTGCTGCTGCCCTTGCTGCCACTGCCTGGCTCCAAACACAGTGACTGTAGGTGTGAGTACCTATATTGTGAACACAGCCTAGCTAATAAATCCCAAAAAGCCAGAAGTGCTTCCAGAACTGGGGACTTACAGACTTGTAGTAGTGATGTGCCCTTGGGAGATTTACTCACTGCAATTGGCATTGTTTTTTGAAAAATGTATTAGCTGTGAAGACAGCAGGCAGGGAGACAGTCTGACCCTGGGGTCCAAGGTGAAAATCATCAATCCTGTGCAAACAGTAGCACTGAGAACAAGTGCTAGCTACTTGGATAGCAAGTAACCCATGCCAAAAGAAGGAGCAAAGGAAAGGACAGCAGGTATGATTTACCCTTTTGACAGACAACTGACATGTGGTCTTTGCACTGAAACGCCTGCTTGAACTTAATGTGCATCTACTTCGATTCTTTTTGCTTAGACCAAAATCCATTAACAAGGCCCAAGAAGTTAAAAACTGAAAAATTACCTAAATTAATTACTACTGCCAATTTTCAGTAGTAGAATCATTAAAAAAAAAAAAAAAGCAAAATGGTGATTTTTTTTTAATTTAAATTTTACTACAGTTAAAATTTTAATGGATAATCTAAGCTTATATGAAGATTTTGCCAAACATTTTGTTGCATTTGTAGTTTCAGAGCTTCTCATTTTTATAAGCAAGTATCAGAATTCAAAATTATATTTAGAAGTACAAATATGTTGCTCATATAAACTCTAGTTTTGATCAGCAGCAACTGGCTCTGCCCAATGCAAAGTTCTTATTTTCAAAAAATGACAGAACTTGGAAAAAGAAAATGTCATACCTATAGACCTTTCTAACCTACCAACCTTGCAGCAAGGTCAAAAACACATCCCTAAGAGGCTTTTTTAACTACCCACCAGGACCAGTTTCAAAGACTCCTTATTCACAAAACCTTACAAACCCACATCTTCTTCAGCGACAGCTGCACCAACAAAGTTCCTGGCTGAACTTTGTAGATCAGAGCAGTGTGCCTGGCTGCCCATCGTGCTTGGCAACACTGTCCTAGCTTTCCACAGCCTCCCCCCTTTCTGTTTATACCTACCTACCATCTCCTGTGCAACACCTAGACTGTAAACTCTTCGAGACACGGAGCAATTCTTCTGCTGCATATTTCTACTACATCCAGCACACTGGGCTGCCAATCCACAGATACCTCCTAGGTGACATGATACAAATACAGACTGTGGTCACAGTGTTGTTTCCACCAAAAATATGTGTCATGCTCCTACTGAATATGAAGGATGAGAGAAAGAACTTATTAAATTAGTGCCCAAAGATACATGCTCTTTACTACCTAAAAGTAGAGTGATGATCTTATTAAAGCATTTGTCAGTTCATTCCATGTTAAGAGAACAGGCTACGATCCAGTAAATAGTTTTTAAAAAAAAAAAAAAAGACACAAACTAAACCACTCTACCTTGTGTGAACTGGTACAGGTTCATTACCATCTTCATCACTTTTGTAGACTGAGCTGAAACTAAACACATTTTATCTTTGTGCCTGATACTGTTTACATTTGAGGCAGAAAACATTAATAATGTAAATTTTCCTTGAAAAAGCCAAAGTGCTGTATTAATACATTATTATTACATAACACCTGAAAGTGCAGTAAATAAAAATAAGTAATAGAGCAGAAAATTGTTCCCCAGGAAAGGAAAGAGAGGTCTTCTTTCCAGAATGGAGCTCTGTGCTGGCACTGTCTGTGGATCTCAGCAGTGACAGTGGAAAAAGCATTGGAAACCCACACTGATCATTTAGAGAAAGTTTTCTCCTACCGGGAATTAAGGGAGAAGAGTTCAGATTTTCCACTGGAGTGTAGACAGACTACAAAAGCCAGCATCTGCTTCCTGGTGCTCACAGCAAAATGGGAATAGAAAAAATGACCATCTCAACATTGAAGAAAGGCAATGGGTTTTGTCACAATATATCTTCCTGGTGTAATCTGATGTCACAGGAAAGGTGGCTTAGAAAGTTAACAAAAATAACCAAAGTTACAACAGCTAAAGCTAAACTGGTGATACAGTCAGTGTTTAATGTCCGCTACATGAGATTAAGAATTTGTACTGTGTGATAAACACCTTGTCTCTAACTGTGGGGTTTATGCATCCCCTTCTGAAGCATCAGGTGCTGATCACACTCAGCCTGGTGAACTGAAGAGACTATGAGGCTGAGCCAGCAAGAAAGGCACTGTGTTCCTATTTAGAAGCCAGAGCTGGGGGAAATCCCATTGCAAAACAAATGCAAACTGAGCACAGAAGTCATCTGTTCACACTCATGCTGCTGAACACCAGCTTACTGTGGATGCCAGCTTGAAAACATACGCTCCCACATCTAATTTCCTGCCATAGATGGGCATCTCTGCTGACAGCTCTGAAGATGCAGTATTGCACCCTGAAAGAATGCCTGTCTTCTTTTTGTACACAAAATATGACAGCTTAGTCATGTATTTCATACATGTTGTGGCTCAGCTTTTGAAATCTTTGGTACTGCCTATGGTCACTCTGTGTGATGACTGACCCTGCTCTTGGAAGATACCAAGTCCATGCACATGTATATAAGCACCCTCTTTTCCTTCCTATAGAAATCCCTATCTGAGCAAGAAACACCAGTTTTCTTAGGATCACAGAAACCTTTCTCAAGGCTTTAGCAGACACTTTTCCAAGGCATTTGTTCCATGTCTGGAGAATGCTAAAACGGCATGAAAGTATAGTCTTCATAGAAACAGGTTCTCCATTAATGCAGCAGGCACCTTAAACTAAGGATACATAAATAAGGAATCCAATAGGAGATTCATTATGAAAAGCCCAGACAAATCCAGTGTTAGCATAATTGGACAAATGGATAATCTATACAGGAATAAGGTCATGAAACTTTTTTAGGTAGCTGGAAACAGATTTGAACTCCTTCACAGTCACTCTATCATGGTTTTCCAGACCTCTTTCTGTGTGACAGGGAAAAGAGTTTTACCTCCTTGGATAAGCACCTTCCATGCCTTTCATGTGATAGCTAATGGCAGGCAGCTCTCTAACCTAGAGGCTGTCAGTCATGAGGTTCAATTCTTTAAGAGAGAAAATTTTGTTGCAAATATGATAAATTTACTTCTAAAAGAACCCTCAGATTTATTTTTGTTGCTGAGGACTAAAATATCTATGAGATATTTTGCATGACCTCTAAGTCTGCTACTGCAAGCAAGTTTGGTTCTTCCTGACAACTCTGAACTTAATCTGTAACAACTAGAAATACATCTCCCAACTTGTAGCCTTACACTCATGTCTGCTGTAGTTTCTCTGCTAAATGTTCCTCATGAAACAGATCATTGTAAGACTTGATCTTTTCCACCCAACAGAGCCAAGTCCAAATTCCTGATTCTTGCTTCAGTACCGTTTTTCTGGTGTGGGAACAAAACTGAGTGACAAGTGTTAAAAATTTAGCAGATGTAGCACTTCTCCTGAGCTAGTGTAATGTATTTCATGGCTGCTACCCCACCTCAGACAGGGACAGTGGGTACCACCTGTCCTGGGTTCAGCAGGTGACAGTGGAATTAGTCATCCAGATTTGGGGTCAGTCACTGGATAATTGTGTAATGGTGCTTAAATGTTGCATAGGCCATCTGCTTTCAGGGGGAAAATTGACTTGCCATATTTGATACTGCTGACGGCCCTAATCTGTTGCGTAACATGGTGGGAATAAAGACTGAAGTTATACTCTGGAAAATCAGGAATCAATGTATGCAGTTTTCCTCCCTCATATGTTATTACAACAGGCAAAGAAAGCGGTTCTGTAGCAACCATGCTGCAGATCGCTTTGCAGATGAAGCAATTCACAGAGATTGTCTGACTTGCAGTAGGATTTTTTTTGCAAATTATGGTAAGTAACTCCAAAGGAAGAAGGAGGAAAGGAAGCGATGGCTGACATAACCATTTTGGTCTGTACAAAGAGAGAGTGAAACATTATCTAAAACTATGCTCTTCTCCAGTCTTAAACACAGGCAATGATCTATTGGATGGAGCTCTCTAACACTCCATCTGGTCAGACTCCTGCAGACTGTGAACACATTTGTACTGGTAACAGACACATTTTTTTTTTTCCATGTTTTGTTTGTAAATGCTAGTAGGAGAAGGCAAGTGCCCAATAAAATAGATTATTTGATTATTTTCATTGAGCTGTTAACAAAGATGTGATTACAAGCTCAATGCTTTCTAGAACACAGCCAGTAAGGGAAAGAAAATTAAATCTGGAGTCAGAACTGCAAGAGTAAAACAGAAAGGGAGTTTGCTGTCCTTATTTTTTTCATGGATAAGGTTGGATGAGGGCTTCTTTCTGCTAAATATGCAGTTGGGCAGATCCTGTCATCAGCAAAGCTTCACCAAGTTCAGTATATAGAATTATAGAATCATAGAATAGTTAGGGTTGGAAAGGACCTCAAGGTCATCTAGTTCCAACCCCCGTGCCATGGGCAGGGACACCTCACACTAAACCATCCCACGCAAGGCTTCGTCCAACCTGGCCTTGAACACTGCCAGGGATGGAGCACTCACAACCTCCCTGGGCAACTGATTCCAGTGCCTCACCACCCTAACAGGAAAGAATTTCCTCCTTATATCCTATCTAAACTTCCCCTGTTTAAGTTTTAACCCATTACCCCTTGTTCTGTCACTACAGTCCCTGATGAAGAGTCCCTCCCCAGCATCCCTATAGGCCCCTTTCAGACACTGGAAGGCTGCTATGAGGTCTCCACGCATATGGCCACTCTTCTGCTAACTTCATCTGAAATTTCCTCTAGGGAATCTTTTTTAAACTCTAAATATGTAGAAAATAAATAGCTTTCAGGTTTCCATAGATCTACTCTATGTGTCATTTGTTTTTGTGGAGAAGGCAGGCACTATTCACCTGCAATTTGGGCAAAACTAAAAGAAGTGTGATGCTTGAAATTAAAGTTCTTGCTGCAGCCTGGGAAGTTTACTTTGCAGGGCAGCATGACTGCGTGCTTATTTTACATTTCCCTAAGATGTACTAAAGCACACACAACTACAAAAAGATTGAAAAGCTACTACCCTTCACAGTGTTTCAGTTGACCTCACCTGTTCCTATAGCAATATTGATGAAGAACCAAAAATAAGCAAAGGGTTATAATGTTCTGCAGCTTTTGACCACAGTAAATACGAAAAGCTACCTTTCAGATCACTGGAAATGCCTTTTGAATAGCTAAGACATGATGATTAATTAACTCATTTTTCAAGTGTTCATTTTTCATTTCATCACAAAAATAGCTAAATCAGAGTGTATTTTAACCCATTACCTTTTCACCGTCACCCATGGCAAAACCATCCTCTCTTGACCTTACCTTTTCAACTTCCTGCTAAGATGTGTGTTTAATGAAACAAAAAACTGCCTAATTTTCAAGCTCAGATCCAGCTCTTTCCCTATTACAGTCATCAATTTCCTTAAAACATCATCACAAAATCAAAAGGGACCCTGGGGACCAGTGTCCTAACCCTGTCTTGTCTGACAGATGGAAGATTCCTTTCTTACAAGTCCAAAGCTCAAGGTTGACATGGGTCCTTCAGGGAACAACACTTTTTTTTCCAAGCCAGTACCAGCTCCAGGTCAATGTGGCACTAACTATAAAAAAACTAAAGTCTTTTCCTGTTCCTCTGTCAATTCTCTTTAATGTTAACCTGAAGGGACTGCCCATTCCTCATACAATTGAACTAAAACCAACAAAAGTGCATCCACGCATGCTATTTTATGAGCTGAACGTTTGACCTCCTTCATTGTTGCCTGGTTTACTCTGGACAGAAATATCCAAGTTATTTGTGTTTGGCCAGTTTCCCCCTCCTAGTTCCTTCAATGCTCTAACTAGATGTTAAAGAACAAACTGGTAACCTTCACTGGTGCAGCTACTTACCTCTAAAACTCAATAATTAATCCCGCGTGGATGACAAATGCAATGCAATATATTCTCTACTTGGCTGCAGTTTGAAGGAGCATGGACTCCAAATTAGTGAGCTCTTTGGGTTCATTCTGGAAAGCATATGTTTCCCTTCCATCATTCAATCCATCAAAATGCAGAAAAGGCCTGGGAAAGGCACATGGCATGTTTTGATATTATTCATTAACATTAATGTCCTTGTTATAAAGATATGTTTCATTTGCAGGTAACAACAGCCTTATGGGCATCTGGGAACACTTTGAATGATTGCCAAAAAAAAGAAATTTGGGTCATAACTAATGATCAACATCCCCTTTTAATCAAATGAAGCCATCATAATGTGTCAGTCCTCAGGGGGAACAAGGACCTTTCACCTTGCTGGGGCCTGCTGAGGCCAGCAGTAGCTACAAGCAACCCTGGCAAGTGGTCTTTTACTTTAGAGAGGGGAAAAATGGAATCTATCCATCAATACACTCACATAATGTATAAAAGAAACCATGTCTGATCAATGGGGTAGTGATGTTGCCTTCAAGTTAACCTGTGCATTATGGAGCACCCATTTAGGGCTTTCCTGATATCACTGCAGATCTCCCTTGGCACTACTGCTGGGTGGCCGTTGCTCTAACACTCAGAAGCCTCCTCTTGGAACAGGTCTTCAGTAAAAATATGGAGTTCTGGCTGTAGCTCCAGTGGTTGTGCAAACAAGACTTAAAGGCATACCCTGGAGCTCTGCAAGGACTGCTTTCCCTCTGCAGTGTTGGTTCTACAAAGGGAAAGTGTCGTCAGGTGAATGGGTCAAAATTTTCCAACTTTTTTTATTCTGTAATCAGGTCACAATTTTTTTGTAAATAGCTTTTGAGTGGATTTAGAAACAAAACCAAAACCAGTATATACCTAAATGACACCAAAATAAGACAAAGAAGTTGATGATTTTTCAGGAAAAACAAACAAACAAACAGACAAACAAAACAACAGAGCCCATAGCTACAAACATGACATTCAGAAATGAGAGCTTCAGGTGACTCCTGGTCACTGCTGTCAGACAAACCACTCACTGAACTTCTGCCATTCTGAAGAGCTCCTGCTGCTGTCAGGCTCCCACAAGACAGTGTAGATGCCCTACAGAGGCAGACAAACCCAGGGCAGACAGCCCATCCTGCAAGAAAATAGAAGTACGAAGCAACTGAATGTTTTCAAGTGGACAGCCTTCTGCCAAAAATAATGATTGGTAAAAAAAAAGCACCACATAATTTCATTGATGAACACTTCTTTTTTAAGTATTCTGACAATGCAGCTCACTGCTGCAAGGGAAAAATAAAAATAAAAATAAATTTAAAAATAAAACCTGAACCAAGTCCCTTAATTACAAATGAACCCACAATGAACATGCATCTCATGGAGATGAGAAAGGAGAAAGCCGTGCTCGGACCACACGTCCCAGACTCTTGCTGCCGTTGCCTTGAATAATTTTTAGCCATTAAAAATGGCTAAAACATATTTTTTTCTTTTACATCCCTTAAAATTAATGTAAAAGAGAGATTGCTGATGTGTCATTGCACTTCACAATGCAATGAAGGAAGGAACAACTGCCCTACAGGTACCCAAAAGCTGCAGAGCAAATGTTTTGGTTTTTTCTGAGGCATCAGAGAAAAAGGTTAATTAAGTACTGTGCTCCGTATTTTGCTGTGAGATTTTAGGTAACTGCATTCTGGCTTTTTTCACTGCCACTCAGAGCCCCTTCAGTGAACTATAATATTTAATCTGCAGCATTGCTCCATCTGAAATTGTTCCCTAGATCTGCGTGAACCTACTGTATATCTCAGATCGCTCCCTCGATAATCCCCCGTCTATCAAGGAAAGCAGCCTTCTGGTGAGAGCTTTTCTATTAATTTACCCTGGGAGGTGGGCATGGGTTTTTAAAACCCATACTTCTAAGCAGCTCGGTGCCCCTTTTCCTGCACCATCAGATCACTGCCTATGCTGTCATATATTCACGGCCATCACATTTCTGCTAGGTGAAGCTGGGCTGTCACCACTGTTAGACATAAATGAGATCTAAGCACACATATATTAAGCATGTTGTTTAATGAACAATTTTATCCAACTGCTGCTGCCAAGAGGTGGCTCATGTCATCTTGCTGAGGTGGCTCACATACAGTCTCAAATTTCCCCACCTCCCTATAGGTGTGTGGCAAACAGGACTGGTAATGCTTTTGCCAGCAAAAGGAGGGATGTTTCCTAGAGACAAGACTCCATTTCTCAGTAGCCATGACCCCTCTCAACCTCTGGTTTGAATGAAGCCTCTGGGGCTTTTCCAGAGGAAAAGGCACTGGAGGTGCCTGGCAGGAGCTGGCAGTCCTGCTCCAGGCGCTGGCATTGTCTCAGAAAGGCAGAACAATTTTGTTAGTCATAAGGCTTTCTAGCATCAGGTGTTGAACTCACCAATCATGTCTTTATTTTAATTACTGAAAAATAAACCAGCTACCAACATTATAAGTGATGATTAGCCTGACTCAGACTGCACTGAGCCAGTGCAGAGACCCCAGTACAAAGCCCCCATCTGCTTCCCTCTGGCTTGAGCTTAGTTTCTGAATAAACTAAGGGGCAGGCAGCTCTTTTTAAGATCCCTTCCCAAGTTATTGCATTTTCTAACTAAGCATGACATTAACCACCCTGTCAGCACTGTGTTAGCTCACAGCATTTTTACGTTATGTCTCCTAGCACGGCAAGAGCAGCACAATATGGGAGTTTAATATTTGGAGGAAGGTATGAAGCGGCACATGCTAGATTTGACAGGTTTGGATTTGGCACTGTTTCTCAATAGTGGTGCTTTCTAACAGTCCCTTAAAAAACACTGATTTGGAGAGAAAGTACGCAGGCCTGCCCTTACGCCCAAGGCACTAAAGCCAGTTGGCAGGCCTGTCCTCCGGACTACTAGTACTCTTGAACATGAGAAGGCTATTGCATTTACTTATGTCTCCTTTCCAAACTGGAAATGTTTTTGAGCTTCATTCTATGCCTGGCTTTTGTTTCAGTTAGAAACTCGGGAAATCAAAAGAAGAAACATTTAGCATTTGCAGCACACAGCAGAGATGGGGGCCTGAATGAGAAAGGACAAGAAATGATGGCAAAGCTCATGCACTCAGTAAAATCTCCCAATTACACTTCCAATCCCCTGCCTTCACAACATGGTGACAGTTTGCCCACTGAGTATTTTCAGTGCAAAAAGTCCCACAGGAAAAAAGAACATTTGTATTAAATAGCTGCTCTGAAGAGAAAAAAAAAATCCCTGGCTGAGTGATAAAATCAATAAATGTTAAAGCATTGCAGATAATTGCAAAATGATGTTTGCTTTATTTAAAACCACTCCTATATTTTGGAAATTAATTCTGCAAATGTTGCATGTGAAAGAATAAGCTTCCCCAGGAGCATCACTGAATATGATGGACGGGACTAGGAAAGAATGCACAATCATGTTTTCTTCCTCCCAGAGAGAGGGCATAAATCACAAGTTCCTCTATAATCCTCCTACCAAGGCCCCAGAAGGAAAGGTAAGAACTTGTCATACCTTTAAAACTGGGTTTTTCTGGTCTTCAGCATGGTTGTTTCCACTGGGCTTGCAACAGGCTTGAATGCATCCTTGAATTTCTGAGCACAGCAGAGGAAACTCAGGCTGTATTTTTGAGCTGGGGCTATCCACAGGGCTTATACCTGTGCTTTTCCCCATCCAGCAATCTTCCTTTCCACTTCAGTCACTGCCAGGCCCGTATTTCAGAAAGAGAACATCTTTTTAAACCACCTTGCCTCTGATTTTGGGCACCTCCCATTTCCATTTCTTGGTAGCATTTCTCTGCAAGGCAGAGGTCAATGCAGGCATGAGGGCAAGGCAAAGTCCAGGTCAAGATGCAGTGCATCTACAGGACATAGCACAGCAGTATGCTTTATCACACCTTCCCAACATGGACCAGTTTCTGAGTCAGATGACACTATAAACCAGGTTAGCATCTCCTCAGCATCCATAGTTGGTGAGTTTGGAGCTCAGCTCCAGTCACAGGCTGAAGCAGAAGCATAGCCAGAGCAATTTTCAAGAGTGGAAAGAGGCAAAAGAAAGAGCACAAGAAAGGTTTTGCTCTGTAATATGTCTGAATATTTTGAAGGTCTCTATTAACAACTGTAGTCTCCCTGCTGCAGCAATTGAGTTGAGGAAATAATAGTGGAGATTAAAAGGCATTTACCATTCAACCTCCTGCAACCCTGACATTCTTCAGTAGAATATGATTGGAACTGGGCACATCTGCTCTCAATAACAAACATAAAAATGTCCCGCAGCATCAAGGCCTGAAAAACTTATAGTTGGGCTAAAAGAAGAGCATAAATATGTATATCTGTAGACTTAATATAAATTTAATAGTTCAGTAATACTCTGTGATTGGGACCACACCATGTTTTGTAGTGCTTTGTCTCTTGGAAATGCTCAGGAAATGCAGGGAGGTAGAAAGTCAATCTCCACCTGAGGTTAAGTACAGCCAGCCTCAGGTGACATGCAGGTGCAACAGCAGAGCCATCTCCTAGCCACCTCCTAGCCACCACCAAGCACAGCATAGACCAGCAGCTGAGCCCTCACACCTTTAGACACCTTCCCCAGGGCTGGGGTGGCACTGCGTGAGGACACCTGAGCTGTAACCCTGCACTTCTGGGTGCAATTTGCTGTGAGAAGCGTGTGTTGATACTGAAGAGAACTGAAAATATAACCAGTGCTGGCTTGGCATAGGTTCTTCTGCACCTTGCAATTCAGTGAGCCCCTTGGCTTTGTTTGCCAACAAAAGAAGCCTGTCATTCTGGGGACAAGACTGCAACAGACTGAAAGATGGAGCATGTCCAGTCTCTTTGGACACAGCTGCTTGAGCTGAGGCTGTGCTATGAATTAAAGGGTGTTGCTGATTCATCCCATTCCCACTAACAAATGAGAGTCATCTGTCTATCCTGGACTGTTCACTGAACAAAAGTTTATTTTTAACAGGTACTGGTTAAAAATAAATGCATACATCGTACAAATGAGTAAAGCACTAAGTCCCAAATTGGTATGAATGTGCCCTGAGAAAAATTAGCTAGCTTGGATGCAGCAGGAAACCTGAGAGCCAGTCCTTCCCTTACACTGGAATAAATCAGGAATAACCCCACTGAGATCAGTTACTGTTTCTACGAGGAAGAATTTTTAAGGCTCTGATTGAGACCATGCTCCATTAACCTAGTAGGACAATCCCTTCAGAGTTTTTATTGCTATCCAGTGTTCACAAAAAGAGAACTCTGACAGCAAGGGTTTCAATGCAGGGTTTGTACCACCTTTAGTGTTATAAAAGTCTAATGCAAGCTCCTTGTTCAACCTCCCACTTAAATAAAATGAGAGAAATGATCATGTCCAGCCCACCCTCTTATCGGTCTCAACAGCTGGGTAAAAGTGTCCCTTGCAGGTGCAGATATCTCTGCACTGACCATAGACTTGGACCAGACACCTGAAGTTTGGCAAGATGAGCAATATCTTAAGTGATCACAGCAGACACAAGAACTGAACTCTGTTCCTCTCAGCAATGATAAGAGGCTCCATGTGGCTGAAGTAAAGACTGTCTAAAAAAGGCTGCTAACAGAGCATTTGGGTAAAAGTCAGTGACATGCAGCAGAACTAACTAATAGTCTTGCATGGCCTGGAAATAACACATCAAGGGCACCTACTCTGCAGTTACTCTGAGCTGCATTATGGCTTACAACCGTCAGGAAAGCTGCACAATATCAGCCACTGGATTTAGTCTGCTTCAACAGAAAACACATTTGTACCACATGGAACCTGACAATTGCCCTCCCTGGGCTTTGTCATGGACGCTGTGGTCCTTTTACATACACGAGCAGAGCGGTGCAGGCACATGTGGTCTCCTACCCCAAGAGTTGACATCCCTAGAAGATGTGCAGCATAAGAAGCATGGAGGGGTGGGAGACAACTGAACGTGTCTGTTTAAAACAAAAATAAATAATTGGCACATACATTTGGATCAGAGAAACAAGGCAGAAGCACCAGTAATTTCCCTTGAACATTTCTAATGAGCAGATGGCATGTGGTAATTTTGTAGTGGGACTTTGAAGTGACCTGCTCTTTCAAAACATGAGACTGAAACAAACTTTTAAGAGCAGAGCACTTCCTTCCTGTTGTCTTTCACTTCAGGCAAGCAGGCCACAGAGAGAGATGTGCTCCGCTTTCTCACCAAGCGCTAAAAAAGTCCCAGCTGTGTTGCTCTTTGCACTAAGAATTAGTGTGGGGAGCCTTTCAGGGCAGGCACCGTCTACTGTTCTGCCTGTGAGCTCTGCCTCCACTCTAGGAGCATGGCCTCACGGCACTACCACACTCAATCTCGTACAATAATGAGGAAAGATCAAACTGTGGCAGCGTGGCTGGTGTTTCCTGAAGACCCCAGATGCCTCTGCTTCCCACCCTAGAGGATAGGCCTTCCTCTCCTGCACCCACCTCCCCTGCTACTCAGGTGACCCCATCATCTGCCCCTTCGCTCCATAGGCTGCTCCACACAACATGCTAGGAATGGGGGATTTGTTGTTCTGGAGATGGTTGCTCTGGAGACCTGCCACAGATAGGTGCAGGCGCTCCTATTACCAACAGAGCTCTGCCCAGGGGAGCAAACTCTGCACATGGGAGCTATATGAGAAGAAAGGAGAAGACTTGTGATATGGGCAAGGAGAGCCTCACATGCCCCTGGTAGTGGACCAGCCTTCTCTGGACAGGGAAAGGGGCCACAGTTTTTGCGCATCCTGGTAGGCAGTCGCCACACATTTACTTGCTTTTCTCCATGTTGGACAAATGTTTTCCCACATTTTTCACTCCTAATTCCCTGCATTCAGATATTCACAGGGGTCATTCAGTCCTTCTCTTGCTGCAATACTAGGAGTGAATTTCACCCATAGAAAATGCGTCTAGGAAAACCTTTTATCAACCGAAAACAAGCCAACCTCCAGTACACAAGGTGGTCAGTAAACGCATATGTCCTTGATTTGGAGTAGACCAAAGCATTAATTTGCTGTTGTTAATTACTTAATGCAACATTTTGTCCTTAACTGCTTACAAAGAGTAATAGCCAGTAACTACAACTTAAAAGGGGGCAACTTTGGGTAGAGAGAAAATGTTCTTTATGAAGCATTTCCTGTGTCCTTCTGAGTGCCTTATCTGACCAGCATCTTTCACTTTTATTTACATTTTATCTTCTTTAAGAACACTTGTGGTACGGACTGAGTCATCAATAAGGGCACAACATGAAAGGAGGGATGAAAAATAAGCTGTCTTAAGAGCACTACTCTGCAGGAAACTTATTAGCATTTATTGTGCTGTATCAGGTTACCAGAGTTGAATGGAAAGAGCAGAGTTTATTTAAGTGGCACAAAACACAACTCCCTGGAAGTCACATCCAGTATTTTGAAAGTACATGATGGAAAAGGACATAGGAGAAATCCCTTAGATTTTGCAGGAGCAAGTAACAGGTACAAGTTGGGGGTTGAGGGGCAGTGTTAAGGCTCATGAGAGCCTTAAGAAACAACTCTTGGATAAGGGAAATGCCACGGAATTAGGGAAGAAGGTGTAATTTACAGTGGGAGAATTCCCAGGGCTATCACATTTATAACCTACTTGCACAAAGTCTACATCTTATCATTCACCCCCCAGCTCCTCCCCCCAAATAAGAAAAAGAGACATACTTAAGAAACAGCTCAGTAGATTTCCAAAACTGATTTCTGCATCTGGAAGACTTCTGAGCTTTTTCAATGGCCAAGTCACAGACCTCACTCCCACATTAATAGAAGCTGATTGCTACTGATGTAGACTGCAGGAAAACCTTAGAAGCCTCTCTTTAGGGGTAAAGCAGGATATATACTTACAGATGACATGCATGTGCTGCCATAAGCAAGTTATACAACTAGAAATGAGGCTGGATTTACAGTTTTGAGCTCCCCTTTTCTTGGATAATGATAAAGCGTGCATGGGCGACATTCGACTCTGAGAAAGCAAAAATAACATGCAGAGAGACGACTTCACCTTGCTGTAGGAGAAGATTTTATTCCTCCCTGACTTTGTTCTCTCTAAGCAGAAGGTCATGATCCGAACTTCCATTATGGCTGTTCAAAAATGCATCAAAGGTTCTATGGATAAAAGAATGTTATTTTCCAAAACCACTGGGACACTTCCTGTCAGTTCACATAATTGAGTATTACAGTATTTAAATTACAAATTGAAGATTATTTTTACAGGTGTCATTTTAAATATAATATGAAATTTCTTGACATTACCTCAGCCATGCTACACAACCCAGCTGCACTTGGACTTGCATGTGTGATGCACATGGCTGAAATTTTGTCATATTACATCATGGGCTACAAAAACACACAGTATAAATAGACGATGTAATATTTGAGAGAGCAAAAACACATAGTGCTGGCCTCGCTTTGTGGAACTCCAGATCTAATACGGACGTGGAAATGTAAACTGTTACTAGAGTTCAGATCAAAAACCTTTAGGAAGGAACGGTCGTGGAGAAGAGCAGAGGAGAGCAGATAGACGGTCCTAGGTTGCCCTCCAGTGGGCTCCCACCCAACCTGCCTCCCACTGCACACTGGCTGATGAGGAAAACCAGCCCGCAGGATTTCACCAAGCCGAGCAAACGGGACAGCTGTAGCCCATGAAGAAGACACACGCTATTCACACTGGCAGATCTGCAGACCGACGAGAAAAACGTTAACTTAATTAAGAAAGAGATCTTTAAGAATGCTTTTGGCTTTCTATCCGCAAATTGAAGCTAGCAGCTGCAAAGAATTTGCCTTCAACTGTTCTAATTTAATGTGGCTTTCTAAAATGCTATTATCTCCACTCTGTAATTTGTTATTTCATTTTTATGGTTTCCAGCAAACGCCATGTCTGGAAAGGAAAAATCCACCTTTTCTTGTTCTCTGTTGTGACTTGCAATTTGCTTTCATTCTGCATGAAAAACTCAGTCCCCATCGAAGAATTCTAAGCGAAACAAGAAAAATAAAGAAAACAAACTGTCAGCAACTTCCTAATGTTGGTAACACAAAAAATGTCAACAATACTCACTAGGTAAATTAAAACTCCTCTGCCCTTTTTCTACTCTCCTCCTAAAGAGGAACATGAAGCTTTTAGTCAATTCCAACGTTTTTAAGCAGTTCCAGATCCAATACTTGGTGACCACAAGCTAGGCTGAGTGGCCGGGCAATAACTTACAGAAATTGCCAAACTCAGAAGCAAGCAGATGACATTTCATCTGAGGTCTGTCCACACAGAATAAGACTCTGATAATTGTAAGATTAACTAAGCAATTTTTGGTTTCTTTATGGCTGGGCTACTCCTCAAAAAACGAGCATAATTTCAGTGATTCAAGGAATAGATTTGTAATAGAAAAGGCACTAAAATATTGTGAATTAACTTTCAGGTGTTAGCATTTCAATGCATATATGGCTACTAAAATAAAGGACCATAGAAAATGACCACCTTTGTCTCTTAAGACAGAGCATTACACGTAAGTGATTTCAGTGCAAATATCCTTATTCCGTTCACTACCTATGTCTTTTTCATTTTTTCTTCCTACAAAGAGGCATAAAATGAAAAATAAAAAAAGTTCTAATTTCTCTTCAATTTTTTTATGTTTTTTGGGGGGAGGTTAATACAATCACTTAAGTAAAATGAAAAAAAAATCTTGTAACGGTCCCATTCTATACTAAAAGATATTTTTAAGAAAAACTATGCTTTTTAGTGCTAGGAAGTTAGGGCTGTCTCCATGAACAAAGTTTACTCTTTAATTGAAGACAGAAATAAAAACTATGCAAAAATAAGAGATTGAAACAGTTTCTTGTTGTGAAAGGAAGGTAACTCGAGGCTACCCTGGGTCTAACCTGGAAAATGAGCATACTGAGATGGGTCTGATATTAGGAAAGCCCAGCTGGCGATATGTGGGGGTCACAACCGAGGCCACAGTCTAAAACAGAATAAAACAGGAGAGGGAGCTCTCATCCATCCTGTCAAGGCGGGAAGGTGCTTTCGGGTACTACACTGCAGGTTGAAAAAATAAGCCAGGAACCCCTTAAACAGGTGAAATGTTTAGATCATAAAACTGA
Source organism: Lathamus discolor (assembly GCF_037157495.1). Classification (NCBI taxonomy): domain Eukaryota; kingdom Metazoa; phylum Chordata; class Aves; order Psittaciformes; family Psittacidae; genus Lathamus; species Lathamus discolor. Next base: position 101,476,141 of record NC_088888.1, read on the forward strand.
AGCACTGATTTTCTGGGACTGAAGATTCATTATTGGCAGGTAACCACTGATGTGATAATTTTGACTGCACGGTTTTACCCAAAACCAAACAAAATTGGGGTGGTTTGGGGGTTGTTTGGGTTTTTAATTGTTCGTTTCAAGGGTTCCTAACATTGAATCACTGGAGCTGAGTCTGAGCTCAGTGATGTTTGGCTTGTTCACATCTGAAGTTCAAAGTGAAAAATATCAAGGAATGGGAGTTCATATGGATGAAACCCAAAGCAAATGTTTGCAGGAACCTCTGAGAAATGGAAGTGCTGTGTTCACATAGTTCTAATTATAACACTGCATTTGTAGGATTCGTATGAGTTAGGGCCCATGGAAGAAAAAAATAAAGGAAAGCTGACTTAAAGGGAAGGCAAAATACCATATGGAATTTGGATTGGAATCTTCTAATGTGAAGGAAATCTCCTGCAGAAAAGTGGGAACTACTTAAAAAACAGCTGGAGAGACCACAAGTGAAAGTCATCCTGGTTATAATCTAAACACAGAAAAGGGCAACAAAGGCCATTTCAGTTAAGCAAGGATATAAAGTCTTATACTCTGTGTGCAAAAAAAAAAAAAGCCTAATAAGGGGTCTTTAAAATATAAATAGCACTGGGAACTACATACAAAGTAGACAGAAGCTAGTCAAAATGAGTAAGATATGAAGTTCTAATGAAAGGTAAACTGCAAAGGATAGTTCTGTTAATCATAAAAGCCTCTTACACAGTCCCGTGGCAAAGACAAGGGAAGGCAGAAAACCACACTATTTAAAATTATAATGAAAGAGATGGTGCATTAGACCCACTTTTCATGTTGAAATTATATTGCTCTTGATTTAAAGCATAGTACAGCTTTCAATATTTTCCATCATGAGAACATTTGTTTTCTGCTCACAATATGAGGGACTTTTCTCATCGCACTGTATCCACATAGAAAAAGGGACAAGCTATCCAGTTACTCATTCAGACACCCCGGACAGCCAATAAAGGTAGGCATTAAAGCTAAGCAAGGTGAGGCACCTCTTTTGAGGTGCCTGTCTCCCACCTTAAGCTATGGAAAGCTATGAGGTACCTAACATTAGGTATGAGGACATGACCCTGTGTCTTCACAGATATAGTTTTAATCCAGTTATAGATTTTCAAGGAAATAACCTAATGACTTGAAATTAATGAACCTTACTGGTTTACAGAAGCCAGGGGTATCACAACCTCAGAGTAGCAAATGGCAGTTGAAAGAGTAATGGGAAATTTGTACCCAGATGAAAAAAAAAAAAAAAAAAGAGAGAAAACAAAACAAAACAAAAAAAAGATCAGCCTATAAATGGCATTCTTCCACAGCAAGCTGATGAATTGCATCTGTGAGTCATTTTTCATGGAATGGTAAAGCTACAAGGGGTAAATGGCTTGTTAGGCTGCAGACATGCTCAAAGAACATAGCTGGAAAAAGGCTCCTAGGTAGTCTTTGCAGTTGCAGTGGTTAGTTCTAGAGCTCTCATTATTTTCAACCGTTCAGTGTTATGCCTTTCCGCATCAATTGCATGGATTTCAAAGAGTAACAACATCTTTGCACAGCAAAGGCCAACCTTCAGGTCTATCTTCTTATATTTCTGAAGTACAAATATGCATTACATGAAGTGTAACCTACGTGATTTGCAAGAAGGACCTTGCAATGATCTGCTCTGAGACCACCAATAGGGAGAAAAGCATTTGACAACCCAGACTAGGGCTTAACCCAATATCTGATGAAAGCCAATTTTTTATAAAATTTCTCCATTTCATTTTAGTGTTGTAATTAAAAGACTTTTGAAAGCAAAATTGCAAAGAAGCTTGACACCTGCTCCAAAACAGAGTCCATTTTGTGGGAAAGCTCTTCAGTATTTCAGTGAGCAAAAAGCTTTTATTTTGAAGTTGCAACACGAGATTGTTGACCTGTGGAATCCTGGCTTTCAGTGACACTGTAAGAGTATTTTGCACTTGAGCAGGGATGCCCAGAGTCAGTGTGACAGAGTTGTCTGCACAGTGTGGGAGGTGGCACTTTCCTATCATCTGTAGAAAGTGTAATATGGAGGATGCTCAAAATGTTCTCCAACTCAGCTGTGGGCCATTTTTGTGAGGTCTTATTGTTAAGAACTCACAAATCTTGAACAACTGTAGCAATTACTTTCACCAGTGTATTGAGTCCTGTATCTGGCCTAGGAGCCCAGAAGCAAAAAGTTCATACACTTACATACTTTCTTCACAGGCAGCCATGGTCTAGCTGAGCAGCTCCCTGAAGGCTGAGCAGTGTTCCTGGATGGTGCTTCTTAAAAGACAGTCCTTTTGAAATAGTGACATGACTGAGATAGATTAACAAAATATTCTGTTATCTTACATGTCCATATAAAATAATAATAAATGTTGTTTACTAAGTACTTGCTATCAAAATCCTTAAGGCTCTTGAAAACACATCTCAAACAAAAGATAACAGAGCTGGTTTCACAAAAGCCCTCTTTCATGAACTACCAAGACAAAACTATTAAATTCCTCTGAAACAAGAGTTTTGAGAGCTCCTACTGTGTAAGGTCTACCCACAAGTCCTCAACGTCTGTGGGAAACTTTCCACTGACATGCAGGTTCCTTTCATAGGGCACAGAGAAGGAAAATGTCCCAGATATACAGGCAACATTTGTGCTAAAAGAAGTAAAATTTGCAGTTCTAAAGCCAAGGAAGTAGAAAGGCCAAATTCAGGGCACACCTAAGTCACAGCTCAGCTGATGATTTTCTCAAAAGCTGGATATCACTGGAATGAATAAGTCAAATGGGATACATCAGTGGTGTTATCAGTCTTGTGGCTACACACTGAAATGCGCAGTTTGCAGTAGAAATTCAAGTAAATGATCTTTCAGGTGCAATGTGATTTCTTTTTTTCCTTTTTTTTTTTTTCAGAAGACTTTTTTGTATTTGTTTTGCATAGCCATTAATCAGTGCAATGGAGAGGAAAAAAATCAACCAGAAATGGAATATCACGTAACAAGCCTGCAATTAGCAGAGTAAAGAGTTTGTTATTTTTGTACTTTTTCCCACTGTATGACCTAACGGAACACTAGCAAGCATTAACACACCACAGTTCTAGCAAGAGCACTGTGGTCTTTCACAACGCGCAGAACCATACTGGAAGTCTCTGCAAATTTAGCTGTTGTAGAGCTAAAATGCACTTGATGGCTTGTCCATCTCAATTTGTCATGAATCGTACGTCAAGAGCTCAGTATTGATGAAGACAACTTATGAGCAGTCATGTGCTTGGACATGTTCCAGTGCTTAAGCATAATAGGACTTTTAAGGAATTTAGTTCTATCTTGATATTTGAAGAACAATGCAAATAATATCAAGTTTCAGAACCACAAGGAATGCTTAACACAGAGCCAAACCAGAGAAATGTACAGGTGTCTTTTCCTGATCATTTCCAAAACCACCCTGTCCCTCTACATTTCTAGGTTTTGCGCATTTGAGAAAAAAGGGGGAAGGCAAATGCTTTTTGATTAGCAAAACTAAGAAGTTGTGCAACAATGCAAAGGGAAGATCAGAGCTCAAATTCAACATGCTGGATTGCTTGTCTCCTTCAATCCTATTCACTAAATCAGCAGCACTGAATTGTTATGATGACAGGAAGAACTTGGAAAAGGAGGAAGGTTGTGCTAGTATTGAAGACAAAAAATAAGTCTATAAAGTGATTGTCAATCTCTTTCCAAAGGCAGAAGAATCTGTCCATTAGAAGAATTAATAACTTCTACCTTCACTGAAAAAGGATTAATTTGTGCATATTATACTGTCAACTATGAATACACATTGTTGGGGCTTGTTTGATTCTAACCCAAAATCTGTGTCAGATAGGAAACTTTTCCCAGCAATAAAATGCTTCTCACATAAAATATCCATTACCACAAGCAAATATTCTCCCTGGATGTTTGCAATTCGAATTATGCCATTATGAGAGCTTGCTACAAAACCGACTACACATTGACTCTTGCCCAGATTACCAAAAGCATTTATGCGCTTGGCTTGCATTGAAAATTAGAAGCTTAGATCCCTTTGAGACCCTGAATTCATAATAAAGTCAGATCTGAAAAACAGTTCTTACTGAGAAATCAGAACATGTCATGAGATTAAGGCATACTCCTATTGAGAAAATAAATACGATCTCACTGAGATATTAGCAAAGCAACTTAAACACAAAACAATTGAAATTGTGCAGTTCTTTAAATAATTTTGATTTTTAAAAGCCTTAGCAATCGTCAAGCCATAAATCTCAGTAATAGCCTTACCTTGTCTGAGTCCTTGAAAATATTAAGTATAGTTTGCAAAAATGTTTTAGACTTATAGCCAAGCTATGTGCTTAGGGAACTTAACATCAATACCCAGGAGAGCTAAAAAGCAGACTAGTGACTCAGAAGGAGTTAGGTTAGGAACTGAGGTTTAGCAGATATAATGAGGTTTCTCTGGAGCTTCAGAATGGTTCATCCATGCAATACTGAAATTTATCTCCATCCATGGATCTTAGGTAATGCTACATACAGCATGTTCTAGTTCACCTGGCCCTACATGGGGAAGAGATAGAGACAGGGCCATGGCTGAGTGACCCTTCATTCAAAACTGCAAAATAGGTGTCTCCTTCCCCAGAGAGTTCCTGGTATAGGAAAAACAGTGGTGAAAGTGATCTCATCCTTCTCTCAAAAGTAGGTCGATAGACAGCAAAATCTGCAAGACCTTTGTTGGTGGGGTAGGGTCTAGTGCAGCCATTGGTACTACAGGACTATTATTATAGATACACCCTGGAGAGTAAGAGTCACTGGACTGAATGCGGGCATCCCATGACAGGGAACAGTGTCAGAGAAAAGTCTCAAGCATAACAGTTGTACAAGATGTCTAAAAGAGTGTCTGAGATTTAGGTATCTAATGTCCACATATTTACACAGCTTGGGCAGCCTGAAGGCTGTTTTAAGTGACTTGGCACCTTTGGGAGGAGCACCTAACTCCCTTTGATTTCAATAGTGATAACTGCCTGGGTATTTCTCCTTCAAGTCTTGAAGATATTCAGTGCCCAGAAACCAGCTCCAGCACACAACCAGACACCTTGGCTGAGATATACCCCATTCATTTTAAACCTTTTAAAGTTACGTGCCTAGTCTAAACTAGCCACCAACCTCCTTTCTGAAGTCTGTATGAAGAGATAAATCTGTCCAGGGAGGAATTCACTCCATTTATCCTAGACATTTCTCTTCATTTATTTTTTGAGAAATGGTTTGTGTACTGCTTTGCTGGAGTGTGGCCCTATCTGTTAGTACTGTTTCAGCTCCTGCAGATCTCAGAATATTGACTCCTGAAAGTATATTCAGCTGCTGAATGCAGAGGTGCTTTTGAATCATGAGTACAAGATTTTTTCACTCTGTCAGAATCTTGCTTGTAAATTATCAGCAGAATGAACATATTTTTAACTGTTTTTCTCTTAGTTCAAGAGTTAAATAAACTTTTCTGTGATCTGTAAGTATCTATCAAGCTCCTATTGTCAGTGAAAAATTCCTTGACAAAAAACCTAAAACTTCTATTTTTTAACAATTAGCTGTCTTGTCTTCTTTTTTCCACAGTAGACAAGAGAAGATCTAGAAAGTTAGAGGTGCTCTTAACCTCAAGGTTACTAAAAAGCAAATGAATGCATACAAAAAAACTAAGAAAAAAAACTGAACTGAAATTGTGCTACAAGGAATAATCCAAGCAGCATTTTCAATGTAAACCTTGACAACCTTATGTTGTCTTACAGTACAATGTTTTATATATGCAGCTGATATGCATTCAATGTGTCATATTTTTGGATGTGATAGAAAGAAATTCCAAGAATCGTTCAGCCAAAGGTAACTGTAAGTATAATATGATGTGTGGGTATAAAAACTGAAACCCCTTATTTTGTGAAGCACTTCACAGAAGATTTGAAAAATCCATCTTCCATTAGAGCCAAATTCCAACCTCAGATACACACTCAGGGCTCTCATTAAAGGCACTGGGAGCCAGAAGTACTTTGTCGAGGACAGACTTCAACCGATTTTGGTATTTATCCTCACAGAGCAACTCTACTGAAACCTTGATTAGCCAAATGGAACAGAGACATGAAAGTAGTTTAGATTAACAGGGTTTGGATAAGTAGGAGAGGTTTTAATGTTTTGTTATACACTTTAATAGATGTGACCTTAGGCCACAAATCAGCAAGGCTCCTGGGCACATGCATAACATTAACCATATGAGTAGTTGAGTGAAGTCAGCAGAAGTATTTGCGCTCTTGAACACAGGCGTATGTGTAAATACAAGGTAAAACTTGTAACCGGTTTTCAAGACTGGTGGCAACTAAGGACTGTGTATTGCTCTGATTTATTTTTTACTCTAAACACAAGCATAAAGCAAGTCCCCCAAGACAGATACTGCCTATTTACAAACAAGTGACCCATTCATGCCAGCTGAGTAAATGACGCTAAACCAACTAACTTTGGGTACAGGTGAGGAAAATCTTAGCAACAATTTAAAACCTCTGCCAATACTTAGAAAAGAAACACCAACAGGTCTGGTGGGGTGGGCTGAAATGCTCAGAAGAAATTCATTCTTCTCCTGAACCTCCAGACCAGAGTATTGAATTCACACTGATCTTTATCCCAGTTTCCAAGGAGAATGAGGCTATTGGAGGACCTGTCTATATTCCAGCCTCACTCTAATAACATTTGCACCAAGCTGTTGAGGTCCAGAAAGTTTCACAATGCCAAATGCTGTGGTAATGGGACAATAAAGTAATAAAGTAATTTTAAGTTTACACACTCTTTTATCCTGAAAACCCCAAACTTGCCTTCCATTGATAACTACCACATTAAAAAACATTAAGGAGCATTTGTATGTGCTAGAAAAGGCACATGGTAACCCTATGAAATCTAAAACAGGGATGACACAGAGCTGTAACAAACTGAACCTTACCCCAGCATTAGCTGGTAGCTTTTCCTTACAATTAATAATAATAATAATAATAATGATACTAGGAGTTGTAGTTTCCCATTTGAAGACCTAGATTATTTGCACTGATTCTTTAACATGTTTCATGCTTCACAGCAGTGTGCATAGGAGTTCACTCCTCCCCACACCATGCTGTGGGATGCAGCCACATTCCCCCCCCTACATAGCACTTGGAAGATCGTACTTGGAAGATGTGCCAGGAGAGTCTGTCACACTGGCATAAGGCTGGGGTATTACATGATGAAAAATCTTGGTCTAGATCTATTCAACTTCATCTGATCAGTAGGAGGGAAAGATTGAAAACAGAAACAGATCTCCTTGTGGACATTTCCAATTGCTAACAAAATAGGTATGTGCACAAACCAGCACATCTAAAGTTTGGAGAGATGTCCCTTTTTTTTCTGTTGTATTACTCCAGTCATACCAATGCTTTACTAGTAATACTTTTAATAAAGCTTCTGGAAAAAAAAAAGGAAGATAAGAATCCAATATTAATCTATTTTGGAAGAATAAACATCTGTGCCTTATGGGACACATGCATCAAGCTTAGTTTAGCTGCATGACAGCAGGATGGTCAATCTGCCTTTTCAATCTTAACTCCCACTGTGAGGTTATTACTGAGAAGGAACTGAGGAGAAAGGCTATTCCTTTATTAAGGGAAAGCAACTCTGTATGTTTTAACAAATATGGAGATACAACAGAAAAAAAAAGGGAAGTCCTTTTGTTAAAAACCCATGAGTTGAACCCCTATATAAGGACCTTTTATTGGAGCAAAAGCATGTCAGGGAAATTGGGAGCACTGCAGTGAAAGCAAGTCATCTGGGGGAGTATCCGAAGGGGACCTACAAGGATGCTGGGGAGGGACTCTTTGTTAGGGACTGTAGTGATAGGACAAGGGGTAATGTGTTAAAACTTAAACAGGGGAAGTTCAAGTTAGACATAAGGAAGAAGCTCTTTACTGTGAGGGTGGTGAGGCACTGGAATGGGTTGCCCAAGGATGTTGTGAATGCTCCATCCCTGCCGGTGTTCAAGGCCAGGTTGGACAGAGCCTTGGGTGACGTGGTCTAGTGTGAGGTGTCCCTGCCCATGGCAGGGGGGTTGGAACTAGATGATCTTAAAGTCCTTTCCAAACCTAACTATGCTATGATTCTATGTAACAATTTGGTGTTGGTAACAGCAGAACCATAACAGAGAGAGGCAATGCATGCCCTGCCTGTGTGCAGGCTACATCCTCACATCCCTCTGCCTTCAGCAGAAACTCGGTGTGAAAATACACAGGAAAGCTTCTTGCCTGAGCTAAGAGGGAAGTTGTAAAATTTCAAGGAAAAAAAAAAAAAAAAGGTCCTGGGGCTGCAATGAAGAGAGAATGAGGAAAAAAGTGTTAATGGAGCGATAGCAGTGACAAATAGGAGAAGCAGATGACAGTAAGTGCAGGTAATATAAGCCCTCAAAAAAAAACAGCGGTATTCAGTCACGTGTTTAATTTCTGCACTGCTTTCTTTTCAAGTCATCCTGTCACTGAATTCAAACATCTGTATACCTGTCACAGATCTGTATCAGGTATAAACCTGACACAGGTCTGCAGCCCTGTGTCACTGGGGAATGAAACAACCACGTCCCTGTATTTGCGAGCTCTCTCCCCTCATCGCAGCTCCCATTGGGATAATTTGCGTCACTGATTCTGCTTCAAGTTTTGGGGAGAGCAATAATGAAAGAAGCAAGAATGGAGCCCCTGGAAGTGCTCCCAGAATGTTGCAACTTCAGTGCTTTGGGGGAAAGGGAGCAGGAGGGAGGCATGAAAACAACACTAAGCCAGGAACCATTTGTGTGAAAAGCTGGAAAGCAGCTCATTACTATTGTCAAAGAAATTTTTGTGATTATCTACACACAAAGGATTTCATTTTTTTCCTTTTACATATTAGACAGCGCTTTGTGATGGAAGGCATTGATTGGGAAAGGCACAGAAACTGCTTCTTTCCCCCCCTGGGTTTCTAGATAGGGATCTTGAGCAGTAGCATTTGCAAATTTTATGGGGAATCTTATTATTCCATCTGACCCTCCTTTGCTGCTGATAGCACTTCACAGAAGAGTCACATGTGAATGCAGGAAATCAACCCCATAGACCGCTAATCAAACAGCTCTTGAATTAGATTTTGATACAGCGTCACAGAAGATTAGTCAATTATTGTTTCATAGAATTCTGTGACACTGTCCAAAAGGGAAAGCCTGTTAGCTCAAGCATCTATACATAACGCAGCAGATATACAGATATAAATCTCTCACTATATATATAGAGAGAGAGAAATATAGATATAATTTAAATAGGATTTAAAAAACTGCAGGGATAGCAGAATAGTATGTTAGAAAAAATGTCTACCCTGACAGAAAGGTCAATCAATTTTTATTATACTTGCACAACATGTAAGATCTTAGACCTTCAGGCTACATCTGCAACGTTTTATACATTAAATGTACCCTGGACTGTTTTCTATCTCAGGGGCCAACTGGCATGGGCTGTTCCACATCCATGTTCTCCAAATCTCCTGTCCTCTGAATCAGGATGGTTACATCCAGACTGTCTGCTGGGATTAATCCTGACCTAATTCCTGAAATGCCTGGGAATTGCTCAGGGTAGTACCAGTCGGCTTGGGTTGAAAGCACGTAACAGATTTACTCTGACTAAACACTATATCTAAAGTTCCAGTGCACAAGCAAAGTTCTTGGCATGGTTTGATTTACTAGTATACACATATCCAAGGAAAGCCCAAAATCAGGACCTTACGTAACTTTACTGGATACAGCAGTTTCTGAGAAATGAAACATCATAAAGGTCCTGAATCTCACACTGAGAAGTGTGCAGTTTCCCTGGGGCTTTTATGATCTTCAGGAGGAAAGCTAGCTGCTCTTCAGTGAAAAATCCTCCTCAAGTATTTCTGAGGCCCTCAGGATAAAAGTATATAACTATTTTACCTTGATTCATGGATGTAGTACTGCACACTGCTGACCTTTGATATTATAATATGTGTAGCTAAACCATAATTCTTAGATTAGCCATCTATTGCCTACATGAATGTACATCTGAGCTCTTCAGTTCGTTCTCAAGGAAGTGCCATCAATTTCATTTTATGGTAAAGAAACTGAAGTAAAGAACACACTAAGCTCTGTGTGAAGGAATTTGGTGACTTTGCCTCCATGTCACAAGTGATCTGGGCACCCTCAAACCCCATGTCCAGTTGAGTCTCCAAAATAACCCTGTTACCCTTGAAAGTGCAATCCACATCACCTGCCTAGAACATGACAAATTTGGAAACAGAAATGCCAGGTCTCAAGTCAGAGCCTTAGCCGTAGAACAAGCTTCCTGCCGTCTTACTCTCTCAGACAGATTTTAGGAGGAAACAGGTGTCACAAGCAGTTTTCAAGCAAATTTTAAAACACTGTCATTTCTAGTGTTTTGTACAACTGGAGCAACAGCCCAAAGCTGATTTCAGACTTTGTAGAAATAAGGTCCTCCACACCAAGCATGAAAATCAGACTCCTGTATGTAGGATCGTTTCCAAATGAAGCTTCATCATGCCACCTCTCATCCATCTAACCCAAGAACACAAAGTACTATTTGCTATCCTCCTTTTCAGCCTGCACAACTGTTTTTTCTGGCCTGTATCCACAAAGGGGAAACATAACAAAAGAAAAATCAAGGATGGGTTATAGCTCTGAAAGAGATTTAATGACAAACACATTGGCATTTTCTCTTTTATTTTTACATTTTATTTTGGCAGTTTCATTACAGCATTCTGCTAGGTGACATGCTGGACTTTGTTTAGTACAAAATAGCCAAAATCTATGATGTGCTTCTGCAGTGCTGTACTGCTCCAATAGTACTTCGTGACTTCCTCTCTCCACCCTCTTTTGTCATTCCTGATCTTGAGGAGAAATGTCCAAACTTTATAAAAGAGGTTTTGTTAATTGTTAAATGCTCTTTTTTTTAATTTCTTTTTTTTCTCTTGTCCCCCACACTAAATGAATGCACTTGGAGGTGCGAATATTTCAGTGGGTCACATTAGTTTACAGGGAAACGAAAGAAATGAGATGTGGCTGATTTTCTAGGAAAGGTTAGTACCTCTTGCCTGGGAAGCTGCTTTTGGTCATGGAAATTAGGATTATAGATTATTCTTCTGCTTCATCTTGCATTACTTGAACATTAAAGTGAGATAGCTAAATTGGAGCCTATTCTTCATCTATAACCAACAAATGCAGACAGACACACTCATTGCCTGTATAGGGAGCTGAGGAGTATGAACCCTTAGGCAAGTTGGTCTCATGCCTAAAGTTAGATAGAATGAATCCAAGCTGAAGGTCTTTATTTTGCAGTTTGTATTATTTTAATATGATTAAAGCATCCAAGGCACAGGACATGTATTTTTTCCTGACAATGGGAATAAAAGAATGCAAAGACAATGGGATCTTTTGAGATATAAACAGGGGGACATGGAAGAAAAGTCCTAGTAAGACCATCCCAAGAGCTTTGATAAAAAGGTAGAAAATAAATTTTAAAAAATAAGGTATGGAAAGAAAGCTGTAAGAGTATTTCAGGGGTCTGAGAAGTCTATCTCTATTAAAAAAAACAAAAGTTCACCAATGACCTATGCAACACATTTACTATATATTACTCATAAGCTTTTTGTAGATGGAGACCTCACAGCAGCCTTCCAGTATCTGAATGAGGCCTATAGGGATGCTGGGGAGGGACTCTTTGTCAGGGACTGTAGTGACAGAACAAGGGCTAACGGGTTAAAACTTAAACAGGGGAAGTCTAGATTGGATATAAGGAGGAAGTTCTTCACTGTGAGGGTGGTTGAGGCACTGGAATGGGTTGCCCAAGGATGTTGTGAATGCTCCATCCCTGGAGGTGTTCAAGGCCAGGTTGGACAGAGCTTTGGGTGACATGGCTTAATGTGAGGTGTCCCTGCCCATGGCAGGGGGGTTGCAACTAGATGATCTTGAGGTCCTTTCCAACCCTAACTATTCTATGATTCTATGATTCTACAAAGAAGCTCTTCCCTGTGAGGGTGGTGAGGCACAGGCACAGGTTGCCCAGAGAAGCTGTGGCTGCCCCATCCCTGGCAGTGTTCAAGGCCAGGTTGGATGTGACTTTGATCAACCTGGTCTAGTGGAAGGTGTTTCTCCCCATGGCAGGGGGTTGGAATTAGGTGATCTTTAAGGTCCCTTCCTACCCAAACCACTCTATGATTCTGTGTTTCTATGATCCCCTTGGAATACACTGACCAACTTTTAAGCATTAACTAAAGATGTGCTTGCATTAAAGCTTTAGTGATATACACAGCAAGAAGGTAAAGAGTGGCCAGAAGCTATGGCAAGCCTAGTTTGGAGCTTATTTTGACCTGGAGCAAACTTTGGAGCACACTGCAAAGCACCTTCATCATGAGTTGTTACTCATTGGCTGCTGAAGTGCCATGGTTCACTTATGAGTATATTCATTTGCTGGAGTTTGTATGTATCAAGACCACGCGGTTCATAGGGATAAACAATCCTTTTACTTAGTGTATAGATCTACCGGAGCAATTTTATCTTTACATTTTGCTTAAGTTAGTTGCTTCTTTAGAATCAGTAGTGAGTGTGGAATGAGAAAAAGTGAGCTCTATTTCTTTTTATTCCAGGAAACCAGTTGAAGCAAGAAAACAACTGTTCCAAAAGAATTTTTCCACATATATATATATTTAATTTGTATTTACTAATTCAAATAAAGGACAATTTAAGCCCTGTTCTTCTAGCTTTAGAATTAGATGTATGAAAAAGAAATTCAATACAAGTGCTGATAAAACCAGGACATTTAAGATTAAAAACACCTTTGGTCTCTCCATCATTGGATATCTTTTTATTTTGAAGGGGTTTTTTTGTAACTCTGATCCTGCTATGTCCTTGAAATTCTCTCCCCAATTAAAGAATCAACAATGGTGAAAAACTGTGCTAGGATAAAAGGTTCTTTTATTAGAATAAGTCATCTGTTCAGCATGGTGGAATTTTCATTTCATAACATCATGTAACTCTTTAAGTCTTTGGTACTTAATGCAAGGCAGCTGTGCCAGTGGGTTCCTGGAAATTAAAAAGATCAATGAGACAGTTTTCAGCACCAGAGTGTAAGCTGGTTAAAGCAACTATAATAAAAGTAGAAAATCAAACAACTAAGTGAGTGGATTATGTTATATTTCTCAGACAGTTTTGTACCTCTCTAAAAAGTGTATCATGACAAAGAATTATAAAGAAAAGAATGTGTGGAGGCATGGAACAGAAGCTAAAGGACAGAATGAAATGCGTGTGGATGTATCTGAAACAGGTTTTTACAGGCAAAACTCATCTCTGATTATCAGATAAATTGTTTATGGCTAAGGGAAATATAGTGAGCTAAACGATTTAGTTTTCACAAAATAATTAAAAAAATTAACCAACGGAGCCACACTGAGGATTACTATTTACAAGAGAAATAATAGAGATTACCGTGACTTTTACCTGCTTAGCTGAAAAGAGGATTACATCCTGGGAAGGGGGAGCTGTTGGTTTTATTCTTCCACCAAGCATCTTCAAGAATAAGTCTTAATACCTATTTTATTTCCATTAGTCATTAACTACCTGAAAGCTGACTTAGAGTTGCAAGTGACAGAGCTGAGGACTTCACCAATGCAAATTTTCACAAGAGGTGATTCTCAGCAATAGGAGAAAAAGGATGAAAGTTAGCAGTAGTAATTTTAAGCCACATATGAGCAAGGACGTTGCTCTTGGATGCTCATGTTAACTGTCTAAACTGAGATTCTGAATCAGCCTGGGAGGCTGCCGCTTCTCTTTACTTTAAAAAAGCCTTGTAGACCCAAGATTATAGTTTCTAGACCTTAGAAACAACTTAAAGCCATCCATACGACTATAGCTAAAGGAGCTGTGCAGCAGAACCGCTTGCTTGAAGTTGTAGGCCCATTGGCTGGAAAAGATTAATATGAAAAAGATCTGGATAAGTTGCTAAATGGCAATATTGAAGAGCTAGGATGTAGATGGGGAGGTATTTCATGCAAGAATAGGGACACATAAACACCACTGTCAAAAGCAGCATCAGGACAATATTTACTGTACTATATTGTATAGTCTACAGTTCTGCTGACCCAAAACCATAGTTTGAGTTCTTGACAGGTGACTTATGACTGGAGAAGAGAGGAAAGGAAAGTCATTAGGACATTAAGAGGGAAAGAAGAACATGTCTTATGAGATGAAATTAAAAAACTTAATTTGTTTAGTCTAGCAAGTAAAGTCTGAGAGTGGCGTGCTCCATAAATACATCAAAAGAGTAAGCCCAGAGAGGAATAAGTACTATTTAACCTGAAAGCCAGATTTAGCACAAGAATTAATTAGCAACAAGTACATGACATTTGGCAAGTAGAAGAAAGTTTGTAAATGGATTGGGGTTCTGTGACAGTTTTCAGTAGCAAGAAACCTAGCTAATTTCAGGATGAAGCTTGATCCTCTTAAGAAACGTTGGCTAAATTGTTAGGGGACAAGGGATCATGAGCCAGGCGTTTCTTCCAGGCCTATTTCTTTATTTCCCCTCTACCTAAATCAGAAGTGGTTTCTCTAGAATTCTTTCAGCATGATGACAAACTGATGGTTAAAGAAGAAACAGCCAATATTGTTTATTGGGATGTTCAAATAATAATGAGTGACCTTTACAGAAGACTACCATGTAAGCTTCATACCTATAGCAAAGACTACCATGTAAGCTTCATATCTTTAGTAAGATACACTAAAATTCTAGTTTTCAGAATATAATTACCCATTTGTGCTCTTTCTCTTTTATATATGAAGTATCTGGCAGAAGACATGTTGAGAAAGGATACCAGACTAGATAGGCCACTTCATTAATAGTACTTTGCCTATATGTTAAGTGCTGCATTCTTCTATTTCCGAAGGTTATACAGCTGAAATATATTATCTTAGTCTTGGATTCTTTGCTCTTTCTGTTGTGATTTTCTCTGACATAAACCATAGCAAAAGAGCCTACATGATTTCAACACTAGGAGATTGCAAAGTAAACCATTTTTACATACCATGTCTGGTAACACTTTAAAATAATAGCCCAGTTAATTAATGATGAACTGCAGTGAATGTTCTTATACCAATACATATGACATTCCTATTAGTGCCAAATGAGTTCATCATGATTAATATTATTACAGTACATACCAGTGGAATTCATAAAGGCCATTACGCTGAACAGTTACCCAGCACCAAAAAAGCAGTCCTCCAGCCAGCAGCCCACACTCAGTAAGGAAGATGAACAAAGTTCTATTCTAAGACTTGTGGAGTTGCATTATAATCAGCTTGGTAAGAGACAGAGGCCTTTAAAGGAGATCTTCAGAGGAACCTTCTGGTTTAGGAATTCATTCACAGCCAAGCGTGGTGGCTAATGAGCTTAAAATTCGGGCAACTAAATTAGGTAGTGCAGTGCTTGACTTCTTAGTAGTGCAGGTAAAGCCTATGGAGTTGCGCATGCTCATCCTCTTTAGACAATGTTTTGGTTTTTTTTATCATGATGTAAAAGATTAAATATGCCTGACTGATATCAGAGGTCACCACAGGACCTGTATGAAGAAGGGTGTTTAGTCCCATTGCCCTCTCTTTCCATCAGTTGCATGGCAGGGATCAGCAATACTGCCTCCTTGGGACTTGTAAGGACAGTTCTTAACGGCCAGATTTTACAACACAAGAGCCACAGAAGCAGTATCTCCATCTATAAACTCAACAGGATGAGGGCATGGAGCAGAGGTCTGGCAGACATTTATTCATACTGCTAACCACCGGCAGCACTCCCTGGTGTAATTTGGTCTGTGCCAGCTAAGATTCTCCTAGGCACCACAGCAGCGTGGTCCAGGGATTAGCATAGCCAGGAACCATTCCTCACAGGCAGTTTGGAAGTAGCCATTCAGCTTTGGAGTAAGGTCAGCAAGTTTAAGTTTATGCACACGAGCTATATGACAGCACATGAACATAGTGCCACCATGATTCATTTCTCTACTTCCAGCAGAAATAGTCAGAGAAGCAGTGCCTCCTAAGACCCATACCAACATTGGCTCACCACAGCTGCAGAGAATACTTTTGGCTTTCTCACACTCATGGGAAATTGAAACTCATGGTAGAAACTGAAGACAACTTCTGGGAGTAGAAATATGGGACAGTACCAGTGCAGTCTTGTGCAGAATGTCCTACACTGTCAAATGTTTAACCATCAATTTAGCTTTAAGCTTGTGAGTAGTTCCAGTGTGATCTGTAGCTCTAATCATGATGATTATGAACACATGTTTAAACACATAAGCTTTGGTAAAGTTTGCCTTTAGTCTCCTCTGCAGTTCCTCTCTTTTCAGGCTGAATCAAGCCTTCAGTTTCTCTATGTCCTGCAAAATTTTCTTGCAGGCTTAGATACAATAGTGAGGGTTTAACTCATAAGAAAGAATTTACTTTTTAGCTAACCCAGAAAGAACTCTCAGGAAAGACTCCTTAAATTCTTAAACCTCAAAACCAGTATTCCTTATATGAGACCACATATCACCAGTTTCAGGACCTCCTATGTTAAGGCTTATTGAAAACACCCAATGTCATCTTTAGCATCCTGTTAATTTCCAACGACATAGCACCATAAAATGAGGTATCTCAGGTCAGGAGAACCAACATGACTTAATGCTTTATATGTCAAAACCAGCCAGTAACTCGCAACCAGAAATGAATCCACAAACCATACAGTTGGCCATGTTTACTTCCAGAGAGGCATTTTGGAACACAGATAACACAAAATCTGGATACGCTTGATGCTGTTGGAGAAGGTAGCTGGAAAAGGGTGACAGCTAGGGAACCTGATCTAAATTCTCATCTTGATTCAGTCATTTATTCATTCTAGCCCATGTGTGGCTCAGTTTTCCCAAGGGCAAAGCATGAGTGATTCTTTTCCATTTAAGTAAAGTGCTATGATCACATGGATGATCATGCAAATGCATTATTTTTAGGATATACGGCAATGTTGGAGTCACAGAATTTTTCAAGCTAGAAGAATAATAAGAACCAAGCAAACACAAAGGAGGGGCATACATTGTCAGTCAGCTCCAGATTAAGCTCTGAATCCATATGTGTGGCTGGTGACACTGCCTACTAAGAAACTTGCCCCAGATTTCCCGTTTTAAGTCCCTCTTCAGTGTCATTTAAACACAGTTCAACTGTTTTGACAGCTTCTTATACACAACAGGTGTCCAAAACAAAATTCCTTTAATTTTCAGCTAACATGGTTAGCAATTCTGAAAAATGAAAATAGGGGAAATGTACCTAGCAACTCAGTTTCAATAAAGAAATTCTTTCTTTCTTTCATTTAAGAAACATGAAATGTGGCATAAAAGAGAGCTTTGTATATTAGGTGTATGACTTTGCCCTCTCAAAGAAACAGAAATGGTCCAATAGTAAGATTCAGAAAATAGTCTGCATTTGGCCTCACTTTTAATACAAGCATCTTGTAAGTCTCCATACTCCATGACCACCTGAATCTTCTCATAACTCCTAGATAGAAGAAGTAGGATCAGATGGACCTTTGTTCTCACCAACATGACCATTCTTAGATTTTTATTTTATGTGTCCTGCAAAACATTTTAGCCTTATGTCTGTTACAGAAGGCAAGCTATATATTCCAAGCTTTATCTAGGCAGTTGCTGTTAGCGTAGTCTTCATTCTATGAGTGACCACATGAGTTTCATAACTGATCCATTCAGTGAGGGCTCAGAACTGTCAATAAGGTCAACAAGACTTGTATTTTGAACATATACTGTCATATGCAAGGCTGAAATTTGCAATAGATCAAACTCAGGGTATCTCGAATCAGGCATTAGATTTTGGCATATAATGTTAACGCTCAAAACTTTCGTGATAGTACTGCCCTGTACCTAACAGGGGCATGGGGAAGATTATTAACTCACAAAGTTTAGTCATATGAAGCCTCAGATTTTAAAGTCATGGACAAGACAGAAAATACCATGAGGAAGTTACTAATTCTGACTTCATGGTTTGAATAGATATTTAACCACATGATAAAGAATAATTGTTCCCTATGTCAGTAGCATTCATTCCCTCCCCTAAAAGTGGCAAAGGTCCCACTGAAACAAAACACACTGGACCATGCAATTAGTAACTGTATCGTATGCACATGAGATTTTAATTCACATTGCGTGGACAAGCAATTTCCAAACACTTGAGTACTTGATATTACAACCTGAATAATATATTTTTAATGTAACTTTGGGCAGTTAATTTGCATTTAAAGACTCTAGAGCATTTCGGGAAAATGATGGATTGGCACATTGTTCAGGCTTTTCCTTTGATGAGTGGGATTTTATTTTCTAGTACATATAGACTTAGTACTACACTAACATTTATTCTCCATTTTTCCATACTTACACCTTCATGTCAAGCCACTTTTAAATTTATTTCCAGAGGCAAGCAGCCCAAAGTTCGACCAGAGCAAGCTTTATAAAAAAATTATGGAACGTAGAAATTAATTCTGACACATCTGATCAGCAATTTGTGGCATCATTCATCCCCAACTCCGTAGACAACTGAAACCAGCAAAAGATTATAATCATTTTTAAGTACAATATTCAACTGGAAATAATTTTCTATCTTCCCCAGATCCTCTGCTCCCCACCCCCAAAATATAAAGTGTTTTACACAGTAACATCTTTAATCTTTTCTTTTGTCTCCCTAGCACATAACACAGATGGGCTGTGATAGGAAAACCTGGCCACAGTCCACTTCTCTCCTAAAGAATGAGAAACAAAAAATGATTGAAACTAACCCAACCTGCTCAATGTGCTAGTTTCAAAAGAAGAGAACACAAACTACTAACGTTTCAATTTTTTGACCAGTTTTGTTTGTGTGTTATTTTTACTTGTGCTATTGACATTATAATAATTCAGGGCCCTGAAACAGATCGAAATGGCTTCAGGCTAGTCACCGTGGGAGAGAGGCTGCCATCCCCTCAAAGAAATGCGATATACTATAGTGCATCCCAAGGCATCTTGTAATCACATTCACATTATGGAAGTGGAGAGGGGGGGTGTGCAGGTGAAAGCAGTGGAGGAGGAGGGGAGGGTAAGCAGAGGTACTGCAGAGGAAAGGTACGTATTTCTTTCCCTTGAGGTTAAATGGATGGAGGGTGACAAACTGGATATAGCTATATACTGCTGAAGTCTGAAATCAAGTGGGATTCACAGGTCTTCTCAATATTTTGTAAAGAAGGATATGTGATGAAATTATGGCTTAAAACAAGTAAATCAAACATTTGGCAACAATGAGTAAAATTTCAGAAAGTGCGTAGTCCCTGATGAGTATAAAAAAGCACATTGGTTTTATCTACATTTATATTTATCTACACTCTAATAAAGGCCTCTTTTTATACTGAGCTATTCCTCTACTCTTGATAGATAGCACAGCGATTAACATTCCTTGGCAGATCTTAGAGAAGTTCTGGTGTCAATAAATTCTTGCTAAATTGAGTTGAGTTCAGATGATAAATGTCTCATTCTTTTGTATCCCAGTTCCGTTATCAATAAGGCAGAAGTACAGTTGGCAAATAACTTATCCCAGGTTAAACTGCCAACTTCCCGAGCTCCTTTCACCTCAGAAGAAAGGGCATGGTAATTTGAGTGAACTTACCCAAAACCACTGGGATACCTGGTTACTACACGCAACCTCCAAGTCTTAATATGGCTTATGTAGCATAGGCTAGTTGTACAAACATGCTAGTAAGATTTAAAACATATTCTATTTTGAATACCACAGTTTCCTTAAGGGCAGTTTAATGCAGCATATTTTTCAGATTTCCTGTGTGTTGCATGCCACTGTGATGTAATCTATTGAGATGCTCCAAACTGTGACAGACATTTTCAAATGTGGAAAATATGTTTCCAAAAAACAAGGTTACTATCATATCAGACTTCAACAACCAAGAAAAGGTGGGCTGACAGGTTTGAACTACATTTTATGCTATCTCAAACCTCTAACGGCATGTAACTCTGGTAATCTGTGCATTATAAGAACTTAAATGCATACTAACAAGAGATATATGAAGATTTGTTTGAAGAGATCATACTCTTTATTTAGAGAACAGTGACAACTATCTGAATGGACAACTTCTGAAAAGTCATTTATCAGTAGGAATACATCTAAAATTTAAGCAATACTCCATTCAGCCTTAGCAAGACTTTAGCTAGTGCACTAGTTTGGAGCACTCTGTGGAAAGCCAA
Organism: Lathamus discolor; assembly: GCF_037157495.1. Lineage (NCBI taxonomy): Eukaryota > Metazoa > Chordata > Aves > Psittaciformes > Psittacidae > Lathamus > Lathamus discolor. Next base: position 101,496,521 of record NC_088888.1, read on the forward strand.
GCCTATTGAAAAGGAGAGGACTATGCAAAGGTCATGGAGCCATCACCTATAAAGGGAAGATTGCCAGAACTATCATTGTTTAGTATAGGTAAGTTTAAAAAATTACCAACTTATGATATTGGAAGTATTGCGAAGAGGACAGTAATACTCAGCTCTCCTTGTCTTCAAGAAAGAAAAGTAATGGACTCTAACTGCAGTGAGGAAGACTCATGTCAGGTATTATGGAAAATTCCCTAATGGTAAGGATAATGAAGCACCGGAATAGATTTTCTAGGGAAGCTACAGAATCTCTGGAGGATTTTAAGAGCAGATTATGTAAGCATGTGACAGGAATGACATAAGCTTAATTGATTTTGCCCTGAGTCACATGACAAAATATCCCCTGGAGGTCTGTCCCACGTAGCTTTATTTTCAATTAATGTGTATTATTGAGACCTGCAGCAGAAGGCATCCAAAGTCCCTGGTTTCAAATAACACTTCTCTTTATGCAAAACCTGGCCACAATGTCTTCACTTCAGCTTTGACTGCCTTTTTGGGTTGCAAGGCTAATTGAAGGGGCAACTTGGCTACAGTACATAAAAACGTATGTGGTAGAGAAAACCAGCAAGTTTTAAAGGACTAGTTTAACATAGTAATTTCATAAGAAAAGTCAAGAGTTGCATACAACGGGCAGATGTTGTCAAAGTAGAAGTACATCTGACTAAAAGTATGAGTGAATTATCATTGAAATTAGCTACCTAGGAAATTATGGATTACTCCCTCTCAAAGACATTGACCCAAAACTGAATATTTTCCAGAAGCTAAACTGTAGTCATATAAATTATCGGATTCAATACAGAAAAATAAGTTAAAATACTATGGCTGTGTTTTACAAAAGATCAGCTTTTTGTCATGTAAATAACTCTTTTCATCTTTCTCTCCTAGAACTGTATTCTTTTTTGAAATTATTCGTATTCTATAACCAAGTAACCTCTCTCTTACATAATCAAACAATGATTTTCTGATCTACTTTTTTCTTCTTTTTCAAAACATATCTTTTCCACCTAAGATATTCAAAAATGCTCACAAGTAAAATTCTGAGAACACTAAGATCTTCCTAATTCTTTGGACTTTTGGATGGGAAGAATATACCATTTTCTGGTTTTATGACTGCCTATTACTAGAATTAGCTTACATTTCATAACAATGAGCAATTTTAAAGAATAAAATTGGCCTTTAAGGTTTCAAAAATGTTAATATGAATTATATCAGCATCTTCAAAATACTGTTCTGAAGATTCTGCCAAATAAAAAAAAAAAATCAGTCAAGTGAAAGAAAAATTAACAGAGCTTTGATTCACAAAGCAGCTTTTTCCAATAAAAAAATCTATTGTTGAATGTTCCCATCCTACTTTAACTTTTTTTTTTTTTTTAATAAAATAAGCCGCTCTTTTACTTCAGTTCTGCCACTAGAAGTCTTTTTCTCCATCATTTTTATAACTTGGGTTGCTTTGGGGTTTTTTTCAAAACCTCCAACTAATCGTATTTCTTTTCAGAAACAATAGGGTGATACTAAACAGAAGAGAACAAAGAGGAAAAAATACCTTCCTATCTTCGGCTCAACTAGGTAAATTATTTCTTATTGGACCAGATGATCTGGATTACTCTGTGTAACCATCATAAGAAATCACTCCAACAGTATTTGTGCCTTCCACAAATGTTCGCAGCAACAGATCCACACTTATTTCCACTGCACTGAGGGAAAATTCACATGGCTTTTGAGCCAGAAGCCACCATTCTGGAGCTCTACTGAAATCATTTCTATTTAATGAAGTTACCCACTGATAAGTCTTTTAAGATTTTGTCAGGTGGATCATAATAGACTTAGAGCTCACCTTGCTGATATCATGTAGTGCTTTAGTCAGAATAATACTTGGCACAGATCAAAATACTCTGTAACACATAGTCTGTGCTGATACCAAACAAAATCTGTCTAATTTGTCATTTCAAAAAGTAAGACCCACGTTGTTTCCCTAAACCATTTGTTCAGATTTTGATTATATTCATGTGAAAATTAATTTCTTATCAATTGAATCCTGTATCAGACTGCCCATTATTTGACTGGAAGGTAAACCATGCCATGTAAACCAGCCTACAACTGTCAGTCAGCTCACTCCTGCTATTTGATTGCTGGCACAATATTGCAATTCTTCCTCTGTTCTGGAGGTTCCCCAAGATTTCAGGACTTATTAAAAATGAACATCTGTGAAACAGAGATGTCCTCAGCCAACTCTTTCACGATTCTTGAGTGTAAGTTAGCCAAGACAGATAATATAAAAATATTTATCCCTAGCAAATCTCCATTGTTTTCCTTTGTTACTGATGAGCTAGGAAGGTGGTAAAGTATGTCACAGTATATATTTTCAGATGGAGATGAAAAATCCTTATTACTTCTGCCTTTTTTATTTCATCACTGTCAGTTTTGTCTGGCTCCTCCAGCATTAAGCCTAACTCTACCCAAAGGTTTCTTCTGTTCTTAGTAGCCTTATTGCTATACTGTCACCAGGATTCTATAATAGGTGTAATTTCTCTTAACAATGAGGTTTACTTCCCCTTAACAATTTCACAATTTCTATTTTATACAGGTTGTATTCACCTTTCTCTCTTTCTTCCTATATATCAGTTATTTGGGGAAGATTATAGCCTTGTTTCTCCACTAGACCAGAATTTATTCTAGCAAATTACATCCTCTGAACGTGGAATCAGAACCTACTAACCAAGCTAGCAGAGGAACTCTCTGGTTTGATTCAGATTTTTCCATCTCCAATTTTCTTTTGAAGCAAATTTATTCATCACTTCTACCTAACTTCAACGAATGAGCTAGTTGTTGGGACTGTTCTATTTTAATATATTAAGTTACATAATACTTGCAATCAGATTGTGATCATCAGACCCATAGGCACTAAATGCTGCTGCACAGTGTTTAATTCATCTATAACCATCAGAACAACATCCAGCATAAAATTACTCATTGTCAAACCCAGTATGTTTTGTGTTAGAAAACCATCATCTATCATCCATCATTTTTAGGAGCTTTCCTACCCTCTGCACGAAGCAGAGCTTCCATCATTGGATCCTGGACTCAAGTCTCTCATGACAATTATTCTTTCTATATATTAAAGGCAGGTGTTGCTATGGCTGGATTCAGTGGGCTGTAACTAACATTAGTGCACAGTTAATTAGTTTGTAGATTCATAGGCGTTCAAGACTGCACATTTCAGGTCTCCCTGTAGCCTCCCAGATTTCAAAACTTCAACTCACCACATTCAACATTTTTTCCATTTATATTTTTTTCTATATTGTCCATTTAGTTCTATAGAAAGCTTTACTCACAGAAAAAGGAAGATGGCTCTTTCTTGAATCAATGAGAAACATACATGGAAATTAATCTGTAACTATGAAAAGATACATTTTACACCTGTAAATTATTTACTTGTAATACATTTCCATGTATGAATTTGGAGACCTTAAAGGACTATTATTATTCTCCCTCCAACCTGCTGAATAATACAGGCTGTTAAAACCCACTGCCTGTTCCTCTTTGGATCAAGTTTGTTCCTGACTGAAATATTTTAAAGGGACTGATGATCCTAGTATTGGTAATGAACACTTCGCACCAACTTCATCTCCATTCTGACATGAAAGATTAGATGACATCATGCTATGAAAGCTTGGCATCCTTTCTTTAAAATTGTGTCAGCCAAAAGCCTGCCTGATTATTGTACTCCAGAGTTACCCCCTTTAAGGACTTTCTGTAACTTGTTTATATTAAAGGTATCTGTCTTCCATACATGATTCTAAGGGTGAACTCTAAATTCTACCTACATTGTGCTGAGGATTTCATCCTCTAATACTATGATGATGGACAACAAAGGAGTTTCTTTGTAAATGAGTAATACCATCAAATAAAATGTAACTTGTGTCAATACTTTCTCATTAAATCCTTTTAGCTTTTCTTAACTGGAATTATCATACTTCACATGAATATTATTTTAACCATAATATAATTGTACAGCAAGAGCCTTGGATCCCTACATTCAATAGAATTTATTTTTTTTTAAATGCCATGGATTTGTACCTTGGAACAGCATACATATTTGACAGCCTCTTAATTAAAAAAGCCTGCAAGGCTCCATCATTTCACAAGCTAAGAAACAATTTTCATAATTATAATTACACAGAAGCATGCACATAAACTTGGCAATCCCCATCTAAGCAACTAGCTCAAACTAAACTTAAATTGTTAATGCTCCTTTGCATTGAACCAAGCCAAAGGGAGCTGTAAAACCTGATTTTGCTAATAAAGCTGATTATCTGAGATAACACCCACTAAACTGCCAGCTTCGTTGCAGTTACAATGTTCATTAAGGGCAAGAACATACATAAAAATTCTCCAGAAAGAACAACGCCTAAAAGTATTTTTCTTGTTGAAAATGGTTGTACCCACACTGCAGACAATGTATCCAGACACTTTAAGCCCAAGTTAGTTCCACTGATGAAGCATCTTGCTTTTGTGATAACAAGCAATGGGTCTGAACCAACCACCATGAACTGGAGCAATGTGAAGTTGTTCATGTCATGAGCACATGCCTGACTTGTGCTGGCCAAGGACAACGAAAGGAGACTCCACGCCAGGGCTCCATATCTGAAAGCACCAACTATGCTGAAGTGATGGGGCCAGATATGCTGGCTTGAGAGTCAGACTGCACTACAAGTTCAGCAAAAAACATCCAGAGCACCCTAGGGAGTCTGGCTGCAGTTATCCTGTTATGGGACCGAATCCAAACCCTAATGCTATCCACACTTGTGCTGCGGGTAGAAGTATGCACTCCTTGCCCACTATTCCCTGCAAGAATAGGTCAAGTCAAAACCTAAATATTTGCAAAGCTCCAAAGCCCTGTAAAGCTGCAAAGCTTTGGTGTAAATTAAGAAGTTTAAACTGATGCTTCTGTATAACGACATGAGGCAGAAACCTTTGGTAGTTTGAGCCTCTGGTTTAGCACCAATTTGTGTTGCTTCCATCATCTCTATGGTATCAGTGCAATGTGAAAGCCCCTAGTACTCAGAGGTCACAAGACATGCAGGTACAAGGCTATCACAGTATGACAAATACATGTTTCACCCTGAAAAATAATATTTTCATTTCTTTTCTCACCCATGCAAGGAGTCTGACTTGGTTCTCTTAGTCCCTAAGTTTCAAGTGAACTGAAAAACAGAATAAAATTATTAAATTTTCAGAAAAAATATCACAGCTCTCATTTGTACCCTGCAAACAGAGGAAATCAAGGTCATGGAGCACTGCCAAGTGACATTTTTTCCTTTTTCACAGTTAGAATGGGTTTTCAGCATGGATCTTGGAAGGAAAAAGGCTACCAATGAACCAAACTGATGCCAAAACTCATATATCAAAATGAAAGATCCTAAGCTACAGTGTATGAACTTTACTATCACAGAGGATGCCCCAGCCAGATTCTCTCTATAATAGGACAATCCTAGATGCTTTTCTGATGCATATCCACTATGCGCCACATCCACTCCTTTGCTTTGCATTGTCTTCCTTCTGGAGCAGGCAGAACATCTTTCAAGCAGTTAAATTATATTTTAAAAAACCCAACAAAATAACCAAGAACCCACACAATTACACAAATAAAGAAACCCCAAACAATACTTGTGTTTGTTGTTTATTTTTATGGTTGCAAGATGTCATGGAGCTTGTTTCTGAGTCCTCAGCAGACACTGCACAGTCTAAGTAAGCATTGATGAAACAGAGATTTTATTAGAGTACTGGTGCTGGAATATTTCTTTCAGCAAATAACATATTTTAATGAGCTGTATGATTTTCCATACCTGGAATAATTGCACAATACCACTGTTAAAATTGGGCAGTGCACTTTTTGAAGCAGATTGTCAAGGGATTTTTTTGACTTGAAGCAATCAAGTCAATCAAGAAAAGAGTTATTTCACTATCCTGAAACACTAGCCATTATCAATAGCTCAGCCAGACCTCACTGATCCTTAAAGCATTCCCCAAAGACTTAGTCATTCTGCAAATATCCTCTCTACTCTCAGACATGCAGTTCTACTCAGTGGGGTCAGCACTTCTAGGCTAGCAAAAAGTCATCATGTTGGTTACCATGGAGCTGTACTGTAAAAAGACTGGAGTGGAATAAAAACAAAAACTATCATGTGTTCACTTACCATGAACATGCAATGGTGTCAAAGGAACACATAGCTGGATGCAGCTGGCACTCCCTGACCTATCCAAGACTCTCCTGCATTTCACTGGGGCTGTTTTGAATGATGCATGGATCAAGATCTGTTTGAAGGTCTGTAAAATTCTCAAGAATTTCAAATTTCAAAACAAGCCATGTATCTGAAACGCAGCAGCAGCATTCTAATCCTACACATGACCCAGCTGAGTGATTTCTGCTTGTAGCAATTTAACTAAATTCAGGACAAATGAAGTTTGTGTTTTCTGTAGCAGGTTTATGGGGATTGCAGAAATAAGCCTTCCAAAATCATATAAAACAATTCTGAAATCTGTTTCTAGTGAATTAATGTATCTCACTGCATGAAAGAGACATTTTAGAAGTTCATGAAGACAGAACTCATTGCAATGCACTGTTGGCTGACCTTCATATGCTTCTTCTATTCTGTGCCCCAAAAGGCATTATATGCATGTAATTTCCAATATGGGAACAATTTGAGTTGTAATTAGGCAAATCTCAGAAGGTTCCGCCACTGATTTGTTCATTCTTTCAATATTATTCTATAAGACACACCAAAAACACTACACTAGGTTCAAGCAGGAGACAATTAAGAAAACTTTAATCCTGTTACAAGGGTATGTAAACATATCATCACTTCATAATGGTGTTATTATACTTTACATATTGGGCAGATGGGTCCTATTGGTGTTCTGGCATTTAGAATTGCACATGCTGTCTCCAAATACAACTTGCCATATTAACAGATACATTTCCCATTGTCGGACACATAGGATGATAGTTTTCTGCTAGAAACTGAATTAGCAAATATGGATCTGTCAAAAGAAGCAGTGACAAAGTTAAGATATTGGGACAACTTCAGTAAGCCTTTTGCTATAATGAAAAAAGTCAACAGATTAATATTATGTTGAAAATATTGACACTATGTAATTTTTTATTTTAGAAATCCTTTTCATGATGAGGTGAAAGTGTCATTTGCCTTCTCTAATATACAATAATTTTTCATTTTCTTTTCAGGTTTTCAATTTTCTTTTCAGGTTTTCAATTTGTATATCACTTCTATACCATTCATATACATTCAGGGTAGGTATAAAAAATATGTCCATGTGCTTAAACACATCAACACCTATATATATGTATATGTGTGTGTAAGGTAAGGGATAAATAAGTTGCATCACTATATGCACTAGTTGAAGATTAACTGAAAGTCAGACCTTAGCATACTGCTTAACATTGTTGGATTTAAGTTCAAGATATTGCGAAGCCTTACAGGATTTACTGACATCTGTTACTGTAGAATGTTTTATCTAGTCCTTAAACTCAAAAAGACAATTTCTTCTTCAAATGATATTTAATTACCCTAAAGCAGTTTCCACATTCAGGAATAAAAAAAATAATTAAAAAAAAAAAACCCAAAAAACAACAACCTAATTGAGTAAGTATTATGTTCCTCTGTCAGATGATGTAATATCATAAATCTAGAGAGAATCTTTCACCTTTATTTGAATTCCAAAGTGATTAATCTCTCAAGGCATCTCTTTTAACAACAGAAAAAAATTAGAAAACAGCTTACTTAAAAAAATGTGCGGAGGAATTTGGTATCAACTCCAAATTTATGTTCTACTTGACGCAACTTTAACACTAGTTTATATTGACTGTTGTGCAAAATTTTGCAAAATGAGGACAAAGATTTATCTGGGTCTGTGGACTGTTGAAGATGACTAAAATGCAGAATAACAGGGGAAACAAATCTTGATGCTACTCCTGGTGTTTCTTTCCTGCTGCCAATAACCAGAGGTGTAAGGGCTTCTTAAGCCAGAGATTATTTCTTCATGTTCATAGCCTCTCAGTACCTTTTTTTTCCATGAATTCATCTAATTGCTTGCTTAAATTCACATAAACTTTCAGGATTGTAACTGCTGCAGTTTAACTATGCACTGTTTATTTTGAACTTGCCACCCCACAACCTTCTCAGAAGCCCCTTCATATTTTCTTTATGATAAACAGTGAATAATTATTCCCTGTTCACTAAAATCATGCCACTTCTGAGTCCTAACATGTCTTCTACTTTCCTCAATCATCTAGCACACTAAATAAGCAAAACTGTGTGCTAAGAGGACATTGAAGTCTTAGAGCTAACATTCACTGACTGCATAATTAGATTGTCTTTTAAAGTGAAAAGTATTTACACCTTTTCTCTGGAAGAAGTCTGTATTTTTCTAGGTTGTTGTCCAAAAAGATATGCCTCCTTTCTTGGGGCTGTGCTCAACAAACTTCTGAGCAAAGTGATAGCAAGGACAATCAACAGCACCACAGCATGGTTAGAATTCAGAGAGTGTAAGGCAAACCTCAATTAATTTTGCAGCACATATGGGTATGTGACAAGCATCAAAAACACTTTTAGAAAGAGAACAGGTTGTGCAGATTTAGCAGGTGAAACCTTCTCTGTTACAGGCGTCCTTCAGGCATAAACCAGCCAGTGATTCAAACAAACCACTCTGCTCCTCAGCAGAGTGAATCACATCACATAGCTGGTATTTGGGCACCACTAGTTGAAATGTGTCTGTTTTTCCAGCTGAATCTGTCAAAGTCAATGCAATGGTAGCATTCAGAAACCAGAGACAGCATAAGATGGTGAAAACAAAAGAACATGTTCTCCTTACCAACCAAAACAAAACACAAACAAACAAACAAAACCTGTTACTGATTAGTCTGATGCATGATTCACAGCTTAAAAAAAAAGAAAAAAGGTTTAGTTCCATTTTCATTGCTGAACTCTGACATGGACTGTCATATACAATTACACTCTGCAGATGTTTGACAAAACATTACTTCTTTCTGAAAAAGAAGACATTTGCTATCTCTACCAGCTAGCCTTTAAAAGGGCTTTGTGTCTTCTCACATTTTTGTTCTTTTTAATACACAGCTCCAATTAAAATGTTTTTAGGAGAGAAGTCTTCCATTGTATTGGTATATTTGCAGATGGGCTTAAGCTATACCCTTGACAGAAGCAGACAGAGTATGGAAGTGATTAAACTTTCAGTCTTACTCAGGTCTGTGGCAGAACGTAATGTTTAATTACCAGCTCTGAAGAGCAGAAGCAGAAGGGAAAACCGTTATTCCCTGAACTGCTTGGGACCAGGGCCTCATGGGTGTCATGGAAAAGATGTGCTATGAATTAAGGGCAGCAAATTGCAGTTGCCTCCTTTGGGCTCTGCTTCGAGTTAGCTGGTGTGAGCAGAGAATGTGATGTGTGGTATGAGCTCTCCTGGAGAAGATATCTGCTGGAGATCACACATGCACCCCTGCAGCCCAGCCTGCTCCTCTCTGCTGCCTCAATACCCACAGTGTGTCCCCCCACAAGCACACACAGGATTCACTGCATGAGTTCTCACATACACTGACAGAAGAGAAAAACTAAAGGTCAGTCAGATGAGTAGGGAATAGTGATGGGAAGAAAGATGAGGTCTGGCAACCCAGAATGAAGCTTGCCCAGAGACTGCCATCCAGCACAAGGAGATGTGGGAAGGAAAGGGAGTGCTTAGAAGTGCCATCCAAAGTTTCAAACTTTGCCTTTCAGGTGGAAGTCTTGGAGGTTCACTTTGCAGAAAAAAAAAAAAAAAAAGAGAGAGAGAATCAGAGTCTTTGTTTTATTTTATTGCAGTGTGAAAGCACAAAGTGACCCTGATCTACATAGACCCCCATCAAGTCCAATAGATGTCACAGTCCAAAACCAAGGTCATCATCTGTTCCCAACACTCCACTGTTGTCACAGAAGGAAAAAATGGATAAATCAGAGGTATCTCTGCCACTGTCCCATTTAATGGTCAGATCTCTAGTAGCTGAATAGACCTTATAGTCGTATTGGCCACACCATACCATGGCTATACCTCCTAAGTTGTCAGATTTACACAGTGCTCAAGTTTAATGACAAAACTAACACAGCAATGTCCTAGTTATTAGAGTATTTTGATCAACATAAATGTTCTTCCATTGATAGACTCAGGCACCTGCAAAACATATTCATTTGTAAAGGTTACCTAAAATTTCAGATCTTCCAGATTTACATTATCAAACATGTTGACTTTTACATATTGACTTTCTGTTGCTTCTTATTTTCTGCATCTTTCTTAATTTTCATTTTCTTTGAGTTCCTCTGACCTCTAAATTCCTCTGCCTTGTTCTCTGCTTAATAAAAATGTAATTTTTAAAGAATTGACCTTTTAAATCATATTATCAGTGGCTGCTTGGTCTTATATCATCTGTTCTTTACATCACAGGGGAAGAAACAAGAGCCTTGTGGTTGCAGGAGGCTCTCAGATGCAATGACTACATCCCTACCAATAAACCAGTTAGCTCCAGGCCCTGTTCTCTGGCCCTGGGAGCAGAAGCATGCTGTCATAACATGGCCACATGCATTTATTAAACTCTCCTGGCCTCTAAAATAGGGAGGCTGCATCCAAACTGTCTTTTCGATGGTCCCTGGCCCAGCCTAACTCCTGAACGTGGACCAGGAATAGTATTAAAGGCTTTCCATAAACCCAAGCCAAAACCATGCCAAGGACAGCTCTAACAATTTAATGACAGAAACGTCATTCACAGCCAAGGCAAGACCTCTGGCACTGCTAATTTATTAGAATAGACACCGCAAAGGGAGATGGCTCATTGCCCGAGAAAGAGGTGATTCTTGGCCATACCCTGCAGCCTACACTAACACAAATAGCTCCCCAAAGGCCATGCAGGCTCCCCTGGGAATGCTGTACTGGGAACCTGGGGATTCCTCTGCCTTCAGCATGCTGCATCCTTAATCCCACCTCAAGTATGTTGTTATACACTCACACCACAACCTTGCTATTGACCCTTTTTATTTCTCAGTCAGATCAGCTGCTGCTCCCCCGTTCCTCCATGGTGCCCCTCAGGCCACGTCATTAACTGCAGTCCTCTTTCAGAATCTCTGAGCCTACAAATTTAGGCTAACAGAGACAGCACTATGCAAAAATTAACAAGGCTAAGCATATTCACAGTATGTGGGCACGTATCCCACTGACGCCAAGAAGAACTGCAGGAAAATAACCAAAGAAAGAATTCACTGCAACAAGATTTGGATCTGCAGCATACTCTATTATGGCAACATCATGAGATTATGTTACTAACAGTGCCTGAAATATCTGCTGCTGAAAGATAGATTCATATTAACAGCATGTGCCATTTGTTGGGAGCATTGTGATAAAAACAACTATCATATTGCTAGAAGTTTTATGCTTTATAAAGGCTATGTGTCATGCAGCAGTCTTGTATCACCAGTAGGAGAGACCAAAATGATACTTCGTGGCTTTAGAAAGGAAAGTCTATCACTTAAACTCGAAAAGGTACAAAATCCCAGCATTTCACAATGTAGTATCTACTTTTCTGCCTTTATTCTCTTGTCTTCCCCTGTCTGCTGTTGACACCTGTCCTTTACCAGCTCAGAAGGTCACTCCTGATAGATTCAGCTAGACAAATCTGTCATCACTGTCACTTTTAGAATGTCACAGGTCTTGCCAAGTGCCTGATGTATCTCCAAGGCCCTCCACAATTTGTTTCACCTATGTGCTATCACCCTTTGTGCTAACATGACATCTTGACTTGAGCCCTACAGCCCAACTCACACGCAGGTAAATCAGAGGGCCAGTAACTCATTTGGGGCAACTCTTTATAGGGACCAATGAACATGACTCTCCAATCCAGTCAGCAGACCATTTGTGCGGATGAAATGGTAAATTCTGGGTTCTGTCCACTACTTGTGAACATCAGCACAAACCACTGCAATAGCCCATGGAAGATCAGGATGCACTCACCACCTGCTTTCTCTCTCCTTTTTTAGTCTTTTCCTGCTGAATACAGCATTCTTATTATCCTTATTAGGAATCTCACTTATCATAATGACATTTCTTTTGATAGTAACAAATAATAATTCTCTCCTCAATTCTAAATTATTTTGGTTTTTATTCTAACAGTTTGCTTACAGGATTACTAAGTAGCATTGGTTTGGGGTTTTTTCACCCAGAAAATTACTTCTCCGAAGGTGTCTATTTTAGAACTATCATCTTTTCCATTAGAACAGGGCAGATCTAAATTCTAAATCACTGCACTGACTCCAGTTGGTTTTGGATCAAGAACTAGCAGCCCTTACAGCTGTCTGTTCAGGGAGACAATCTACTGAGATAAGTGCTTTCGAATTGACTGTCTTCCCAATGACTGAAAAGAAGTGCCCAGTAATTCTCTTTAGAACTTGCAAAAAGCTACTACTGGCAATAGAAAGCAGTAAGATAGAACAATTGTCCAGAGCAAACCAGAACTGCATAATCCCTAAAACCCCTTACTTACTCGGTTCCACTAACCTGGTCAGATACTTTCCCATTCTTTTGTTTGGACACATTTCAGAACCTCGGTTCTGATTGTTGGTCTTCACCACGCCACAGCTCTGTGCCATGCACGATTTCACGGTTCTTTTCCAGTAATTAACATAATACCAAAGGGCAAGGAGGGGTTGCGGCTGAAAATTAATGCTATAGAAAAGGCCCATTAATCACGGCTTTCTGCAAGCCAAATTAACTACAGAAAGTAGTGCTGATAACATAACAGAAATTAACTACAGAAGGCTGCTGAAAATATGTAAATACAGCCTAAGCTTTTGGAATTTTTGCCTTAAAAAGATTTTAAAAGAACAAAACAATTCTTTTGCTTATAGGAAACAACTTGTCAACTTTTTTTTACACAGTTTTAGAAACAGATCAGCCCAACAATATCTGGGTGGGTTTTAGATTCTGTTTATTGGTTTCTAACCAGGATCTAATCTGTGAATAAAAAGAAAAAAAATGCTTTAATTTCTGATGTAATTCTGTTGCCTACAGATGTGCGTTTATTAATAAATGTGAACTGCTAGACGTACAAAGCTTGAGGAGGTGAAAAAAAACTTTCCCAGTGTAATGAACTGCACTACTTTTTAGTTAAAAATCACAATGTCCTTAACATTTGACAACAGTATATTGAATACTATGATATTGAATACTATAATATGAATTACGTAAAAATTCACTTTTGGGGTTTCATGCTAAAAAAAGGTGTTATACACTTTTGACCATAATTCAGAAGTTACTGAATTTAGTGGAAAGACTTGGACTTTGGATCATGTTGCAACTTTTCCCAGGAGAAGTATCTCTCTTTCTGAGGTGAAAAAAAACAACCACCATTTATAAAATTCAGTTATAGGGTAGGCATAAAGCAGGTGCACTCCTCTCTGAAAAGAAACAATGTGAGACACAAAGGATCTTTAGTTTGCCATATCATGCTTCCAAGAATGTCATATAGTAACTAAATAAACCAAAACACTTCATCAAGTGGAAGATATAAGCAAACACTTCCAAGGACTTTATGTAGGATTTATCTCCCATAACTCACGTCTGAGATTTAGGTGCTGAAATCTGAACTAATCCCTAAATTCCCTTTAGAGTTGAAGAAAGAAGCAGCTACCTCCAAGAAGCTAGTTATCCTGTGGTAGACACAACAGTCAGGGCTATATGCTGGAGATGCTGAAGGCGAATATTTCCATTTTCAGATACAACTTTAGGTCTTTGCAGCTGGGCTCACTGTAAGAGTGAGCACTCATGCTTAGATGAATAAACCATACATGGATATATCAGTCGAAACACAACAGATCTGTGGTTTTCCTCAGCAGGAAGCTCCGAATTAATGCAAATTCTAAAAAGCCCGCTTGGATGCTCCCTATTTTTATAGACACTCGGGGGAAACTATGAAGGAAAATGTGGAAGGAAAAGGGAAAAAATTGAGAAAAATGGAAGATTCCTACGGAACATTTTCACTTTTGGAGTGAAACTCGCTAAAAATCAATTCTTCGCTGAAATTAATTTCCATGTTTCTTCAACTTCAGACAGGTTAATTTGAAGCTAATTTCTTCAGTGGGTTTAAACATTTTTTATAAAATTTCTTCAAATTTAAAAAACATTTTTGATGTGAAAGTTTCTGAAATCCAACATAGGTAGTCTTAGTGTGAAGATGTGCAAGAGAAAGAGGTAAAGAGAGACAGTCCATCTGCCTTATCAAAAAACTGTGCAAAAGATTCAAATCATGCCTCTACAAGGGAGGCAAAAACCAGATGTTTCAGCCCACAAAAACTTTTTCATAAAATGCTTGAGGTTTTGTTCTACTTTCAATGCAAAAAGAAAACAAAAATAGTCACATTTTGATATTTATGAGGGTAAACAGAATCCACCAGAAAGGCTACTTTTAGACTGAATAGTTCTGGTTATACCACAGGCACTTAGATCGTCACAACTGCAGTGATGGTGAATAGTGGAGACAACTGACTGTCACTGGAACCAATACATCATATAAAACACTTTTTGCCCGAGGTTATCAAATCCAAACAGTGAAAGGGAGAAGAGGAAGGAGGAAACAGCCTGGCAGAGTCCATCATCATTCACTCAGTGCAAATGCAGAACAGCTCTCCTGCCCTTGGAAACATTCCCCTGGATTTACACTGGAGTAAATTAGAGAAGAATTCACTGCAATAATATAAAACTGTTTACAGTTTTAATAGGGAAGAAGGTTAAAAATACAAAGGCAACAGTGAAGCATCTTTTTCACATTACCAATGTTTTCAAAACTTTATCAGACTTAAATTTAGTTTTTAAATGTAGGTCAGAATCAGAACCAGGATTCAAGTTCGCCAACCCTCCCATGTTTTGTGTTTTCTACTACAAAGAGGTCTAAGTTTATTAAATCAAAGTTCATGGAACTGGAATCTATAAACAAAAACTTACATATCCTTGTTGTTGTCCACTATTGATTTGTTTTGTGATGATTTTAAATCACCACAAGGCAAAACAGTGTCTTAAAAAAAACAACTGGGAAAAAAAAAAAAAAAAGAAAAGGAGCGAGCTTCTTAGCACCCCAAATGCTTCAGGAGAAGAAATGTGTAGAAATTTATCTAGCTCAGAGGAACCTTATTAGTGCTTGGAGAAGGGAACACAAGTGCTATATTCCTATAAAATTCGGAGGTGACTGAATAACCTCATGCTGGACCAAATACAGGCCCATTAAAATTCCTGGGAATCTCTCCATTGACTACAATAGGCTTTGGATTAGGTCTCTTTTCCTTTTTTAGGCAAGGCAACACAAAATGGAGTGAAATCCTATACCCACTGAAGTCAACGGGAGTTTCGTCACTGACTTCATTTGGAGCAGGATTTCACTCCTCCTCTGTTATCAGAATATAGAGTGTGTTTTCCAGATCTAATCTTCTGGTTACAAAAGAAGAGAGGAACAAAAATAAATGCAATTATCCAAACACAGCGTACATCATGAAATGGCAATAATACCGTGTTTCCAATGGCGTAAGGTACTCAAAATGATGATGGAACATGAAGCAGCATGAGTGCATACTAGAGGCTAAATTACCTGTCAGTACTTCTTCATTACTGCAAACTGCAGCATAGAGATTTTGTGGTAAATGAAAAATCAAGAGTCACGTGTCCAAAAAGACTGACCTACCTACCCAGTCCTGCTGGCATTTCTGTGGTTGGTTATCTTGTTAAAGTTGCACAAAAGATCTCAGAAGCAAAATGTTTATATCTGATTTTCCATGCTTGAATTTCACTCACCATGACCAAATGAAAAAAAAAAAAAAAAAAAAAAAGAAAGAAAATATTCTTTTTCCTGTAGTTGTTCTTGGATGTGTATACATAAAAAAAGGAGAAACACCAAGTGGATGCCATCCAATTTTGCTAGTAGCTAGGTCTGGTGATTTTCGGGTGTAACAGAAGGGTTGTGTTCCTTTCAGAGCAGCTCATCACAGGGTCACATAGCTGTTAGTCTGGAATGAGGGAGGCAGGGACTGGGGGCACACTTTTTAATTTCTTCACTGAAAGGGTGATCAGGCATTGGAACAGGCTTCCCAGGGAAGTGGTGGAATCACTGTCCATAGAAGATGAGGCTCTCAGTGATATGGTTTAGGGGTGGACTTGGCAGTCCTGGGGTAGCAGTTGGACTTGATGATCTTAAAGGTCTTTTTCAACTTAGCTGATTCGATGATTCTACAACTTTGGAGATCTCCCCCACCAGTGTAATGCTCTTGTGAAAGCACAGATCCAGCTCAGAACCAGCAGCTGTTCTGAAGAGAGGAAGATGTTCAGGAGCACCTGCCCCAAGAGGTCACCTCCCTCAGCCTCCCAAAGGATTTTGAATCTGGCCTGCTCATTCACTAGGAGCCAACCTAGGAAACACACTGGAAAGTAAAGAAGGCACATAATGAAATTAAACATCTGAAATCTCTCGCGGTCCAGAGGCAGGCACATGAAAAAGGAAATAATAAGGAGTGCTGTCTGTTTCATCATAGATTGCAGATCAGAGCCTCAAGACTGGGCCCCAGATGAGAAGGCAGGATGCAGCTGACAATGTACTGACTCATGTATCCACTGACAAGTAGCAGTATTAAAACAGGGTGTAAAGATGCCACAACTCTGCATGAGCGATTCGTCAGCCAAAGCAGACTCAAGTGCGCTAGCAAAGCCAGCGGTTCCCAGCTGGTAAGGCACGAGCCTAAAGCAGAGGCAGGACTGTGCTGAGATCCAGCATATCTATACCAGTAAAATAAACCAGGTCTATGGCTCCCCCCACCAAATTGTGCCTAGGAGAGGAGGCTGGCATATGCCAGGGACCACACTGGCAGTTTCATTGAAGGGATTCACTGTGAACCAGGTGGTCTCAGGCTCCTTAAAACCCTCCTGACTGCCTGCCAGACCCTCATCCCACTATTGCTATCACCAAACTGAATGGTAATGCCTGAGGCTAAGGGCAAAAGAAGCATAAATGAAGACAGCAATAAGGTTCCCTGAGGTGCAGAGCACAGAATCTCTGAAGGGAGAGTTGGTGGCAGCAAGTCTGGGAAAGGCTGAGCAAAATCAGGAGAGCAGAGTCGAGAGGCCAAAACAAAACATGAGGCAAGACAGGAGGAATAAGAAGTCCAAGAAACAGCTTGAGGGCATGCTAGAAGTTGTGCTGAAAGCAGCCAGTTTGAAGCGATTTCAGTATTTGCCACATGCAGAGTTGTGGTTAATGGCTCAATGTCCAGCTGGAGACCAGTAACGAGTGGTGTCCCTCAGGGATCGATGTTGGGACCAGTCTTGTTCAACATCTTTGCTGCTGACATGGACAGTGGGATTGAGTGCACCCTCAGCAAGTTTGCCGATGACACCAAGCTGTGTGGTCCGGTTGATATGCTGGAGGGACGGGATGTCATCCAGAGGCATCCCTTGTAAGGGATCCCTTGACACGCTTGTAAGGTGGGCTGATGCCAACCTTATGAAGTTCAACCATGACAAGTGCAAGGTCCTACACCTGGATCGGAGCAATCCCAGGCACAGCTACAGGTTGGGCAGAGAAGAGGTCCAGAGCGGCCCTAAGGAGAAGGACTTGGGGGTGTTGGTTGATGAGAAAATGAACATGAATCGGCTTCAGTGTGCGCTCGCAGCCCAGAAAGCCAACCGTATCCTGGGCTGCATCAAAAGGAGGTGATCCTGCCCCTCTACTCTGCTCTTATGAGACCTCACTTGGAACATTGTGTGCGGTTCTGGTGTCCTCAACATAAAAAGGACATGGAACTGTTGGAACAAGTCCAGAGAAGGGCCACGAGGATGATCAGGGGACTGGAGCACCTCCCATATGAAGACAGGCTGAGAAAGTTGGGGCTGTTCAGCCTGGAGAAGAGAAGGCTGTGTGGAGACCTCACAGCAGCCTTCCAGTATCTGAAGGGGGCCTATAGGGATGCTGGAGAGGGACTCTTTGTCAGGGACTGTAGTGACAGGACAAGGGGTAATGGGTTAAGACTTAAACAGGGGAAGTTTAGATTGGATATAAGGAGGAAGTTCTTTACTGTAAGGGTGGTGAGGCACTGGAATGGGTTGCCCAAGGAAGTTGTGAATGCTCCATCCCTGGAGGTGTTCAAGGCCAAGTTGGACAGAGCCTTGGGTGACATTGTTTAGTGTGAGGTGTCCCTGTCCATGGCAGGGGGGTTGGAACTAGATGATCTTGAGGTTCTTTCCAACCCTAACTATTTTATGATTCTATGATTCGAATCAAGAGCAAGTTCCGAAGGTAAGGCAGTGATTTTAGTTGGTTTGCTTTGACATCCTGGACCCCCAGGGCTCACAAAAAAACAGACTGAAGACATCCACAGGGGGAAAAGCATTTATTATTTAAATCTGAGATGGCAAGTGGTACTAGGGCAGGCCACGTCAAAATGAAACAGGGGACAAACTGTACTGTTCATCAGAATTGTGTCTTTGTAGAAAAACAGACAAAGGTTTAAACACCAAGGGCTGGAATATCAAGGGCAAGCTTCAAACACTGCTAGGTGACAGTGGGCAGAGTTTTTCAAGTACTTTAAACTGCATTGGGTATTTAAGTCCTCAGGCTTTATCATGGTGCCCTGCAGCATCTCAGGAATGACACAAATGAAGAGCAGACCTGGCTGGAAAGAGGATGGAGACAGGCAGCACAGGGGACAGCTGAGAAAGTTGTGCCACAGCCACCACTGGCATGAGACCAGGATGAGCAAGCACACAGAACCATGTTTCAAAGCTCCAAAGGCACCAGGAGTGCAGCACTGGGCTGTGCCTACCAGCAAAACCATACCCCAGACTTCAACAAGGGGGACGCAAACCAAGGCACAAGTATCTGAGGGACACAGAGGGCTGCACAAGTCCATCCAAGGCCGAGCCAGCATGCACAGCAGTTTGCTGGTATTACTAATTGTGGATTCACAAATATGCAGGCCAGCCTGAAAGATTTCCCCCCCCACCCCCCCCCCCTTTTTTTTCTTGGATGCAATTTTGGCACCTAGTTCCCTGATACTCAGATCTCTTAGTCACTGTCTGTCACTATTAAGCCAGTGTTCTTTCATGCTGCAATTGCATCCCATATGTAAAATTATTCTTAAAAGCTGCCTTTGATAATTGCTTTTTCTTCTTTGTATCGGGTAATCATCAAAGACACAGGCACAAGTGAAACAATAGACTGTTAGGATTTCTTTCTGACGCACTCATGTGGATGTGATCCAGTTGGCCATTCACAGTATTTCAAAGACAGTGTATATTTACTCACCCAGCTCAGCTCCAAGGTAAGCACCTAGGCTCATTGCTAGAGTGGTGACAGGCTTTATTTATTTTTGCTGTAGTGAAGTGAATTCTGCCACAAAAACAACCTTTCTTAACTGCAGGGGTATGCACAGGAGAAAGATTGACACCACAGTGATGGACTGTGGATCACAGGAATCCACTACAGGCATCATGATGTGACAGCAAGAAGCAGAGGGAAAAAAAAAATCACTTTAATTCCATGCTAAAAATAGTGATGCTTTGGGTTAAACATAGCAGTACTGCCTCCACACATGGTTTGGTAAGAACCCTATGCAATGTGTCCAGCTCTGGAATTCACATTTTAAAACACATCAAAAGTTGGAAAGGTTCTGGAAAATATATCTTTTAACAAGAAATGCAAAGAGTTCAATGAGGTTTGGCAGTCAAAGAAACAGAGACCAGTTTTTAAAGCTTCTGAGGTGGAGAGGCATGATATGAGCAGTCTCTTAACTGTATCAGAGAAAAGTCCTGCAAGATCAATTGGCTGAAAGTGCAAAGAAGAAAAATATAAACTGAAAATAGGACACAAATTCTTTACAGCGACAGAGTAATTAATCACTGAAACATATTACCTAGGGAAGTGGTAAATTCATCATTGCTTGGAGCCTTTAAATGCAGATTGGATGTTTAAGTGACATGCTGTAGCAGTCCAACAGTAAGTTCACAGGCACAGGATGATTCAATGGTCTAAGTGTAAAAGTATTCCAGTTCCTCACACTGCAAAAGTGCTACCTGGAATTAGGTGGCCCTTGTCACGCAGTAGGTCAGAGAAACTGGGACAGTGGCCCATTTCAGGCCCCAAATCTATGAACACCAAATCTCATTAGCCTGTGAACATTTAAATTGTTTTATTTGTCAGTTCATCTCTAACTTGATTATGTTACACATCATGTGCCTTTAATATGTTACAGTTATGCTGCAAGTAAAGTTTGCAGGTAAAGAGAAACTGGGAAAGAAAATGTGTATGTGCAGGCAACAGAGTTAATTTGCAACAGCAATTTGAGCTCTGGAATGCCTTACACCTTCTGCGCGCCAGCTACTCAGTCTTGGCACTTCAGTAATTAATTATAGGAAGTTTTTGCTTACTTTATTTTTTAAACCTATGAATCAAGTCTCACTGCTTCAGCTGATAGAATATAAAGGTTTCTGTACTTTGTTAATCATAAAGATCCAACAGGCTTAACAGAGACATCTTAAATTTAGCTTTCCCTAGCTGACTGAGTACATTGCCTTAAATGGGAATTTTCAGTCTGTGGAGCTGCAGTCCTTATTGACCATACCAGAAGAAAGTAATTTTATAATGGAAGTATTGCTGGATAATATTATAAGATAAATCAGATAATATTGTAATATAAATCAGATAAGTCAACTCAGATCCTGAATGGCTGAGTTTTGATATGTCAGAAATGCAGGATCCTGAGCATTAATGGCTCAACAAAATTAGTAAGGTCCAAAAGAAGCTTTTGAGGAGAGGATAGCAGGCTGTGAGCCACCAGAAATGTCAAAGTGAAAAATGGAATGACATAACAGCTGCCTGTCAGTCACCAAGGGAAACAAGTCCGTGAGGCACTTGTATGTGGTAACCCTTTATGATGGATAAAGGTGAATTGAATTCTGAACAGTAAACCAATACTTGATCAGGAACTGCAGGTCATGACCAGTTTCTATTTCTTTCATGTAGGCAAACACAGTGCAATCCAAATAACAAAAATACTTAGGTATTTCCAAACAGTTACATTATGACATTGGGAAAATACAAGAAAAATTTGCTAATAGGAAAATTGTAGACAAAAAAGATGTCAGACAGTGGAGACATCTTCAAGAACTTGTTAGGTGACCGGATAGCATATGATCAACAAAAAAGACAACACTGTCTGAAAGATTGCCTTGGATCACTGATGTACTGAATGCTTGCAATTTCAGAAAAATGCAGATATCAAACACAAAACGAACCTTACAAATTAGCAGTTGTAAAGAGTAGTAGGAGTGTAAAAAAGGTAAAAGATCCTAAAGGAAAATTCATGGCTGGCAAAACTAACTGCAGAATATACTGAGATCAAAGTAAGGCAGATTTCTTAGTGACAAAGGCAAAATTCTTAATAGCAATACTGAAAACAAAGAAAAATTAAATAAATATCTGTTTTCTGTTTGGCCAGGATGTGTTTTAATCACCTAATTATGATTAGACATTTTTTTTTTTATTTCAAAGAGAAAAAAAAAAAGGGTCCAAAAGAGGGAATTAGATAATATCTACTAAAGATGCACATTTTAAAGCCATCAGCCCGGATAACTTGAACCCAGGAGCCCTAAAGGACTTGCCTAAAGAAATCTCCGCTCACTTGCTGATTATTTTTACTAAATCCCGGAATAACACAGAAGTCTGAAAACACCAGATGAATGATCACCTTGTGCAAACACTCGAGAGGGGCAAACTGTACCTACCAGAGCTACAATATTGATTATCCTGACATCAACCTCAAACAAAAGAATAAAAAAAGCACATATGGAATTTAACTGATAACAAAATAAAGGAGAATAATATAATGAATACCAGACAACATGAAACGCTTTATGGAAAATAGTGTTGCTTAAACAAACTTGAGTTCATTCTCTAAGAAGTTTTTTTTGGATAGATGTAACTGTGTGGATGTAATAAAGTTTTATAGGGTGTTTGACTTGGTACCACACAACATTCTGATATAAAAATCAGCAGTATATAGTACCAAGAAACTGCATACAAAATATATTGAGGATTAGCTAACAGATATAACTCAAAGTATTTTGTCAAATATTTTAGTAATGTCACTAAATAAGGCTGTTCCTACCAGGGTCACAAAATGATAGCTATAATCCTGAGACACCATACTATCCTCAAATATTTGAAAGGAAATATAAAATTACTGTGGGTAATATTTGTTAAATGTAAAGATAGTTGGAATGGCAGACAAAATTGGGAAGAGGACAACCAAAGTGAACTGAACTCCTAGGTAATCTGGGGCTACTCAAAGAAAAGGCTTTCCATAAATTCATATGCCTAAGAAGGAAATAACAAAACAAAACAAACAAACAACAGAAAAAGTGCACCTCTTATAAAACAGGAATTGTCTTCTGGAAAGCAGCAGTTCTGAGATGGATTTTAAATCTGTAATGGGCCAGGCTGAGATCCCAGCATCAAGCTGTGGCAAAAAAATATTGCTGCAGCCCTGAGAAACCTATTAAAGCGATGTTTTCTAAGAAGATTAAATTCCTCCTGTATCTTTGCTGGGGCCAAAGCCACTACACTGAGTAAAATTCTGACATTTTTTGAGATCGTTGCATTACCCTTTTCCCCATGCCTCCCACACCCAACAAGCACACACAGAGACTGAAGAACTCTACTGCATATACCATCAATTAGTATTAACAATCATTAAAATTTCAGTAATTTGATAATAGTATTCCACAACTTTATAAGAATAAAGTAATGGCTTTCACAGTGACCTTTAATCTACCAGAACACGCAAGGACAACTATTGTCAATAGCTAAAATAAATATTCAGTTAAATATTTAATTAATTTTAACATTTAGGGAAATCAAACAGCAGAAGAAACAACATACCAAAAAGGTGAACTGCCTGAAAGTGAAGTTTAGGTACTTTTCTGCTGTGTGTGATTTGGCCAATCACAAGACTCAGAAAGGGGTTAACTGCATGTAAAGAGGCCAAACTAGATGATCTCACAGTCTCTACTGACTTTAAACACTATGGAAAAGGACTTTGCAATCAGAATGAGATGTTCTCAGATAGGCAATCCCAAACTGAGGCATTAAAACCACATCACTGGAGAGGTTCTAATAAGCTCATGAAAAGCTGCTGAATTTAAACTCTTGTAACTTCAAAATTACTGATCCAAATTTCTTAGGTTTTTGTCCGTTTATATTATATTCCCTTTGAGACAGGGTTACCTCTTGCCTATCTATAACATACATCATGATGAAGCTACTTGGAACTTCCTTTCTCACCATGTAAAATTCTGACTTTTTGTGAAAAAATTTAAAATGAAAAAGAAAAAAAATCCATTTTTAGCCAAAATGCTATTTTCAGGGGAAACTTTTTCCCAAGAGTGATAGTTTTTTCACCAAAATAAATTGCTCTGTCAAAAGAGAAACTTTCATCCAAAAACGATTTTGACAGAGAATTTTCAACCCACCATATCTACAATACTGGAGGTGCTATAAATGAGCAGAACAAAAACATATGCACTTCAATCAGTTACATGCCAGATAAAATAAACTATTCCTTCATTTTATCTTCAAGCTTATTAAATTTGAGCTGTGGGGGATGGTTTTAGGAAAAAAAAATATTATCTCTGGTTTTATTCTGTAGGTGTGGAACTGGATCATCTTTTTATCTTCTGCAAGTCTACAGTGGTAATTGACATTTGGACTTTAGCTTAATATGAGACAAAGTAGATTTGATTTGTTTCCTACACTTGGAAAAGCTAAATAATCTAAGTGTGCAGATCTCATCTATGATATCTTACCGCTATTGATTGAGTTGTGAGGTTCCTGGGATCGGGAAGGAGGCTCAAAGTTATATCCCACACTGTAAGGATAACCACACAACTTTGTGCCAAACAAAGGCTGCGCTTGCAGGCACTCACAACAAATGCATTCACTGAGACAGGTTGTTATGAAATATACTGTAGGTTGAAAGAAACTACAGTCACTTGCAGTATGGAAAGAACTGGACAAAATCCCTCCATGCTTATTTTCAATTTGATTTCCAATTTTCTTGCTTTGACTAATTTGTGTCAGAATTCATATCATTTACTCTATGGTTCGTCTTTCATTTCAGTTGCTGCTGAATGAATAACCATTTTATTCTGCAGATAATCTGGAGGCAACACAGTATATTTCCAGACTGAAGTGTTTATAATCATAATTTTACTCCTGCTAGACAATATAGGTTACCCCATGACCTTTTCTTCTATGTAACAAAAACCTTTTTAACTGAAGAGTGACAAGAATTTTCTAAGGCAGCAGCTCCTTGTCTTAAGGTCACACATTTTACCTATGCACACAAGTCACGTGTAACATAGTACAGCACACAGAACGTCACCTGTTAGAAGTCACTCAACCATCATCCCTCCAAACCAGTCTGGATCCCACTCTCTGTTCCTATAGGACAAAAGTCAGTGTCACTTGAAGAGTCATTGTTACAGGCTCCAAGGAAAACCCACAGGAAAAAAAAAAAAATTAGAAGCACATGTAGACATCTCTGGGAGAACATGCAGGAAGATAACTGCTGCTAGATCTCAGTAGTTAAGACTATTGGAACTGACTAGCAGAAAGGAGAAGAAATCAGGGTTTGCCACTCCTTCAAGTAAAAGTAAATAACAACACTGTTGGAAACACAACTCTTTTTCTAAAGTTAATCATACCAGAGCACAGCTTGTCCTTCAGCGACATGTGATGTCTGGTGATTTAAAATCAGTTTGTAAGTGGCCAGGACAAAATAGGTCTCAGCCCAGGATTTTCAGAGTCCCATGTGGAGAGGTGGAGGACCTCTTTACTCCATCTTACAGAAGGTCATGGCTCCTATAATTGACGAGGACAGGTAAGCTCTGAGGGACACTGGAACAACTGCACTCCCTGAAGAGGTGGCTCTGAGCTCTGCCCCCTTCTTTCTCATCCTCCTTCTCTGATCTTTTCTACACTATTTCCAAACCTCTCATATTTTCCAGTAGGTGTCCATTGCAAGGGATCCAGCAGCCTGCAGGTTACACTGCAGCAATGATTGATGCTCCAGCCCAGACTCTTGTTGGCAGCACTGGTTTTCCACAGCAGCAACTATACATGCAGCACTCACTGAAGGCAGAGCTCACATCCCACCCACAAAATGAAGCATCCTGAAAGGAAGTGAGAAAGTTTTGGAGAGGCAGAAGAGAAAAGGTTTCTGAAAGGAGAAGAAAGTAAAAGGGATAAAATCTTGGCCTCTTCCTAGTGGGAGGCTTGCTACTAGTTTCAGCTGTTTCCTGGGCTGCAGTGAGAAGTGCTCGCTGAACCTTTGTCCTTTTGAGGAAGCAGCTGCCCACAGATGAGCACTGGAGGCATCAGAAAATCTCACTTCCCTTCCCAACTGTTTTTCCAGGTGCTAATTTATTCTTCATAAAAGATAAGATCCTGAGGACACAGACATCATTATCGAAGGACTCCAAACAGTGCACAATTCGGTGACAACTGACACAGGAGGATGAACAGTATGTTGCAATAAGCAGCTGAAGTGCTTGGGACATGGGATAGCAAAGCAAGAAGCCACGCTTGCGGTCATGCGCGGGGTCAACCCTACTCTTTTTAGGCTCCTTAGTTAACACCATCTGGCTATAGGCCCAGTGTACTCCCCTGAAATTCAGACTGCCAGTGTAAATACAGAGAAGAAAGTAATCCCAGTCACCAGTCATGAGAGCTCACAGCTAGGATAGAAACCTCAGCATCACCACTCACGTCAGCACAAAGGCTTGGCTATTTTTTTCAAACCAACCCACATCTGTCCTTCACAAGCAACTTTCACCAACAGCCCATCTCTCTGAAACAACACCTTCCTTGGCTTCTGCCAGGGATTTTTTTGCCTCAAGAAACCAGGATGAAGTCCTTAAAGTTTTCTCTGCAGTTACTCACTCTACTGCCAGTTAATGCTCAGTACAAATTGCAGACCTCAAAATTCTGGATGGATTCAAACACACGAAGTCAAAGTAAGGGAAAAAGAAAAAATGTTCTGGCAACCATCCAGTCACCAATGGAACTGGAGGAAACCCTATCATATGAATCATTTAAAAACAAGATCAGTCTGGACACAGCACTGGAAAATGTACCGTGGGGAACAGACTTGTATTGGCGGGGGAATGAACAGGATGAGCTAATCTTGTAGGTCTCTTCCATCTCTAGTTTCTAAGGGCCCAGTCCTCAAGGGACCTTGCAGGTTGGGCTCACGCCACGTCAGATTGCTTCAAAGAGCATTAGAACAAGATCTACGATAAAGCTAGGACCACATGATCACAGATCTACTGTTCAGCTTGACACAGTAAGCACCTTTGCAGAGGTCTCCCAGGCAATAAGGCCTGGTCTAAAAGGTCAGAGTAATTTTGAAAATACTTCATGAAGAGTATTTGAGAAATCGTCTCTTCTTTGACCAGACAGAGGCTCAAGGCTCAAAATCCCTGATACTGTGCCTGTTTGGAGCTGGGGTTCTTGTTCAATGTATCAGTAGAGACAAGGCACAGCTGTGAAGCTTGGAGCTGGAGTCAGTCTACTATGGTATCTGTTTACATCCAGCTATTTGGTTTGGGACGTTATCTAGACAGACTATATTGGCAACCTGCCTCATCCTATTCAAAACAAATGCCCTGGATATTGCTAAGTCCAAACATCAATAAGGAATCATTTTGGGGGGGGAAGATGATAGAGTAGAAAAGGACTCCAAGCATTCTTCCCAGTCACCACTTCAATAAACTGAAGTGTCAAGGAATTGCTGTGACTAGTATCAAAACCTCAGATCCACCCTTCTCTTCTCTGCTCATTTTCAACTCCCTGCATATAAATTTTACTGGAGAGGTGAGAACAGGCTTTTATCTGTAAAGGCCATGAAACGAGTTAGGAGATGTGAGTTTCATGTCTGCTTCTAGTCATCACTCACTTTCTCTCCCAGCCCCTTAACTTCCTTTTTCAATGACTATAAAGGAAGCGATAGTGTCTGCTTCTTGGAAAACGCTTTTGAATTCTCAGCTAGCTGGTTCTTTAGCAGTGTGAAGTGCTAGTGCTGCTAACAAGGAGGAAGGAGAGGAACTGTTGAGGGTGGTGCAAGTGGGTAATGGGACAAAACTAGCAAACGGATATTTAGGCTGGAAATCAGGAAAAAATTAACAATGAAGCCCATTAGGCTGTGGAATAGGCTCCCAGAGGGAACTGCTGGCAGCCCCACCACTTGAGTCATTTCAAATAAGACTGGACAAAGCCTTAGAAAATAGACTGTAGGGAACAGCCCTGGGCTGACCTTCAGGGAACGGAGGGGAAGGAGGGGGGAAAAAGGACTGCGTGACCTAACGGGTCTTTTCCATCCTTAACTTCTATGAATCTCTTACTGGCTAGTGAAAAATGTGATGTAAGGGCAGCCTGCAGTGATTGGCAGACTAAATGAAGGTCAGGAGTAATTTTTTGGATGCCTTCAGCTCAGTGCGTGTCCCAAGCACTGACCACACTCACTCGGCATGTTTAGCCACCTGGCAGCTCCGCTGTAGCCAACCCAAATAGTTCATATAAAATTGAAGCGAATTAGCAAACAACCATCATTCTCAGAAATGTTCACTTTTCCTGGGATTTCTTTTTCTCTCTCTCTTTCTTTTTTTTTTTTTTTTTCCTCTTTTCCTCAGACAAACCAAAAACAAGTGATTGAGTTGAGGTACTTGCTGAGTGAACTCTGCCTGGTCAGGGCTGACTGGTGTCTGGTGGAGCCATTGTGGGAAATAAATAAGCATTTACAAAAGGAAAGTCCACCTGCTGTATTTGGATTCAGCACTGAATCTGGCTCAGGCTACTCTTGGGGCCACAGACTGCTCCTTAAACTTGACAGATAAGTCATTGCAAAGACAGGCTAGAAAATGGCAGTCGTGCCCCTGTAGACAGACATGTATCACCCCAGGCTGTCCAAGTTCCCTCCTGTGTCTTCTTTTCACAGAGCCTTTAGATAAAGATATACGTCACAAGAACCTGGAAAACCTAGACCTCATTCCAATACACTGCTAAAAACAGTCTGTATCTTGTGATTACCAGTGCCTTCTTGTTCCAGAGTCTGGTGGCAAAACTATTTACTGATTCATATGTACTAGTTTTGTGTGTTTTGCTGGCGCACTTGGATTGTTATTCTTGATCTTTCCTCGGCCTCTTCCAGGCTTGTCTGCTGGAAGAAGGCAAGATGAGTGTCGGGTGTTGCTAATGAAGTGAGCACTCTAACTGGCAAAGGATCTTGGTAGGGCACGAGAGCAAAGATGGGATGTAAAACATGGGCAAGGAGAGTTGGGGGAAGTGGAATCATCCAGTAAAAGAAAAAGAGGCATGACTAACTGGAGCAAATGGAGAGGAAAGAGTGAATAATCACCAGTGAAAGGAGCATCTACTGAAGCAGTGAAAAAAATAGAGGTGTAGAGTTAATGTGCAAGTGGTCACACACAGCTGAAATGCAGCTTTTCACCTCAGGAGGATTTACTTTGCCCTAGCTTTGGAAGGCTGCCCAAATTTTATGCCAGTTTTTATTAAAGCATTTTTATGGACTCCAAGCAGTAAAAACTCACTATATGGGAAGCATTCAGCACTTGGGGCATGACCTGAGGGACCTGCATGATCCCTGTGTACAGCCCGAAAGGCCCTTGGCATATGCTGGAGCTGCTGTGCAGGGAGTCAGATTTTAGGAGGAAGCAGCAATTCTGAGCTCTCTCTGAACAGTCTGAGGACAATCAGGAAAGTAGCCCCCCTCCATTTACCACCAAAAGCAAACACCACAGCTGGCTCCACATCATCTCAGAAAGTTGAGGTCTCTCTCTTTGATAGTCCCTTTCTATGGTACTCAAACCTAGGCAGGGCAATGAATGTTGCCCTCTTTGTCTATGTGCCATACGGTGCTTTCACTGACTCACAGCTCTCTGAAAGTCTTCTTTTCATTTGCAAGAAGAGGAAAGCAAGGAACAGGGCAGCTTTACTTTCTTGTTTGCTTACCTGGCAAAGTATCCGCTGGTTTATTTTTCTTACCTTTGATTTTATTTGTCAGTCCAAGTATATCAAATCAAACATAGGTTTTGGTCAGGATGGATCTTGACGGGAAAATGACACTTTCTCTCAATATTTTGTAGATCAAAAGAAATTAAGCAATGGCTGCAATTTCAGTGGTATAAGCAGCAAGTGATTTGGGAGAGGGATCAGATGTTTACAGACAAAATTAATTATGTGCAATAAGACCAATAGACCAGAGGCTGCTATGGGAAAGAATGAGCCAATTTGCACTGCAAGCTACACGAACTGGAGAGCATACTCTGCAAATTTAGCAGTGGGAAAAGGTAATATTGCCTTTAAAAATGCATAAATGGAGGGTGTGACTGACTCTTGTCCACCACCTGCTGATGTTTGTATTTTAACTATTTGTTTGTCATAGAGCAGCCAAAACAAGGAGCAAAACGGCTCCTGGTAAACCCAGGACAAGCCCGCATGAAGTCATCATCTAAAGTACCTTTAGTCATTTCCTAAAATTAAAAAGCCAGGTTTAATTAATTCTGTTAGTCTGTTCAATTTACAAAAAAAAAAAGAAAAAAGATCCTTTGGAGTCCCTCATAGGGGCTCTTCATGAAGATTCCCATTTTAGTTTGGGCCTGCCTTATACCTCTCAAATACAAAGGGAGAAGTTTACAACCATACTGGTGGTTTTCAAGCTTTTGTGACCTGGAGATCCCTAAAACTTTCCCAGCAGAGGCATGGATCTTATCCAGAAAATGTATACCTAACGCATTGCAACCTACAGAGAGGAGGATGAAAATGACAGTGCTTGACAATGGAGAGAAACAGGAACTGCCTCCTTACCAAAGTGCGCTTTGAGGGTGAGCACATTCAAATATTGAGGTCAGGTTTATTCATAGAATCATAGAATAGCTAGGGTTAGAAAGGACCTCAAGATCATCTAGTTCCAACCCCCCAGCCACGGGCAGGGACACCTCACACTAAACCATCCCACGCAAGGCTTCATCCAACCTGGCCTTGAACACTGCCAGGGATGGACCACTCACAACCTCACTGGGCAACCCATTCCAGTGTCTCACCACCCTAACAGGAAAGAATTTCCTCCTTATATCCAATCTAAACTTCCCCTGTTTAAGTTTTACCCCATTACCCCTTGTCCTGTCACTACAGTCCCTGATGAAGAGTCCCTCCCCAGCATCCCTATGCTGTTCCCAAGCTTGGTCTTCTTTCTGTCAGACAATATCAACGTCTTTGGCCTATATGACAGAAACCAGCTTGCACCAGCCTTCACTTCAGACACAAGCTCAGGGCTCTGAGCTCAGACCTTCAGTGAGCATATTTGGCACCAGTCTCAGTCCTGTTATTAACTTCCAGCCAAATCACATCAACTCAGTATCTCCTGCAGAACCAAGGATATGATTTCTCCTTTTTCTCATACCTCTCATAGCCACCACCAGCATCTCCAGCCACTTTCTGTTCACAAAAAGCCTTCCCCTGGACCAAGCTTTCTCAAAAAAGGTTCAGACTTTTGGTAGAGAACACCTGAGGTCCTGTCCCCACTGGCCAGGGGGCCCTTTGCACACACCTGCAGTTTGCTCCTCTTGTGCACAGTTTCAGTGCAAGAATCAGATGTTGTTTCTGTCAGGTCAAGTGCAGGATATGAGCGCAAACATGAAACTCTGTCTGCCCAAGACTTAACAAGCAATTCAGTTTAAATGTATTAATATTCAAAAGGGCAGAGGAAGAGGTCACTAAGCTGTTTCCCATGGTGTTCTCTTTCTACCTGAAGACAAGGCTCAGAGACATTTTGATAGCAAAACTCCCCTTTTTCCTTTTCAAGCAACTAAATGTAAGACTTGCTCATCAGTGAACTATGTCGGAGCAGGCTGTTTTGCATCTGATAATGAATTGCATACTATCTTCAGATAGAGATCTTTTGGACTCGTTTTTGGCATCTCGAAGGAAATATGCTCTCCACCTGCTGCTCTGTCTCTTGCAAACACCATCCCACAGCGTGCTGCGGGCAGACCCTGCCACCTAGTGCATCCAGATGTGTACTGGCCCTACGGCACGCCTGAAACAGCTGGCCGGACCCCCAGTCCTCACCTAGGGCAACCTGATTTCTCCATTAATGTTCTTTCCTTCAGTCGCTGAAGGAAGCACGCTGAAGGAAGCAACAGTGCTTTTCTCAAGAGATGGGGCCGTGCAAATGTTCTCCTAGGACCAGATCAGTTCTTAAGAAAAGCCATTTTGAATTTATTCCAGTTAGAAAATGACATCTCTATATTTCTCTGCTACCAATAAAACAGGTAAGCAGACACTGGGCTATCTGTTTTGTTCTCCTATACTTTCTAGGTAAGCCCCCTTGCTCAAGCTTATTCAGTCCAGCATCCAACAAGCTGCTGTAATGTCTAGCTTTATGGTCTCTTCTTGCACCATTATTCTGCGGGGTTTGCTCTGTGTCATGAAAGGAACAGAAAGCCCTCAGAAACTCCTCAACGCACTATGACTCCACTCACAGGTCAAGCAGCATGGCTAACAGAAAAGGAGAGAGTACAAAGCCAGCGGCTGTACTTTTAGATTTAGGTGGCCTGACTCCGCTCCACAAGACTGAGCTACTCCCTCTATGTGTTATACAAAACACTGACTTCCTCTGAAAAATCAGGTCTGGGCCAGTGTCAGAGAGCGACTACTAAAGTGGACACAGAAGATACAATATTTGACAAACTCTGGTTATCAAAGCAAAATTCTCCTTTGTTTTTTCAAGAACAGTTTATAAATCTTTAGTCCCGGTTTGAAAGTCTTAAGTCTTCCCCCCTCACGGAGCCAACAATCCTGTTTCCAACAGGACAACCACCAGTTTTTTGCACTCCACACTGAATAAATATCCACTTCTTTCCTCATCTCTCATCTCTGGGAAGAAGGTATTTGTTTTGCTCCACAGTAGCAATATAATATATTGCTTCAATCCTTCATTAGCTGCCTAATCCAATTCGTGTCAGCTTTTTCTCTCTGCCCTGTATTTCTAACCCTGTGTCTAGAGAAAAGCCCTCTTTGCCATTCATTTTTCCAGCAGTTGACCAGCCTTGCCAAACTTGGCACTTTTCTTCTGCTCCCTTTCTTTTTCTCCCAAGCTTCTGGTGGCAAATAGATTCAAACTAGTAAAGTCGTGTGTGTTTTTCACAACACTCATAGAAAGGACTTACCAAGAGCATTGATTGATAGACTCTTCACCACTTGTGTGGCTTTTATTTAAGATCAGGGCCAAATCATAACAGCAGGTGAGTAGGGCTGAGCCTCAAGCAGTGGGAAGAAGGGATCCACAAGCTGCCTTCTCCTAAAGTGCCAGAAAACAGATGGAGCTTAGCTGGATACTGGGGTAATGCCCTGATCCTGCCCCAGGGGAAGAATTGGGATTGGTAATGGGGCACAAGTGGAGTGGGAAGCAGTTCATGCCCCATCCTGAGGCTTCTAGCAGCAGAAGTGTATAAGACTTCTCCCCAGGTCTCTCTTCAGCCTCATGCCTCCTCCCCATCCATTTGCTTTAGTCCCCTGAGGCATGGTAGGACAAAAAGGAACTGTAAAACAGGGATGGGTTTCTCATCCAGAGGGGTCAGCTGCTGTGTGAAGCACAGCTGGGGCTTCACACCCCTCCAAAGTGGGCGAGCTTTAAGGCAAAACCAGAGGGAAAGGGGTCAGATTGGGTGAGGGAGGAAGCAGAGAGATCTCTGCCTCCAATCACAGTCCCCTCAAACTTCCCACATCTCTCAAATCCTTCCTGGCCCCCCACTTGGACCTCGCACAAAAATTTCCCCTCTTCTATCCCTTCTCTGGAAACCATGACCTTTCTTCTCCATCTATGTGAAAAGCTTCTACCTCAAAGCACCTTGTCCTGTGACCTCCTCCTAAATCATACACCTGCCAAAAACTAACCTTAATCACCTCCATATCTCCTCTTCAGTCCTCTGTGATTTTTCCTAAGCTGTTTGACACTTGTGGCGTCCAAAAGCTCACTGATCTCACATTTGCCTTATGGAGTCTTCCTGACCAGTCCCAGATCCTCACCCCCACCTCCTGAAATCCCCTGGCCCCTTCCAGCCCTTTTCCTCTCACAACCAATTCTGCTGCTGCCCTGAAAGGAAACTTTGCCTACACTGCCAAAAAGCCTTCAGCCACCTCTGATCACAATGGAAAACTTTCTTCAAGTACTCTCTCTCCCAGCTGCAGGAAATCCTGTGGGGGCTATTCAGTGACCTCCATAATGAAATAGGTCAGATTAGATAACCACAATAAGCTTTCCTGGCCCTGAAGGCCTCCTGCAAAACAAATTGCATGATCTAGCGCATGTGAGAACACGGATTAACAAGGACATTCAGGGAGGTTAAACCCAGTGTTCCTAAAGCCTCTAAAACTACAGATGCCAACAGCAGTCTAAACCTATAGATCTAAAGAGGGAGGAAAACAAGTGTAAGTGCAAAGGAACAATCTATGTAGCCCTGATAATACCAGCATTACACCCATATCATTTGTTTTGTATTATTAGACAAGTTACATAGACATTCCGTATTCCCCAGTTTGAACTAGCAAAATGCCAGTGGACAAGGAAAAAAAACACAGAAGTTTATTTTTGAAGGAATAATGCGATGACACATTTTCAGCAATATATACTATATTGTCAAGCCCTCATTAGACAAGCCAAATATTTTTGTGTAATTTCTGCAATAAAATACGAAAGCAGCAACATTCAGACAGAGAGGCTGGCTTTTGTTAAATTGGGGTTCCAAGAATAACAGCTTGTGAATTACCAACACCGTTGTTTGGAGGAAGAAAGTTGCTTGATATTAACAAATTCATTAAGCCAAATCTGACATGCCTGTTAAAACAGCCATTAGCACTCTCAATCTTTATGGACTTGTGTCCCAAATGTACCAAACAACACCCATTGTGGATATTGTGTCAAGTGGTCCGACAGAGTAACCTACAACCGCTGGGGCACAGATATGTTTTCCAGCAGATGTTAATGATGATTTATAACTCAGATTTCTTCCGTGTACTGTGGCACTCATACAAGTCATTTGTGCTACATGCTTGCAAGAGTCATTTCACCCATCCATAATGCTAGTGAAATGTAACTGCTTCGAAGGAAAAAAAGCAAGCAAGGGCTGGAGTTATTACAGTAGCAGCATGCAGATATCTAGAACAGGGGATGAGGAAGTCTGTCACCTGCTAAGGCCTGCCTCCATAATTCATTCCCTGATCATCCATTCCAAGTTATCAGCCCAGTGGCCAACTGACCCACAGAGCTTGGCACAACTGCCTTTCTCAGACAGGGACTATGCACTGAGACAGAAGATGAGGCCAGACCTAAGCGCAGTCCAGGGCCTCAGCACATGGCAAACCTTTTTTCTTTCTCCGCTAGAAAACACCAAGAGAATTTAGAAAGATGGATAGCAATTTGCCCAGGAGAAATTTGGCAATGAAGCCAATGTAAGAGTTCCAAGTCCTCTGATAAACTTCATGTGATATTACGCAGTTTGAGTGTCTGACTACACAAGTGCGAAGTTTATTTATTTGTTGCTTGATCTATTTTTATTTAAATCTGATGGACAGTTTCTCCTTCTCTCCATCCGGTATCCTTGAGAGATGTAATCCCAGATAACATGAAGAAGAAATGTCTCAACAGAATTAACAATATAAATTACAACAAAATATGTGGGAATCTGTATTTGAAGCACCTTGATGTTGAACTTTGATTTTCCTAGTTATCTATTTCTTTTCCAAAGGAAGTGTTTCAGTCTTCCACTTCAGCTCAAATTCCCATTAGCATAGGACACTTCTGAAATCTCAGTTTTGCTGTGTAAGGCTATCAGGTTAAACAGTCAGATTTGGATCTGGAATGTCACAAACTTGAGTGAATATCAAAATATGATGCTATTATGGTGGAAATGCTCTTTCCACTCCTTAAAATTTGTAGGAACATTAACAGATATTGAACTATTAAAAGATTAAAGCTTTTACAGATATATCTAATGGAAGCAAAATATTTAAGGTTTGGGTTAGCCCAGGTTTAGGCCAGTTCACCAATAAATCTTTTTTGAAGCTCAGATAAATCTGTTTTAGACAAGAATCATGTTAACTTTAACCTCCTTACCTGTCAACATGAGTTCCATTTCTCTCGGAAGTAACACTTCATTCACAAAAGAGATCCCATATAGAGATGTGCAACACATCACACATAATTAACATCCTGCTACACCATTCATGGACAACTGTCATTTAGAAAACATTTGTTCCCTGCAGTAGTTTATGGCTTATAAAGAAGAAAAATGTCAAGTTTGGAGTGAGGGAGACTTTTAAGTAAGAAAGAAACTCAAGGTTCACTTTAATCCCTAGGTCCCTGGGTAACTCATCTGCCAAATATCTGTCCTACCCAACAAAGAAAGCCAAAGAAGCCTTACTTCTACATGTCACTGTCTTTTACCAGTCAAACAGAGCTAAGCTTTAGCTGGATTAAAGCAAAACTGTATAAACCACCAGAGACACATTATCAAACAAACCCTTAGACAGCATGGAGACTACTATGACAGGATCAGATAGGAAAGACAGATCAGCGTATTATGTTTTTGTGTAACCAAAGAGTAGTACGAAGTAGCAGCAAATCATCTGTGTTATTCTTTCACCTTCCTTGGGGAACACGTCCCATTGAATCCATATCCATTTTTTTCTGCAGAATTTTCAAAAAGCCAGCAGCAAACCCGTCTCTTCCCTCTTCCTCTGTGACCAATGACACAACCTGACACCAAAGCACCCACTCCCCCAGGAGCCAGTGGGAACGGGAGTAGGTAAGGAACAGGAGCAGGATGCAGACACCTATCACATTAAGCCTGCCCTGTACCAATATTGATTGATAACCTATGCAATGCGCCTGTGATCTGTATACAGACCCTAGTGCCCACAAAAAGTCAGCACGATATTTACAACTTATGCTGTCACTGTCAAAAGAATTTCCCCCATTTCCCCACAGGGACCAAAGACCAAACCACAGTAGCCACCATTAAAAGCCCATCACATTTTTTAAAGAAATGCTCCGTTGCAATTGAGAACAGAAAGAGGAATCAATAATAAGGTGCAGTCCTTTATGCTGTATAACATTATACAGGAAAACATAGGAAAATACTGTCATGGAAGGAAGTTCACGCTACTGCTGCCCCTTTATTGAACTTTTTCTGTGTGTTCATTAAAGCTTATGGCACACAGGATGCTTGCCTCACTAGCAAAAACTCTTGCAAAATAACACTATCAGTTACAGTCATACCAGAAAACAAATGAGCAAATTAATTGCATAAGAGGGAAGCTTGTTATGAAAGGACTGAAGATGATGCTCTAGAACTTCTCAAGGGCATATGGTTTGTAGCACTGAGCTTAAATAGCCACAGAAAATTCTGGTTTTCTGGAAATGTGGGTAAGGTTCCCAGTTTGTCTCCCATTTTACTGAACCCCTCCATTTACTCACTCTCTCTGCTTTCAGTCCCACATGTAGCCGCTGAGTTCTGGCACCCTGTCCAAATCTCTCCATCCTGGGAATACCGACCCCATTGGTTCTGGAATCAGAACGACCACACGGCACTTATAACATTTCCAGACAGACATAAATACACAGATTAGTCTTTTCTGCATTTTTCCTCATAAAAACAACAGCAGCTTCGAAGCGCATTGGCACAAGCACTGAGATTAAGTATTGCAACCTGCTATTGTTGGCAGGATTGTTCTGGCTTCTTCTGCTTTCCCCACCTCCTTGTAATTCTCTCTCCTCTTGGAGAGTAGTTAAATGCTATGTCCATTCATGTCACCACGGAGTAGTCTTGGCAGATGCATGCCCCAAGGCTGGGATGTTTTTACGAGAACCGTTTTCATATTTCACTGTTTGCCTGACTGATCCTTTATCTGTTCTAGCAGTTACACAACTAAACATACTGAACCCTCTGTCAGATGATTACATATTCCATGCTGAATTGGAGGATATGGAAATACTGCCAAACACAGTCCTGGTCTAACTCTGTTGACTTCAGTGCACAGCAAAGAATGAATTCAGCCCTTAAACTCCTTCACATTGGTCTTTGAGAATAAATAGAAGCAAATCATCTCTAATATGTCTTGCATTCTATGCATATATGCCTTTCTAGATCCAAAAGCTCCTGTGGATACCCTCCAGCTCTGAGTGACAAGCTTGTATATACTACCCCTCTGCTCACATACATGTATTTAAAGCTCAAAACTTTTAAGTCTAGAAACAATGGTTGTCAGGCTCTAATGAAAAAGGAAAGATGGCAGCTGATGGAGCCCTTTGCTCCTTGCTGCTGACCCAGCAGAGCCAGGAGGGAGGTGGAGGTGAGGGAGGCAGGAGCAGAGAGGAGCTTATTTCCCTTCTCCACTTGACAGAAGCCTCCCTGTGCTGCCTGCTCCCGGCTACACAGCAAGAGCTCTCTGTTCTGGCAGCAGCTGCCTGCAAAGAGTCATTTGCTTTTTGTAGAAAAGTTCAGGGGATTTTTCAGGTTGCTTTTAAACATCCCCACGCCCAAGGAAAACATGGGGTGTTTGTTTTCTTGCATAAGTTATCATTACTTTTTAATCTCATGATTCCCCAAAAAAACTGTTTCAGGAGAAAAATGCTGACCTGATCTGTTCCTGTATCATTCAGCTATTGCTACTGTATCAAGACATTAATATAGTTTGAGGGTCTGGTTTGCACATGATCAGAAGTGAAGCAGAAGACAGCTCTCTAATGACAACTGCCCACATGGAACCAGCATTCTTTTGTATCAAACGCCTAAAAGGTTTATTTACTTATGTGTTCATGTGTTTTGAGAAGAGTGGCAGCCCCATCTCCTACCAGTGAACAAAACAACATAAAAAAGGCCAAAGTAAAGGAAAACACGATCATAAAAAGGTGGAAGGAAAGTTTTCAGCGGGAAAGCACTTCAAAAAGTGTCACAGATAGTGGCTGAATAATTGTCCTTAGCATTTCTGGGTGACTCATTAATTGAACTGCTAAAAAATATAGACTGGTTCTGGTAATATTAGTGTTTCATCTCCTTGGACCACAAAGATGGGGGTCCATAGAATGGCTCCTCAACCTTGAATCATTTTCCCCCTGCATGACTTCTGTCCAGCCCCTCTCTATCCCAGCTTATCTGGACCCTAATAATTTCTGTGCACAGCAGATCTAATGAGGACTGCATGTTGCTGCCATTTAGTTGGCTGCAGCTATAATTAGACAGCTGACAAAGACTGGCTTGTTGTGTGCTCTTTTTCCTGTGATTACATATCATATTTGGTCTATGTGCAAGATGAAAGATGTTTTTTCTTCTTTGTCACTCTCCAAAATCCTCAAGGGATTTGATAAGCATATTGGCTGCTTTCTGCCACTTACTTCACTACTTGTAATAAGACATTGTCATCATTACTAAGCTGATAAATGCATCGAAGTGACATGTCAAGGAATGCAGTCAGCCTCCTAGCTATGTGTGGTTTTCCCCCTTCTTGCAAGCGTTGCCTTTTGGGGGAAAAAAGCTGATGAACAAATATTTTAATTATGAATTGTTATGCTGCTTGTTTCATGACAGTAGTTGGTTGAGTTTCATCTCCCAGTACACCGTGATGTCTTCATACAGCAAAGGGAAGCAGGACGAGGCACTATGACTACAGCAAGACACACAGATGGGGATCAGGCCATATGAGAAAGTGAGAACATGAGGGTGGCCTGAAATAGCAACTTCTAAGATGTTTTTCACCTGCAATATCCTGGGTTTACTCAAATCTTTGCATTTTTCATGTGGAAGACCCAATCTTCCAGTGAAAGTAGAGCCTTTTAAGGCAAAAGTCCATTTACATGTTTTCAAACAAAACATGCTAGTAGAACGTTTGTTAGTTCACTGAAATAAAGACATTACGTTTAGTAATCACTGGCAATAATAACTTCAACTCAGAATCAACCCAGAGCAGATATTTTGAGTGAGAAGGGGGCATTTCCAAGACAGTTACTTTTCTAACCACAGTTCAGGACAACAGACTCTGAGAACTATCTGTAGAAGTACATAAAGCCATTCTTCATCTTCAGTTCACCAAGAAGAGCTAGCAGAGTATCATTACAAGATAAATGAGTAAAACAAATTCCCAAAAAATAAAGCACAAGTAAAAAATAAAATAAACAAGCAAGAAAAGACTTTTGGTCCCTAGTCTGTGAAATCTCCCAAGTGAAGGCAACAGAAATTATACTCATATTAGGACAAGGTTTCTGTCCTACCAAAAAAGGCCATAAATACAGAGAAAAGTTGGGTGACAGAACTTGCACGCCTCATGACCTGGAGGTGCTGTGGACCACACCACACCTCTCCAACCAGAACCCGAATGGAAAAGTAACGCCTTTGTGGACACTAGTCAGTAATGGCATCATTAACACTAGGCTTAATTTCAGGGCATCAGAGGGGCAGTGGAGGAATGAAAGTGAAGCCTACGAAGCTTCAAGAAAATCTTCATTGTAATTCCATGATGACCAACCTAACTTACTCTGTTACATGCTTCCTATCAGGTTGCTGCTCACAAGCAAGCAACAAAAAGTAACTTACTCATTTTAGCAGCTGCCACTAGTTTCTACCTTTCTTCCTCTGTTAAGAACGCCCTTCCTATTGCTTAGCACATGAAAAGCTTTCCCATTGTCTTTTCTTCTTCCTTCCCCCTGTTCTGTAATTCAGCACAGCCCAAGCACCTTGTAACGCTCAGAAATGATACCTCAGGGTATTTTTCCTAGCACCTTCCCACTCCCCCAGTCCCCCTCACCAGCTGCCCCCACTTGCCTTTTGGGCAGACCTCCTCCTAAGTCAAGAGGATTGGTAAAAATAGTTCTCCCTGTCTGCCCCATTTCTGATTCATGGTCCACTTAGGTAACGTCTCTTTCAGTTACATGGAATGGCTGGGGCCTCCTGGACCCTAGGGACATTACATCTTCATAAATAAGGAGATTTATTTACAGATATAAATCAAGACACAACATTTAGAACATGCTACAGGGAAACAGTAAAATGCAAGGAGAAGTTAAAAAGAATAATCAAAAGTCAAGGATTCTGGCCAAATTCTTCTTAAAATAGCTCTTCCAACACATAGTGAACATTGTATCAAACTCACACATGATCTCTAGCCAGCATTTTGCCTTCTTTCATGACTCATTTCACTTGGGCTGGGGAGTAACGATTTCCTCCCTAGCCACTGACCAGCATGGCTAAGACTAGGTAGACAGAGATCAACCTATTGTGATTGATCAGGTCCCTCTTTAGGGGAAATGATGCATTTCATCAAACACTACCATGCATAAAAATGTCAGCATCAAGAAAGTCATCCTCTTTCACACATACCCCTGCACATACACACATGCACAGGCACGATCATCCTGGTGGTCAGATCATCACCTGCTAGTGTTAACATGCACACAAGCAATTACAGAGTAGACATCTGTTCAGGATGTTGCTCACTGGATTAGCATCTTCGTGCTGAGATGTCTGCAAGTCTTTGAAGCATTTACAGTCTAACCCTGTGCTGTCTACAAGTGCACGATGGTTCGTCTGTAAATGCTCCTCGTGCTGGCACGGCATCCATTGGCAGAAATTATTCTTGTTCAGTGCTAAAGCAATGATGCTAATAGGGGAAAGTCAGCCTGGTGCAGGCAGGCAAGATGAAGCTCACTTCTTTCAACTACTGATAAGTGGGGATTATGGCGTACTACACGAGCCCCCTGCATGGGAGAGGTTTTGCAGGTTTTCCTATATAAATAAAATAGTGTATGTACCATGTTCTGTTGGGCAAGACAGTCACTACTTCAGAGAAATCAAATAATGGTTTGGAAATAAAAAAAAAAAAACAAAACACACAAAACACAGGGTTTCATCTCAATTATGCCAAACTTTTAAAATGTTCATCAGAATGAATGCCAAAGCAAAGTTTGAGTTTTCAGGGTGATTTCTGAATGCAGGCTGACGCAACTCCCTCCGAGGGCATTGGTGATATCTTGAGATTGGCCCCAGAGGCAATTAAAAATTAAACTGGACAGTGGCTGTCAAGCGGTGGCAAACGCCCTTGCCAAGTCCCGGATCCTCTGTCCCCACACACGGGTAGCCTGGGCAGGACACTGCAGAGGTCATCGCGTCCAGACTCCTGCAACTGTGCAAGATCACACAAATGCCAATTATTCCTAAACCCATCATTTCGGTAAAAAAAAAAAAAAAAAAAAAAAAAAGGAAAAAACATTTGAAACACGTGTGAGCAAGACATTATTCTGAACTTCCAGTATCTGAAGGGGGCCTATAGGGATGCTGGGGAGGGACTCTTCGTTAGGGACTGTAGTGACAGGGCAAGGGGTAATGGGTTCAAACTTAAACAGGGGAAGTTTAGATTGGATATAAGGAGGAAATTCTTTCCTGTTAGGGTGGTGAGGCACTGGAATGGGTTGCCCAGGGAGGTTGTGAGTGCTCCATCCCTGGCGGTGTTCAAGGCCAGGTTGGATGAAGCCTTGTGTGGGATGGTTTAGTGTGAGGTGTCCCTGCCCATGGCAGGGGGGTTGGAACTAGATGATCTTGAGGTCCTTTCCAACCCTAACTATTCTATGATTCTAACTTCACCACCCTGGACCTGGATTAACCAACAGGGATCCCAGCATCTTCATACATTCAGCATAGTGGCCCTGTCTCGTGTGGACTAAGGGCCAGACAGACTGGTGTGATTTTCAGGATGGTCTTTGCTACATGCCCAACTTGGACCCCTTCTCTGTGTTGCTGCCACTGTGCTGTCTGGGTGCCTTTCGGGATGTCTCCTC
This sequence comes from Lathamus discolor, assembly GCF_037157495.1. Classification (NCBI taxonomy): domain Eukaryota; kingdom Metazoa; phylum Chordata; class Aves; order Psittaciformes; family Psittacidae; genus Lathamus; species Lathamus discolor. Next base: position 101,538,601 of record NC_088888.1, read on the forward strand.
AGGTGCACAGAAGATGTTGCAAAAAAGGGAGACAGAGTGGGAGGGAAGAAAGGAAGAGACAGAGAGAGAATGGACATACCTACCAAATATGCACACAAATTATATACCTACGTAGCTGGCTAACGCTGCCCATGTCAGGAGCTGAAGCACACATGCTGGAGTTAGACACAGTGGTGGGCTACACCTTCCTGTAGTGCAGCCCCCAGTGGTGCAGCTGGCAGCAGTTCATGCACCAGACAGTGTGGGCAGCATCTTGGGAGGACCATATCCTACCCCTTGGGAGGACCCACGTGTCCCCAGACTACCCTGCGGAAAAGGCTGATCCGCAAAAGTTCTTGGATCCATTGAGTCAACAACAGAGCATCCTCCATGTGTAGGAGGTCATGCACTGGAACATGTGACTAGCACATGTGTTTGCCCCACGTTGGGATGGAGGCAAAGCCTGCAGCCAGCTGAACCAGCTGCTGCAGAGCAGCCAGGCACTCTCTCACATTTATTGCCCATGCTGTATTCTTAATCTGAGCTGATATTTCATGCCTCCTAGCCATCGTGCTGTGGTGGCTGTGGTTTGCAGCTCGCTGGGCTGCCGCGGAGCCAGGAGCACGGTGGGAGGAGGGAGGGATGGCCGACACTTCATTCAGTGATTGCAGGCCTCCTCCAAAGCTCAGACTTTGAAACAAGACATTGGCAGGCCTGTTTAGAAAAATGATTTCATCCATATATGAATTAAGCCAAAGAACACAGTACTTGTCCCTTTGGTGTTTATTTTAAAATAATTATTACATGTTCCCTTTTCTTTCAGGAACATTAAACACAATGCTGCACATGATTTTGTTCGGGAGGGCTGCAGATGGCTGCGATGAGGGAAAGTTAGTGGCAAATACTGACATATGCATTATGGCAAGCACTCAAAAATTAATTTCTCATTCCCTTCAGCTTGAGGAATGCTGAAGTCCAATACCATTTTTGGGGAAACTAAGATCAATAGCAGCTAGCTGATTTACAGGGTTGCTGATTTTTCCAGTGCTGGGCCACAAGTCCTGTTGTATTTCTACTCTTTAAATCGAGTGCAGACCTTTACAACAAAGTGCTAGCATTTGGTAGTGAGAGGCTTCCCTCAAGCAGCTGTCCTCTGAAAAACATGCAGTGGTTTGAAAATGTGGTTGCAAAATGTGGACAATGTGCACAGGAGTTATTAATGTTCACAAGAAAATGTGCTGCTTCATCACCATTACAGTCATTAACCACAGCTGTGGTTTTGCAAGTGAGGAAATCTACTCCCATTCTTAGAGCTCAGATTTGGACGCTTGGAAGCAGAGACACAGGTAGTTCCTAGAATTCCTTTCCCAGCTACAATAAGAACATATACAGACACTGGAAAAAGACTTACCTTTATCTTTAGACCTAGCACACAAACTGCAGAAGAAATTTAAAACAGGCTTTAAAGTCAAATGTTTAGTATGGACCACATTTCTCACTGTGAAAAAGGAATAAAAATATATATATTAAAAATAAAATAAAAAATAAAAAGACAATACACTGTCCAGGAAAGCAAAGCAAGCCAGCCAGCTCTACAACCATTTGACTAGGAGACAGCTCAAGAGTCATTCCAGTACTGGCAGTACAGCTAAGCCAGAGTTCTCCTATAAGCCAGATGACACAGTTGGAAAAATATATTCCAGAGCTTGTTATCCATCCCCTGGACCTGCCAAATTTGCCCATATGGGACCACAGGTGTTGGCTCAAACCAAGGAGGAAAAGGATAGAAAAAGGCAGCAAGATGAAGAATATAAAGGACTTGAGCACTAAGTATCATCAAGCCAGTGCAGAAGTTACTACAAGCGCCAATTTCTGATGAAAGGACTGTGATCTTCATAGAGTCCAGTCCAGGTAAGAGGATGTTTATAGGTACATGCATGGGTAGATATTTAAAAGCTCAAGATATAACTTGCACATCCAGTCTGGGACACTCCATTTTTGCACATGTATCAACATGGCACTTCTCAAACATTTGCAGGTACAGTGTGTTAGAAAGCACAGCCTTCAGCTTCACTCAGAAAGAAAGAGCCTCTTTTTGTCAGTGTATCATGAAGAAGCAATTCCCCGAGCACTCTTAAGATAAGTCTACTTCCAGTGGTGTGGACAGGCCAATGCACTCAACCCTGAATTCCAAACTGGCCAGCTGCAACCCAGCTCCTGTCTGGAAGCTGTCTAGCTGTATTAGTGCAGCAGAGTGCCCAGACTAACCACCATGCTGAAAAGCAGGATATATTAACCGGAGAACATTGCTGTGTTAACATGGCTGTGTGGCTTCTGGAGCTGAGGTCTTTCTGAGTCCCTCAGATGTAGTCAGGGAGGAATTTGCTTAGCACCTGCACAGGTCTGATCTTTCTTCCAAGCCAAAGAACTAAAGCAGAGTTGTCTTTGACCAAGTGCAACATACCTGGATTTCAGCTCAAGAGGCTAGCCTGGGGCTGCTGGCTGCAGATGAGACAAACCCCGAGCTTCACAGAGATCGGCACTATATTTGTCATTGGGAATCAAGCATGGGAATTTTACCATCAAAAGTATAAAAGCCTAGCACTTGAACAGAAACAGCATCTCTTACATTGCCAGCTTGAGCCATCCAAAAGTTACAGACAGGTTCCCATACTCATGAACTTATCTTTAGATAAAAATTACACCATAAGATATGATTTTAATAACACATTTGGGGTTGGTTGCATTTACTGTCTAGGGTTTTAACCACTGGGGTCCACTTCCAAACACTTTCACAACAGGAAGGCTCAGAATATGTTATTTTATGTTATTTTTCAAATGAAAGCTGACGTTCTTATACATTCAACTCCAGGAGCTGTGTTTTTTAAGGCACACACCAAACATCAAGGGACTCACAAAATCACAATAATTGGCAAGACTGCCTTCATTGGCTTTGGGGAATGAGCAGGTTGTTGTTGGAGCCACACATTAGAGAGAAACATATTCACATGTTCTTAACCGGTGAATTATGCACAAAGGTATAATGGCAATCTGCCCAGCACTGACATACAGCAACAAGAACAGGATGCACAAAATTCCCAAGCCTCTTAAGCTAATGGAGAAGCTTTGTTAGTTTCCCTAACAAGGGAACCAATGACATAACCTGTCATAAACATGCTGGGACCATTATACACACAGGCATGAGATATATTTAAACTATAAAACCCCATTTAATAATCAAAAATACAGCTGCGTAATCTGCACATTACACTCACATAAAGGAAATAAAAGTAAAATTAACTGGAACACTTGTGTCTGGAGACAAAAGGGGTGAGAGAGGCCTGAAGACCTCTCAGAGAAATCTTCTAGGACCTGCTTCAGTGGGAAAGCACTCCTATCCTCCATTCTCTATGGTACTTTTTCAAGCAGGGAGAGGAAGCTGGGACCAGGAATTCATCTTCTCCACTGACAAGGAAAACTGCATCTCTGTGTCCAGACTTGCTGGGTACCATCACCTGGGATCAAGACAAAGTCCAGTGAAGTCAGTGAACTGGTCCTTGTGTTTCTTGCATTGAAGTGCAAACACTGAAGTGGCAGGCACAGTATGACAGAAAAGAAGGATCTACTCTCTTCATCGCTCTCTGCCTTTGGTCTTAAAGGCGCTATAGATTAATGTGCAACACAAAAACTGACTCAAACCTATTTAGCACTATGCTCACAATGTATTTGGGGAGCCAGTACTATGGGGTATGGAGGTTTTCATAAATCATATAACTTTTGTTTTGCCATCTCTATGGAGGACATATTCAGCTGCATAATAACACACTGAGGTTTTGTCAGGATCAATTTACATTTGTCAGATGCTCCAGTCTTCAAACAAAAGCCATAAATAATGGCACTGCACCAGTATTTAATCTTTTTAAATGTTATGATTTATAGCCCATAGTACGGGAAGAAGAGGCAGTGAAGTGATGTATTTCTTACTCAGCTGCAAGTACTGATCTTCTCAAGAGAGGAACCAATGAACAAAACTCAGCAACATCTATCCCTAATACCAAAATAGAGATTGAAAAACCCCTCCAAGGTGCCTTAATGTCTGTATCTAATTTATGGGTAATTTACAATGGAAATAGACTATATAAAAATGTGTACAAATTTGTAGCCTTGCACATTGGGGCAGATAGATAGTTTAACTACAAAATAATGAACATGAAGTGTCTCTTGTGAGCTGCCAGGTAGACATTTTGATTGCCCAGATTTCATTAAACTCAAACCAGAGAGCTTGAAGTCTTCCAAACATTCTTTATCAAGTGTGTCGGTGCTCTACAACTGATGACAATATATTTCACCAGAGTTGCCAAAAAAATGTTTAATTTTAAGGCGATGGATGCCTGTACTGCATTACTTTTTACAAGCTGAGCCAGCATGTGGGGCACGATCAACTCCATAGACGGGTAAGCACATTGTCAATGTTTTCTTTGCATCCGACAAACCAATTTCACACAGACATTCCTTAAAACTGGGAAAAAGACAACAAAACCAACAATAAAACCTCTGTTGTGTCCTTCTCTTCTCTAGCCCTCAAGTGAGCTTTGCTTTTCCCAACTTTGATAATCAGACTCCAGAAAGTGAAGAGTTACAGAGAGCGCCTGTGCTGCCAAGAGCTATTTCCAGTGGACTTTGATCAAATGATGCTGTAATCCCTAATGGGAAGCATACTTCATTTATAAGGTATTCTTTGGTGTCATTCCCAAGGAGCAGGCATACAAGGTTTTGAGCAGCAAAGCTCTTTGTCCACCGAAAGTGCTACATTTGTGTGAGGGTAGCACTGCCATGTTCAGTGCAGGTGCACAGGACTGCCTAGAGAAGTGGGCTTTAGGCGTTAGTCATTGCTACAGTACAAAAAGGTGGTCAGAGGCTAGAATTTCTCCAGCCACAGCCCTTTACCAACAGCAATAACTAACACACTGCAGTGCTTTTCAGTTTTATCATTTCCAGCAAGGAGCACAACAGCATGGCTGTTCTGATACTTACATTTTGCTGCAACTTTGTTGGACTTAAGAGGCTCGGGTTATTCAGAACAGTATTTTATTTTCCCTGAAGTTTTATTCCAAGACCAAAGACAATTAGCTCACATTTTAACAAGGAAGCAATTAAAGAGCATGACATTCATAAAAATGATTTATTGTGCTATTAAATTAGAATGAAAATCATCAAAGTTCATAATAGCCAAGGAAAAACAAATATAAATTATCTTCATACTCAGTTTGTACCCCGATGCTTATCAGCCTGAAATGCCTGTATTTATTCTCCAGTGCTGCTGTGCAATTCCAGTCATTGCATCTCGCTGTTTGGAAAATTCATCATTTTCATTCTGTGCTGAATAGCAGCCCTTTAAATTGAAAAGGTTTAAACAGCCCTCATCTGCTTAAAACTTCCCCTAAAAGCATGTTAAGCTTCCAGAGTAAAGGCATTTTGGGTACTCCCAGGGCAAACCTCACAGAGCCAAGTATCTTACTAGGCAGGAGCAGAGCCCCTTGCTCAGTAAATCCTCTGCTTCTTCCATCTATCCAGTTGTCTATGCATTTATGGAAAAGTCTGCTTCCATAAATACTAAAAACTTTCTTGGTTTTGTTGTGCCTTCACTTTTTTCCATTAACTTTTCCACTGTTTTTACATGCAAACCAAAAAGACTAAGATGTTTCTACTTAAATGGCTTAGAACCATCACAGAATGGTTTGTGCTGGAAAAGACCTTAAATATCATCTAGTTCTAATCCCCCTGCCATGGCAGTGACACCTTCCACTAGACCAGGTTTCTCAAAGCCCCAGGTAACCTGGCCTTGAACATTTGAGCATTCACAACTTCCTTGGGCAACCTGTCCCAGTGCCTCACCCCTCTTACAGTAAAGAATTTCTTTGTTATACCTAATTAACTAACACACTCTGCTTCCATTTTCTTCCCTAGCATATTTAAAAATACCATAAATATCTATTTATTACAAGATAGAAATATGTCAATAACTCCACGAGAAAAGAAACCGCAATGAGAACATGTCCCATTACAGAACCAGAGATCAAGAGTCTTTCTACCACTGGCTGTCTCTGTGATACTAAGAAAAAAAAATTCTGTGCCTTAGTTTTCTTATGGAATAACAACACACTAACTCCTCCATAGGACTCTAGTCTCTAAAATATCTAGGCACCTTCTATAAAGAAGAATATGTTCTCTTTAAGTCCAAAAAATCTGGGTTTTCCTTTCACACCAATATACAGAAATCCACTCTAGGAGCCTTCTACTCTTCACTATCATCTTTCATGGAAATCCTTCCAGCACCTCACTTCACATTTTGACTAGAGAGCAGCTTTCAAAGCCGGCAAAAGATGCATACCTGCAAAAGGTCCAGTATGCACAAAGTTTATGGATCCCCTGATCTTACAGAAGTTGCAAGCTTGCTAGCCCTTTTTGATGCTGCAATGTGATAAGAAGATCCACCTGACAGAACTGCAAATAAGGGCTCCTCAGCAGTAAAATCATCAGGAAAAATCTGTCTCTGAAGTTAATAGGTAAGAGCCAGCTGAGAAAACCTATGACCCTATCCAGGACCTAAATTTGGAGCATGTGGGAAAGCAGGACTTACTTATTTACTAATCACTGGAAAGATTCCTGGTTTAGATGTCTGAACTTTATGGCAGTGGCAGAGTTCATTATACATTTAATTTAAGTGAATTGCTCATCTACTAAATACGTGCTAAATCGATTTGCTGAACTGGGACCTGTGTTTTAAAGTCATAATAAATCTCTATTAGTCTGGACACTATTTCTCTTACTATAACTTGGTAAACATTTATTTATCAAAAATTTGAACTTTACAATTTGCAAGTAGTTTTTATAGGTTCCTTAAAAAGGTTTATTCATGGCTTGGAAAGCATCATGCATTATCACATCAATGCAAAGCAAGCTAGTAAGCCCTTAAGTACACCTGTTTTCTAGAAAATAAAATTTAAAAGAAATGTTTCAACTCCCCATTTCCTTAGTAAATCATCCTTACTCATTTGAAAAAGGAAAACATTAAATGCTCTGCCTCTATGATGAGTTTTAAATAGATACTTACAATGAATTATCCTGATTGAGCTGCCTGTCAAGGTAATGGTATAAATTGCTCCTTCAATCTACATTTACAAACTGATTTGAACAGCTTCAGTAATGACTCAGACAAAAAGTTAAAGGAATCTGATGTAAATCAATGAGATTAGTGTTCAGATCTCCTTTAACAGACAGGCTGTGATGCAGCTGAACAGACTCATGTTTCAGTTTCTTTTCTGTTTTGCTTTAATTTCCCTATTTCAACTCCGTTTAAATTTAAAAAGTATAAGTGACAGTCTAGAAAGAGTACTCTGAAATAGACAATGAAATAGTGGCAGAACCTCAGGTTCTGCGTCTGAAAAACTCTCATACACTGAATGAAGGGCTGAATCCTACATGCAGAAAGTATGTTCTACTGTTAAAATAAAAAAAAAAAAAACCCAAAACAAAATGGGATTTTAAAAAATGGGGATTTTAAAACACTTTACATGTGATATGGACTTAAAAGGCAAAAGTATTATTGATCTTATTAACAAACCTCAGTCTTGTATAAAGATGTTATATTTAGCTTTTCTCTTCACTGCTATAAAGAAATATTTTTCTTGATGTGTTTATTTTATTTTTTAAATCACTTGATCATTATAAGGATAGACATTTTATGTTGTTTGCAGTTAAGAAGATTTAGGTGTTCCAGTACTCGCTTACCTTTTCAATTATTTTCCAGACATTTATAGAAGAAAAAGAAACAATAATAACTGGATATAAAGTTGTAGTATTCATGTTCTTAAAAATTATTAGAAGCCTTGAAAAATGTTGACATACCTCACTATTCTGTTTTGCTCTGTTTTAAATATCGGTGTATTTATTAAAGCTGGTTGGAAAATTTAATCATATATAATATTTTTGTTTTTCATCAGATTTGAATTCTTTCCAGGTTTTTCAGGACTCTCATTTTTCTACACGTCTCAGAAAATCTGTATTAAATGAGGTAGGATTTATTCCAAGTTATCCAGTGCATATCTTCAAAGAAGTATGTTATGTATATATCTTGTACAATAACTTATTATGTAAATAGTTACTAATACAGAATAGCTGGAAAAAGATTACTTTAAAAAATGTTAATCTTTTAAAATGCTGCGTGAGAGAGATTTTGACGAACACACTGAATATCCTGAGTTATAGTTCATGCAGTATTTTGTACTAATCCGATTTAAATCTTGAGATTATTTTCTACCTTTTTTGTTGTGGATACACGTTATCTGTTATTTTCCATAGCTAGAAACTAATTTCTGAAGGGCAAGAGTTTTGCCTTTTTAACTTGCTGCGTGATACGTGATTCTTCACTGAAAATAATCTGGTTTGTACATACAGTGCAAAACCATCCGCGTGGAGAATGTGGATGCTCAGACTCTGATCTCACAGCTCTGGGCACAGAGGACAGACAGCTGCAGTCACCCACCCACAGCCCTGCTTGAGCCCGTGGCTCTGGTTCAGGACCCACTCAAGGAGATGCAGCAGGAGCAAGACCAGGTCAGTAACTTTGAACAACCAGCTCAAGGTCAGGGGGAGCTTTGAATGCAAGGGCTTTAGTAATAACCTTATAGGTGGTTCTTTGAAATTAATACCTGAGGGTATCCCTTTCTGCCCCCAGCTTTAGGGACCAAGGCCAGTTTTGGAGCCCAAGCACCATAAATACCCAATACAGTCCCAGAAGAAAAGACAGGCCTTGTTCCACTTCAAGAGTAACGTTGAGCTAAGATCAACGTGATGTCTGGAGAAGCTGACCTCTATTGAATGCTGCAGGAGTGTGACCTGAGGAGGTGCTTACTTAGGCACTTCAAAAAATTTCCTGAAGCTCGGCAGGATGGATCCAGGAATAGAGGTACTGCAAGAGAAGTGGCACAGCTGGGTGATGGATTTTGCCAAAGATGCTTATTATAAGAGTGTTTATATAATTTAAGCCTGGAATGAAATCCTGCTAGACATATGCTTCATTATTTTTTTTACCCTCTGAACAGACTTCCCCTCAGTCTCTGTGGTGGTAACCCAAGGTAAAGCCCGGTCAAGCACTGCATGTAAACACACGTAAGTTGAAGCACATGAGCAGTCCTTCTGGAGTCAGTGGGTTTGGCTTGTTGAAGTAGGATTACTTGGCATGTATGTAATGAGCAGAACTTAAGAATGGTGATGGACTTGACTGTCTTAAAGGTCTTTTCTAATCTAGTTGATTCTATGATTGGGTTATGCCCAAAAAAAGGGAGCGAGACAGGTAACAAGTAGCAGTTCAGTTCCTCTAGGCAAAAGGAGTGAGAAATGGTTGTAACTACTGCTCAAAACTGTTCCTCCTAACCATGAAGCTGCTAATTACCTGCCATTGCCTGAAGCTGCTGAAATCCCAGAGACCGGGGGGGGGGGGGGGGGGGGGACACGACATGGCCACTAATTATCATGATTTCTCCCTTGTCAAGGGAACTGAGCTGCTGCAGCTTCACGTGGGCTCACTCCAACAGAAAGAATATTCTCAAAATATTATCTGAATCAATTTGCCTTGAGATTTTGCTTTATGTTGGAGGACAGGGGCAAACCTTGCAAGTGCAAAGAAAAGCAATCTCAAACAACAAATTGTCAACTCTAGAGGTGCAAAGAAGGAAACAGTGATTATCAAGGTCTCAAAGTCTGGCCAGCACAGAAGAAGTTCTGTTGCAGATCTTGGATTCAGTATGATATTAAATGCAAGCAAGGGCAACCTTGCCTGAGCTAGTGTCAACTGAAGCTTTAGGCATGTCTGGTTGCAAATCCATTTTCCCCAGGTTGTTGCACATCACCAGTTTCCAGGGAGGATTACCCCTAGGTATAGCCTAGGCTCATCCTAGTAAAGCCTGCCCCTTTCTTTTTTCCTGTGTTTTACTCCTTAGAATACTGTATACTAAATATTCCCCTTGACCTCTATTAATTGGTCTCTTTTCTTCATATGTCACTTTTGGCCTTTCAGCAGCACAACTGTCTGGGGCACAACAACAACAGGAAAAACACTGCTGACAGATTGCTGTTTTCATCTGTGATTTAACATCAGTCCTGCCCAGGCTCTGAACTGTTCCATATTGCTCAGGAGCCTAAATCAACTCACAATGCAATCCTGCCTTGCTCAGCAGCAGGCATCCTCCTTGCTCGGGGCAACAGGAGAGCATGCCTAAGCACACCAAGGGGGATAGACTTAAGGACATACTGAAGTGATTCTCTGATTTGCAGCCTGAGGAAAACAGCTTTACTGCAACAGCATGGATCTGCCTATTAGTTCGATCAGTCTGGAATCAGTGGTAGAAATGAAGGCAAAATGAGGTCAGACACCACAGGAGTAATGGCTGTGTTAAAAGGTAAAGCAAGATCATGAAGAATACAAGGAAAGCCTGTAAGTCGAGGAGATGATCTAAAGTACATCCAAGAGACAAGATGCAGCAAAACCAGGGATCAGAAGGAAAGTAGTTTCAATGCAGAATGCATTGGGCAGGGAAACACAGCGGAATGGGAACAGGCAGGGCTGAAACAAGCTGCCTCTGCTAACTTTCAAACTATACATGGAAATGTAAAGTACACAAATTTGCCTGTGCTAGAAGTGTGCAATACCTGTGCCTGTACTCTGGCACAGTTTAGAATACCAATACAGATGTGCCCAGAAGCCCTTCCCCCAAGCACCCATTCACTAACCATTTGGTCTGCTGCCAGATTGATCTAGTCCAGGGTTCATTCCCCATGCGCACAGGAGCCAATGCCACTTACGCATTCCCTTCTTCATACTAATGAGACAATAGAGTTAATAATACAACATTGTGAGAGTTTCACTTTGCAGCCTTAATATTCTTCTAATACAAAAGGCTTCATGTCATTTTACCTTGTCAAACTACCTTGCCAAATTACCTTGTCGATATGTCTTTCTGGCAGCAGGGAAGATAACGTTTGTCAACTTTGCAAAGCATCTTGGTACTTAAACATGACCAGGGGCCATGGGGGAGGAAGGCCATCAAGGGACAGATTCCATCTCAAGGCTACCATGACCTTTTTGCAGCAACTACAGTTTCTAAACTCACCTTCCCCAAGGCTGAGGAAGGAAACTCAGCTTGACAAGTATGTTTCTCATCAGGCCATCAGGGTGTTTGTTAAGTGACAAAACCAAGCAGTCCTTTTTCATAGGGAGTTGTGTTGAAAAGTTACTTTCCTTTTATAAACTGGCCCAAGTTTCTCAGTCATGTCTGTTTTCTATGTGTGATCATTGCAGGGGAGAGAGAGGAGTCAAAGTGATTCAGCGCTTGGAGCCTCATCCAAGACTGTGCACAGCTTGGATCACCATCATGTTGGGAAGCTGAAAGATGACAGGAGACTCTGCTAGCAGAATGCCTCAGATTGTTTGTCCTTGCACTTAATCCACTTTATGCTCCCTCCCATGCCAACATTAGCAGCAACCAGCAGCTTTGAGACACTGGAGGTTTTGTATAGCTCTTGCACATTATTTTGCTTCAGTTTTTCCTCTCAGTGTTGGATATTTTTTTTTCCTCTTTTGTGACGTATGTGGTGGTTATGAAAGGTGTGCCTGTGAAAACAATACTGACAAAGGATTCAGTTCAATTCACTGGAGAATACAACAGGAATTATACCGAAAGTGTCCAGCTATTGTAGATGCATGGAATAAATTAGGTTGGAAGAGACCCCTTGAAGTCATCTGGTCAAAACTTGTGCTCAGAGTTAGATCAGGGTTATCCAGGCTTTGTTCAGCCATGTTTTGAAAACCTTTAGGGATGGAGATTGCACAGCATTTCTGGGCAGCTATGCCAGTGGTTAAACACTGACTGTGAATTTTTTTCCCTCATATTCAGTCAGGATTTCCCTTGCTGCAGATTGTGACTATTAACTCCTGTTCTTTTCCTATGAATATCTGAGTACAGTACAGCCACCCTCCTTTTGGCAGGTGGACACAACAGTGAGGTGAGATATCCCCTCCGCCCCTGTTCCTCACACTGAAGCCCCATAAGGCCACTTCTTCAACCTGTCATGTCTCTCTGAATAGCAGTCAAATCTGAAGCTCACTCAATGCACCCCTCAGCTAGGCATCATCCACTGAGGTGCCTGCCATCCCATTGCCTGGGGCCCTGGTGAAGGTGCCACTACTGGCAGCTGAGGAACACCACTGAGCCCTGACCACCAGCCAGGCTTCAGCTCATTAACCACTCACCTCCAAGCCCAGCACTCCAACCAGCTTTTCAGCCACCTCGTATTCCACATCTCCCAGGCTTGGCTACAGCTGTGTGGCCTCTTTTGCCTGGGGACATTAACATTGCTCTGTGGTGAAGGAAGCAGTTGCAAAACTTTGAGCACAGAGATCAGAGGCAGGGGAGCTGGGCTGTTTCCCAGTCTCTGCTGTGTGACCTCCAGTAAGTCACCCAAGCCACAGAGACCAGATGCTACATGTTGTTTAAATAAGTCAACCTATCCTAAAGATTATAGATGCAGCTGCATCGGGGGCAAAACTCTGCTTGTGTGACAGCTGAACCAACAGCACTGCCAACAACAGGAGCCCATGCCCAGAATTCATAAATACATAAAAATCAAAACAAAATTTTCAAAAGACTCCAGCACTCAAACCTCAGGACAGTGTCTTAGTCTCAAGCTTAAGTCCTCTCCTCTGCAAAATGGTGACAAGATAACCTTGTCAGGAGTGCCAGTGTTGTCACATCAGCGTTGCATGTGAAATAAGAATAAAATAATGCAACCAGCTATAAAACTTTCAGTGCCATAAAAATCCCCATGCAAAGTGATCTGCAGATGAGGAGCAAGCCATGGCAGCAACTGGATGATCTCTGTGAACTGCCTTCACAACCTGTAGTATTTTGTTCAACAAATAATATTGGATCAGCAGAAACTTGTGTCTAGTGTTGAGATACACAAAACCTGGACACCTTTAGATAGCTCGATGGGACGTCACAGAGGCTACACAGGGCCAGATTGATTACAGCAGAGGTAGGATCTGAAATCAGCTGCAGAAAGAGAGGCAAATCCTCACAGAAATTCCACTGCCAAAAGGGCCTTTTCCTCTCCACAATAAGGCTTAGGAGTATCATTGCCATCATTCCACACTGGGATTCAGGGATAGGGCAGGAATGTTTGTGCTATCAGGTGGCCATCTTTGCATGTTTTCTTCATGCATCTGTAACACAGGGCAACATCTTAGGCCCCAAACAGTGATGGCATATAGTACCTGCTACAAGCCAACCATCCTTCTCTAAGCCCTTCTCATACATTACTGGCTTGCTTTCCTGCCACCAGGAAATCTGGGCTCAGCCTGAAACTCCATCGAGGTGGGTTTGATGGAGCTGCAAAGTAAGTTGTATGGATACTCAGCGGTTTGCCACTGCCTGCAAATACACCTGCCTCCTCGGGCAGGAATGCCTTCTGCCCCAGAATGCAAAGAGCCTGAGGAGTGCAGTGCAATGGCCTGGGAGGTGGGAAAAGCAGGGGGCACAGACCTGCACAGTGGGGCTGGTGGCAGGGTCCCACTTCCTCATCCCACCAAGGAAATTTCCTGTGCAAAGATCCCAGAATATTATCCAGCAACATGGCCTGAGCCAGAAGTTCAGCCTCAGAGGGAAAGGTGGATGCCAAGCCGCAGTGACCTATTGATTGCCCCAGCTCAGGCCAGTACGTGAGGGGTGACCACTGCCAGAACATGCACAGCTCCAGCTAGCTCATAAGGAGGAAAAGGGAGACACCTAATGGGAACAGGCAAAAAAAGCACCCACAGCACAAGTGCACGAGGGACAGGAAAGCACAGGTGAAAGCCAAAGACCTGCAGTGCTGCCAGCAGTGTCCTAGGGAGGTGGAAAGGCATTTGGGAAGGGATTGGAGAGCAGCATCTGCACAGAATCTGATGCAAGGGTCCCAGCTGCACCATGGCTGTGCCACCAGGAGAGCAAATAGGGGCAAACAACCCTCAAAGCTGAGAGCAACTATTGCTCTTAACACTACTCTTTCAAATGCGGCCAGCCATGGCAGCAGTTGTACTACCCCTACACCAAAAATGTCGTGGCTGCAGGTGACAGCAGCATCATGCATAAGATCATCCTGGATAATTGGGGATAATCATTTCTGACAGCAACCAAACTCTCAAGGGAGTAAAATAGGACACTGCACCTTGTTCTCCCCTTTGCTGTGGACCACAAGGGCCAGATCCTACTGAGAAGAAGGGAAGTCTGATGGATCCAACAAAACACAGACAAACAACCAGTTTCTCCAGTGCAGCACCAATTTAATTCACCTATATCTGCCCATAGAAAGGCCACATACATGCCAGTAATATGTAGCAGTGACTCGACAAATCATCTTCCCAAACAGACCTCTACTCAAAAAGAGACCAATCCTGGAGAGTTATAGCTCCTCTTGAGCCTCCCTGAGAACGCTCCCTGCTACTCACTCATAATCATCCTGGGGACCAAGTGCTGTTCCCATTTTACAGATTTTAATCCCCCTAGGGGATGAGGGGGGCTGCAGCTCATCAGGCTGATAGAAACAGCATGCAGCCCCCCAGCTGCAAAACAAGAACAATCAGCCAGTGAGGCCGACCAGCAGATCACCTCTGCAGCCAAACGGGCAAGTGTGGAGATCTCACCAGAGAAGAGAGCAGCCATGCAAACCACCGAGTGAAACTGGGAAGAAACCTCACAGATCACTGTTAATGACAGCTGCTCAGCAAGGAACAAAGTGCTTCAGACTGGTCATGGGCCGAAGCCCATGGTTGTCCTCGCTGGCCGTCATCTTAGACAGATGTACAGCATTAGCTTGACAGGGATTTCAAGCTTTTGTAGCCCTAACCCATGCTGCGGTAACCCGAGATAGGAAATTAAAAGTGTCTTCTTGCCAGCATTCCTGGATGCACTTCAGAGTGAAAGCTGTCTGCTCCTCTCCGGCCAAGCCATGCCTATGACTGTGTGACTCTCAGGAAGCACATGAGTGATTTTGTGGTGAAAACGTGACTCAGCAAGTTCTGCACTCAGCTGGATCTTGGAGGGGGCCATTGGTGTCTGAGACAAAGGTGAAATACCCCCAACCAGCTGATGGTAGCCAACCTCCATGCCAAGCAGCTGCGCACCACCTGGTCTGCAGCCAGAACTGGTGCAGGTACCTGTTGGGAGCAGGTACCCACACTGCAGTACAAAGAACAGGGAGAGTGGAGATGATGTGGGAAGAACAGAGATGAATAACATGGGTGTTAAGGGTAGTCAAGGAAAAGGCCACGGAAAAGGAAGAAGCACAGGGCTCCTCTGCAAGAGAACGGAAGATAGGAAGAATACACTGGGATGGGGCATCTTAAGAGGGAGAAGTTATGCTGCTGATAGGTTGGTAGCTGTTGTAGCCCTGACTACAATAAGCATATCAACAAAATACCTGATTCTTTAACAAAGAGAAGCTTTTTTTCCCTCAGTTCTTGCCACACTTGGCACAGGACAGCAGAAGCAGCAGGAAGGGGAGAAGTAAAGGTATGCCTAGGGTCTGGAAAGGGTTTACTTGTGTTTAAATCTTAATGAAATAAGTGAGATATAAACAAAGTGCTGCACTCAATAGAGATGCTTTCTTGAATCAGGCCTTTCATCAAGAAATGTTAATTAGATGTACTTCCTTCCCAAGACATCTGCCTGTGAGGACAACATCATGATCTCTGAGGTCCTCAAGTACATAAGTGACAAAGCCATATAGCCACCCAGACAGGGAGAGTGCTGGACCTCTCAGACCTCAGTTCTGCCACCCATGCTCAATGATAAATAATGTGGTTTTTTTCTCTGAAATAACATCTAACTACTTTAGCAAGACTGCTGCTGAAAGCAGGGCTGCTCCTCTCAAGAAAGATGACAGATTCCTGTCTTGGGCTGCCAACTCCTTCATATCAGAACTTTGCAGACAATTCTGAAGACCACCATTGTGCCAGCATCACGGGCACTGCAGAAACAATGCAATGGATGCTCTACCTCCTCCACCTGCATGGAAAGGAAAGACACATGCCTTTGGTGGAAAATCAACCCATGTAGTCAAATACCAGAGTGAGGTGGGGGAAAAGTCAGACAAATTAAATAGATGGATCAGATTCCAGCATGCCCTGAAGGTCACTCCATGCAGGGTCTGCTGTAGGGAAGGTGGGAGCAGCATTGCTCCTCCAGGGAGGGTGCCAAGCTACCAGTTCCTTATCGATTAATCCTGGGGAGCAGGAGGCAGTTGAGAACACCCTGCCAATTGTAAATGTGGTGATGGAGCATTGGGGGCATATATACGCATCATTAGTCATCCACAGGAATTTTGTTTTTGTAACCTCTGCATTTTTATCTGTCACTTCGAGCAATAAATATGCACTCCTGCCAGTGATTTGACATTACACTTGCTTTGGATGGTTGCCTTTCCCAAATATTAATAGTAACTCATTGTGGACACAGCATTGGTATTTAGTTAGATCAGACCAGCTTCTTTTAAAAAACAACTTTTCGTATGAAGAGAACAGATGTTTTTAATTTACACAAAGAACAAAAACAAAGTCCTATTGTTCAGTTACAGTGAACACAAACATAACAGGCACACAAAAATTAACACCAATAGCACGTTAAAAAAAATTAAAAGCCCATCATTACACAGGTCTGCTTATTTGTGCTTTTTCCACCACTTTAACGATTCAGTGGCATGCAGTGATAGCAAGTGTTGCTTTTTGGAATTCATATGAATTTCAGTGTGGAGTATTTTAAAGACAAAAATGGCATAAACACAGAGACACTTTCTAAACACACATTATACATATAATAATAATAACAATAATAGTAATAGTTTTAGAATAACAAATGAGGAATGTAAACCCTTACAGTCCAGGGCATAAATCAACTACTAACTCATGGGGATAGAAACAAATTGCCTCTTTCAGCTTATAATTCTATAATTGTTCCTTACAGGGCATATTTTCCCCTGGACCATCCACACACAAGTGAGGCTTCAGCCCTCTGAATCATACAAAAATGGACTGAGCATTTTAGTTGCATCAGTGAGGTTATCTTGTAGCATTGTATTACATTAAACCAGAACTATCCTTATATGCTACTTTTCCCTGAGGATTTATAAGTCCCTTGAATGCACATACAAGCTCCTGGCACATGCAGGAGAGAGCAGAGCTCAGGTACATGCTCATGCCAAGGTGACCAAGCCCCTTCCAGAACAGGAGTGCTACCCTGCAGGTGGAGGTACATCTTGTACCTCTCTGTCTCTCACACACACATACCCTGAGAAAATGTTTCTCAGAGACGAAGATCAGCATCATTCCCATTTCTCACACACTGGACCCATAACCTGAATGTCTCATTCTCAGCTCACTCCAAGGCATAGCACTTCCCATGGAGAAGCATCTCCTCTAGCATCTCAGTTTTGAAGTTTCCCTAGTGGTTCTCTCCAGTTGGGTGTTACATCATAGGTCACCTTCTTGGGCAGCTACTTTAGGTTTAGAAATACTGACATACCAATATTTCTATCTGTATTTCAGATTTGCCAATCCTGCAGCTGCAAGAGAGCAAGGAGGGCAGGGATCCCTTATCTTGGCTCCTCCCAACTCTATACAAGCAAAAATTCTGCTTTCAGTACATTAAAACCAGACTTCACCCCGTTTCCTTCCCCACTGTTGACTAGTTTTAGTTTTGCACAAAAATGAGTACTATTTTACTTTATTCTACACTCAGATTAAGTATCAAAATACTTCCTTGCATTTGAACCAGCCAGAAAAAAATAAAGTTACAATTAAAAGACTTGGGACAGAAAAATGACAGTGTCTTTTTTCTGCAGCATTCAGATAACCTGGGAATTTCAGTGCCATAGGACAACAGAAAGACAAACACTATGACTCAAAGGGCTGGAGCCTTTTTCCACCACTTAAAGCAAGCCTCACTCAGCTGCTCCAAGTGGCCAGTTTTAAACTCTCAATCACACCATATAATACAAAATCCAGTTGCAGACCCATGCAGGAATAAGGAGAAACCAAAGCATTACAGTCATACGGTACCTTTCAGCCCAAAAGAACCCAAGCCATGAATCATCTTATCCATCACAGAATGAATCACCCCAGCATCGAAACACAGCAGCTGTTTATCACCCTACGAGAACATTAAGATGGGTTCTCTTATGCAGCCAAAACAGCAAGGAAAACTATGTAGACAAATGTAATAACCTGGAATGCACAAGTTTATCCTCCCTACCTTTATAATGAGTACCAGAGGGACTTTGGGGACCACAAGCAGCTGATGCTTCCAACCGCCCAATGCTAACAGTGCTTTCCACAGCACTTAAGCAATCCTTGAAAGCCAAAAGTGTTTGACCTGGACCTGTTTCGCTTTGCTCAGTTGACAGGGAGGCTAAGAGCCTGCTATTGCACACTGACCACAATTGCTATGTCACATCCAAAGTAATTTCTGCCACATTTAGAACCACAATTAATGCCAGAAACAGAGTAACAGCGATGCATACGTAAATTCATCCCTCCCTGCTTGTGCAAAGAATGCAGCTAATTGCAGTCATGTACCTGTCCTGATGGTTGGCTGTTCATTAATAAATTGCAATCGCGCTCTCTCAAACATGGCTCTCTCAAACATGGCTCTCTCAGACCTTGACTCTCAGTATCTCAGAGAGATGCTACATGGCTCTTGGAAGTGGCTTATCAAAATTGGAACCATTTTCTATCCAAATATACTGAAGTTTTCACTCAAAATCCAAAATCTCATTGTTACACCACACTCATCACTGTGGTATCTGAGTATTGCCATTTCCAGCCGAATTCCAGCCCCAGCTGGATTCAATGAAGAGCCACTTCGAGTCCGGGGACACAGAGTTAACACAGCCCAGGATCATGCAGCAAGTCCTGCGTGGGCTCATGAGAAGTTTGTTGCAGAAGTTGGACTTCAGCTCCTGCTGAATGAGAAGGGTCTTGTGGCCAAAGGACATTAATTAGGAAATTGCTAAAGCCCTGGGGCTCCACTCCAGAGCACTCACACAAGCATGACACTTGTATAAAGTGAGTGTATCTGGCAGGACAGTGGTGTGGGTTCTGCTGTTTTCTGCAGAGGTTCTGCGACAGAGGGGGACAGAGCAGGAGATTACACTGATTGCACTGTGTCCTGGGAGTGGACGTGCCCAATGGTTTCTTCTATCCCAAAGCAGTATGAAGTATACTGTAAAAACAATCTCATTTGTACAGCACTGCTCTGCTCATGCATGTGAACCAAAGTAAGTTAAGAATGGTTCAGTAATGCAGCAAAATGGGACAAAGAGGAGAATAAGCCCTGGGTTTCAATGGCTAAAACATCAACCTAAATGTCCTGTACTTCTCACCCCACCGTAACTCAGCTCATCCATACCACAAAAGCTGTATTTTTAGCTCACCAAACCTCTCAGCCTTTCTGCTTCTCCGGGCACTGGCAGTCCCAGAGCTCCCCTCAGGTGCAATGACTCTCTCTTCCCAGGCAATATGTTTGGCCATTTACCGACCAGCACATGGTCTGACTGATCCAGAGATATCGGAGCACTTCTAAAAACAAGATGTTTTCCCCAAACACTCTCCGATAATCAAACAAATCAAAGGGCAACCTAACTGGATCCACAAAAGCAAAACATGCAGCTGCCAAAGAACTGCTGTTATCTCTGGCATGGCTGGGTCACTGGGACATTTTACAGAAACAAAAATGTATTTCCTGTGTAGACCCAATTAAAGTACCTCAGGGGGAATGTTTCATGTGCTCTTAAGACCTGAGCCAAAGCTACCCAACTGGCTTGTAAGGAATAAGTTTTCTTCCCAGGGGTTGATGGAAAGCATGGAGCACCCTCTGCTGCACTCATTAAAATTAGGCTTAGCAGCAGCATTTGACCTTGTAAATACCTGCCAAAAGGGTGCTCTGTCCTCCCAGGTAGACATAGGCTGCCTCTGTCTGCCAGAGCTTAGATAACATTGAGGGGCACTGCAGGATTCAGCCCTCCACGACAGAAGCTACTGACCTCTCCTGATTCACAGACAAGGTTTGCGGAAGAGAGCACAATCTCTGTCATAAAAGGTCAGCTATACCTTTCCTCCTGGGTCTGACAAGGTTCCCTCTACACAGCTGGGTCAGCTTTACCTCAGAGGGAGGAAGACTTTGCTGCCCATGCACAGGTCTCTGGGGACAGATGGAGGCTGTAGGTTACTCTATGTGCAGGTAATGGGACTTTGGGTGTTGCCTCATTCATTTTCCATCCTGGTAATTTTTTCTCCATTCACCCCATTATTTGTTCATGTACTTATACTGCAGGATCTGGCTGCTTTTCTTACTGTTCTGGCTGGGACAAGGGAGGCAGATGGCTCCCCCAGGTTGGTGAAAACATGACAAAAGTATAGTAGAGAGAAGAAAGGATGAAAACTTGGTTATTTTGCTTGTAACAAGATGTACTTCTTCTCTGCCCTCTGGTCCCACTGGCTGATCTGCTGTTTGTGTTCCCACCAGGTTTTGTAGAGAGCAGTTGCCGCTCCAGGATTTTTTGGATGAAACTGAATAAACTCTTGCTCCAGGGAAAGTTCTTCCAGCTGGAAATTAATGGTGAGTCACAAATGGCTGCCCTGAGGACTATGAAGGCTGGGAAATCACCTAAGTGATCTGAAAGTCTGTGATCCGGACGCTGCTGCCATCTACACTATAATTGGTAACCCACCCCAAAGAACTTGCAGATATCCTTGCTACCTAGATCTGGCCTCTTGCACTCAATTTGGTCAATATCCCTATAGATGAGTAAAGCCTACATCTACAGCCACAGTCCCCTTTGCCCCTTACAACTATCTTACTGGGGAAAGGAGAAAATATGGTCTGAGGAAGAAGAACTGTCACTTGGCTTTCATTTTTATCTCTGCTGAGCCCTTACACATGTCTAGCAAGGAAAACAAAGGTAATATTGCAGCTTGGATGTGTCCTGGACAGCACAAATAACACCACCAGTGTAAGCTGGTTAATACCCAGAAAACATGATCTCAGTGAGTGCTGAGTGATTAAGCAATTAAGAGATTCTTTTAATTTCCTTTGTATTTACCATCACAATGGCAGTTAAATACCCTTTGTTCAGATTGAACAAAGGGTTTCCATTTTGCTGAGGAAAGAAAAATCTACTTAACGAAATGAAAACCAGAAAATGTTCACATCAGATTGAAAAAAGTATGTGCTTTCACCCCAAACCAGATTTCTTTCTGTTGAGATCAGTCCACTTTTTTCCTGGGTTTTGGGTTTTTTCAATTGATTTGGAGGCAGAACTGAAAAACTGAAGTACAGCAAGGGTGTGGGGGGAAGTGATAGCATTTATGAGAACAACTGATATTGCTGGAAAAAATAGACCTGTCTTCAGGCACAGTAAGGTTGTTTGTTTCTTCCAGCTCTATCAGTTGGTCTCATAAAAGCTATTCCCTCTTTTTCCAAAATCCTCCTCACTTATCTCCTTAGTCTACCCTGGCTGCAAGACTACATCTATGGAAGCAGCAGTTATTAGTACTGTTCGACATATAAAGATAACAGACAAATCTAGAAATTGCAGTGACAGCTAGTTAAAACTCTATCTATTTGTACAGATTCTTGTGTCTAACCCAAGACTAAAATAGTTCCTTAATCAGAGGGCAGATAATTAACAAAATATGATGTTATTAACTCTACCAGCATCAAGAGCTGAGTACAGCCAGACCCCATCATGCCTCTTACTTGGCTTCCTCAGTTAGGTTTAAGAGCATGAAGTGCCTTGCTAGGCAGACGTGAGCAGCAAACCTGAACAATTTGTAGAAATGCCCATCCAAAATAGGTGTGTGACTGCATCCTTTGACAAGAATGAGCAGCAGATTATCACAATTTGAGGATTTTTAGAAATGCATGGGCTCAATAGCCCATGACGTATTTCTAGAGAGCAAGGACAGGGAGGGAGTAATGAATGTGATGCCTTGGGAAAACTCTCTGTAGCAGTACTTCACGGTGACTGTGGCACAAGCTTCTGGACACAAAGAAATGGGCATTAAAGTGAACATAATGTGTGTGCGCTTGAGACATGCTAAACTGTCTCATGCACCCTAACACAGCATAGCTTCACCAGCTGCACATACTGCTGGAGAACACCCAACCCAGCTGGACCTCTTTTCAGAGGAGAGCTTTGTGAGGTGGCCTCAATAATACTCTGCCCTGTGCTTTAAAAGCCCTGAGCTTTCCATCCCATGCGTCATTCCTTTTTTCTGTAGATCCTTATGCTGGCCCTCTTCTGCTGGATGAGAAACTAGCATCTCGCTGTGGCTATCTCCTGTCAGAAGATGTGTGGGGCAACCCCGTCTTCCGTGCGTCGGTGCTTGGCTGCCACGTGGCCAACGAGGTAAGACCCAGAGATGGGCTTGAAAACAACTCAGACAGTACATCCTCTCCAAAAAGACAACATTGAAATATTATATGGCATTCTATTGGCATGTTTTGAGAACTCATGAAATAATGAACTCAAGGAGTTAGTATTGATGGTGTGTAGAAATGAATAGGCAAAGCCTCTCCAGTATGAGGTTTGTTCAGTGTGAATGACATGGGATTTCCTCTCTCCATGAAATGACACTTAGCTTAATGCTGCTGACTAGCTGCCAGTTCTCAAGCATATCCTTGTAGTTGCTGATTTGCCAGAGAGTTTCTTGAAAGCCTCTCTGGAAAGAAGTAGGCATTGCTTGAAAAAGCAACATTTGCAGCGTGATTCTGGCAGATCATTTCCTGGCTTAATTTGTGTGGTAATGTGCCTGTTAACACATGCCTAGGAACGTAGATCACACACATCTATTAGACCCAGATTTGTCCCACGTAACTTCAGCCATCTGAAAGATAATGTCTAGTCTAAACTAGTGTTTATGCTTCCACAATAGTCAATGGAGGGAAACAGGCTTCTCTGGAAGGTGATTCACCCCTTCCTAAAATACGTGTAAAAGTGTAGCCTAGATTTCTAATTTTGAAGTGTTAGTTGAGATGAAATTAACCTAGAAACAGAACATATCAGGGTAGAAACTTCATTGCTTACCCATGTTTAGTCTGGCTGGTCCTGGAAGCCCCTCAGACAAAATAATGTAAAATTTTATGGGCAAAGGTTACGCTAACAAGAACAGGGGGAGTACAGTGTGCTGTCCAATGACCAGGGTTTCAAGACTAGAAATTTCTCTGGAAGGGCTTTCCCTTTTTCTGCATGAAAACGCACATCCATGTCAGACAGAAGCATAGATCATGGCTTCATGTGTGGCTCCTGGACAGCTGAAGGACCAAAAGGAGTTCATATCTAAGCTAGTCACTTTAGAGCTAGACTCTAAACATTTAAGAGTCTAAGAGAGATCTGAGCTACCTACACCAAAATAAAAGCTCCAGTACTTTCCCTCATGTGGAGGCACACAGTAGTCATGAATGAAAGGAACATGAGCCACATGGTGAGGCAGGTCAGTTCCCCTGACTAGCTGCTCAATAATGTGGCTAGAATAGTGCTGAGATGTGATCTGAGGCTAAGGCTCTAAGTACTGAGGCAATGTCTCTGGCTCAGAAAGCCCCTGCGCACAAACCACTTCATATAGGATGGTATGTTGGAGGAGCTGTCACTGCAGCTCTCAAACTGTTTCCATCACTACAAAACACTCTCAGAAACAGGACACTGGGCTGGATGGTGCTGTGCAGCTGCTCCTGGGACCTTCTACGCTATCTGCTGAATCACCTGTTTTACTTCCCAGGCAGATGAGCTGTTTTCACTGACTGTGAACATCAAGGTCTCCTCATTTCTGAGCATGAGGGCAGCTGTGACCTACACCTACCCTATGTACTGCTCCTATTCCTCCTGGGCTTCAAGAGAAATTATGTGTGAAGAAAACTACATGGAGGTAAAAGCTTTCTCACCGAAGGCAAAGCTACATCCAAGCTCCCTGCCAGGCAAAACAAACTCCACAAATTCCTATCAGAAGTTGATTTTACACTATGTACCAGGCATAATAGCAACCTGCTGATATTCAGCAGAGGGTGTAACTGTAGATGCTTATTAGTAATACATTTACATGCCATAGGTATTTTGGACGCAGTGAAATTCAGTTAAGTGTACAGATGATGTAAGTCAGGCCACTGCAAGCAAATCAGCAGCCAGCCAGGCCAACCTATTTAACTCACAAGAACACCTTTACATTATGAAGTGCTGAAGCACCTGTGAGAATGTCACTCATATATATGAAATAATAAAACCTAGAGTTTGCAGAGCTGCAGCCCTACTGCATCACACAACCCACAGAACATCACTGTGAGACAGACCATGACTTCCACTGGGTGGTACCATCTGGCAGCCCAGCCTGTTACCAGTATCTACACACCAATATAGAAATAAGGCACCAAACCAAAGAGACTTCATTGCCTTTTGTATGCACCTACTACAGGCAAAACAAAGAAATTGGTTTTATCCTGTTAGGACTTGAGGTTGTGCAGTCACATCTGGGAGTTGTAACACACACCATGATACAGATGTCTGAGACAAACACTGACCCCCACCTTGGTGTCCAGAACTTGCCTCACTCTGCAGCACATGCTAGCAAGATTTACACCATAGCATTTACCTTAGCTACTAGGGATCCTGCATTTTCAGGTGTTCAGCCTGCATGGGAAGAGGGAACCATGTTGAAACCAACACCCTGCTTCCTTATACTTCCAGCAGAGAGACCCAGATGCCCCTGAAAGTATCCAGAGTGGGATCTATTTCTTAGCAAATAGGAAAAAGGATTTTGATTTAGCCAGTTATACACAACATATTCCTTCTGCTGTACATGCACCACCATAAATGCCATGGCTTTAAGACCACAGAAATTACAACCATCAAGAGCCTCTTTGGGAACACTTTTATTACCTCCAGTGAATTGCTAAATCCCAACAGACACTGGAGGAGAAATCTGAAAGCCCTCTCTCTGCTCCCCAAGACTGTAATAATGAAGATTGGTCTGTTCCCAAAGAATCTACTCTGTCCTCCCAGGTGTCAGTGAAGACTGATGTCCCTGCAGTTTCAAATGACTACACCGTAGCGTGGATGTCGGCACTGCCAGAGGTATGAAGGGGGAACTTTCCTCACAGTTCCTAGCCTGCCTCTTCTCACTAGTCTCATGAGTCATTCCAGAGGCATAGCTCCATCTCTGTCAAAAAAAAGTGAGATGGTAAAGATGCCATCAAGTACTGAAAAACCTCTCAAGTTTTCTTAGAGCTCTAGACTGCAAAAAAAGACATTTAGGTGGGAGAACAGAGCCATATGCTCGTTACATTAGTGGAAACTGAGTTCAAGACAAACAAAGGTATGTGGTTCTTCACACAATGGGTAGTGAATCTGTCAAAGTCCTTGCCAAAAGATGTTGTGGCTGCTAAAAGCTTGCTTGATCTCAAGAAGAGTCTGGAAAAGTTGACTGAGAAAAATTCAGTAAGACATGCAAAATACAAAGAAGTACAGATAGCTCAGGACTCACTGAGTTTTATTTGAGGCTGGAAAGTATTAGCGGGGAATATATACACTTGTCCTATTTTTCTCATGTCTTACTTGCTCAATATGCCCATTTTCCCTTTTGACTATCATCTCATACGGTTATCATTTCAGGATCCTCTGTTCTAGACCAGTACAGTCATCCCTCTCTTCCTATTTTTGACACAGTATGGATACATGCTGTAAATGGCAGTCTGTCATTTAGACTCCGGACTGCTCCAGCAATCAAGAGACATGAAGCCAACCATTTTATTAACAGCACAGGCATTTTGTCCAAGGGAATGTGTTCAAGACCACCAATCTAACTTCATTCCAGGGCCTCTAAAAGACTATCTCTAAAGATGCCTTAAAGAACTATAGAATTCCTTATCTTCATATAAATTAAGGGTATTTCTTGCCTGGGGTGAAGTAGCAGTGCCCAATGTCATTCCAGTTACTCCACCTTCTAACAGGAAAGTAGGTGCTACAATATCAGAGTTTTTAAGAGGCTTTGGTAGACTTTGATCTGATGCAGCTCATCTCTCTCTTGCAGACTCAAAATGTTGCATACCAGCTATGGCAACTGATGTTTGTTTCTCCATCAGGGAGAAAGAGAATAACGGTAAGCGATGCAGCAAAACTGGGCTACAGCTTCAATAACACACTGTCCCGAGTGTACCTCCGTGCGCCCTATCACAGCAATGAGTCTGACATCAGCGTGGTGAGTTGTTGCCCTCAGTGGGACACAAAGCTGTGTTGTTTCTACTGCCACTCTGGAACATCAGTTCTTTTCTTCTGCTTGCATCCCAACAGGTTAGTGGTGTCAATATGAACATGGTCACTTCCACTTCCATGTACAGGCAGCGGTGGCTGCTTTTGCTGATTGACACCACTGTCTCCTGTCCTGTTGGTAAGGCTTTCTTCCTTGTTCACTAAAAATAACCACCTAAGGAGCTAGTAGAAAACAGTCTTCCCCTTTCCCTGTGACCTACTCCGTAAGAGAAGAGGTTTACAAGCCGCCCTCAGAGCAACATGAGCTAAGACTCCATGGCTTTAGCCCTGAACAAACACATTCCCTGCTGTGATGCTACATTACTTGTGTTCCCAATGCAGTGTGTTCAATTTCTCAAGCCCCTATGCTAGATGAAGGGAAATGGAATCAAGTAAAACTGCTGCAGAAGGGCCAGGGAGCCTCCCCCGTCAAAAAACTCCACGCAGGGTATGTAGCTCTGCATTCTTGGGACTCACGTAGTCCTTTCCTCCAGAGAGGCAGAACTAGCCTGGCTTTTTGCAGAACAGTAGTGGCTGCACCTTCTGCCTCTCACAGAACAGTATTAATGTGAACAACTGATGAGGAGGCAGGAGGTTTTAAGTTATCAGGACCTTAAAGCCATAAGAAGGCCCAAACAAGTGGTTCTGTGCCCCATTCCTTTTGCCAGCAAGACAAAATTCCTGGGACCAGAAGGACAACAGAGCAGGCATTTGGGAGCTTGACTGTTTGTTCTTCTGAATAAATTAATTAGTCACTTGAAACTGGTGATTCAGTTTCCAGTCTACTTTGAGCACCAGGGTTTCTGTGACAAGATAGCCGTTGGTTGGCTACTATCCGACAAGGTGTTTCATCAGTGAAAGTTGTAAAGGTACCCTGGTGGAAAGCAGTCAGGGAAAGACAGCCACTGCAGAGTGAAGACTGACTGGTAACTACACAGACTTCTGGGACTGTCTATCTAACACAACAGATGGCATCAGTTTCACTGACACTGCGCTAACATGGACTGTGCCAAGTGTTATCCCCACATTAGTGGTTCAAGAATCCACCTTTCTGTCTAAAAACATTTTAATGGGAGTTGATGACCAAGTCATAGTAAACCCAGAGGAGAAGAACTACTTACTGGAGCACAACGAGACACTCATCAGAATAACTATCCCTATTGGAGCAGAAGGAGGAAAGCTAAAGGTTAGTATAAATACATTTGAGGGCCTGCACTTGAAGATGTTCCTAAATCATGATAATTCCAAATAGTGATTGGCTGCTGCTTAAAATTCTTAGATACAAGAAATATTTGAAGACCTAGGTACTCCTCTGTATCAGGAGCAGACACTAAGTATTAATCAGACACTAAGTATCTATGATTATAAAACATGATAGAAACAAGAGACTGTCTTTTGTTTATAAACTATATGAGTAAATTAAGAGTGAAGGGATTCCTTAGCACTGGAGCTCAATTGTCTGTGTTGCTACATTATGAAACTAGTCCTGGTAAGCTGCTGGCCTGGGCCAATGAGTAGTTAGTTTCCCAGATAATTTCCATTCAGACAGGATGAATTAGCATGAGACAGGTCCCCAGCATGTAGTTTCAGTGCAGCTGCTTTGGACATAATATATTCCTTATCAATCTGTAAGTTACAAGTACAGAGGCAGCATCGAAAGAAACGTTCAATAGAATAAAATAGAATGGCTTGAGTTGGAAGGCACCTTTAAAGATCTAGCCAAACCCCCTTGCTATGGGCAGGAATATCTTTCACTATATCAGGTTTCTCATTCAACCTGAGCCTGAGCATTTAGAAAGAAGCTGGCAGTATTATCATATGGTGCTTTACCAGTTCCATTTGTGAAGGTGACGTTGTGATTTTGACTTCCCCCTTCTGAAGTTCACATTTTTGTGTGTCAATGGACACTTTGATCACTATGTGTACACACCACACAGGCTTAGTCGGAAAAAATGTTGGAAGCTCCAACAAACTTTCAGAGTGACCTAGGACAGAATGAGAGACATGACCAGTAATACAGGGATTGTAAAAATATAAATGCAAATATGGTTGCTTACTCAACAATGAGGACACCCCCTTCAACCTGGTACTTCCTTACTGAGAATCTCAGCAGTATCTGAGCCAAACATGGACCAGACAAATGGACCAAGCAAAGAAACAAACAAACAAGCTCCCCTATCAAAATCCATCCCAAACTGTATTAGAATACTATATTCTCTTTGTAAAGTAAGAATTTTAACCATATTGTGCCATTCTTCTATTTAGCTACTGCGAATTAAGACTTAAATGCAAATTTTACCTCCTAGAGCTCCATATCTGGTGGTGTATATGGAATCATTTACAGTATTGACTTGTTTTTGGAGCACACGTGGACAGATGCAGATTGGCAAACCACAAAGTATACGGTCATCAAATCCATCACCACACCTTTCATGCCACAAATACCAACTGTTACCAACAGTAAGTCATTCTTCTTACTGACTTTTACCGCTCTCTTGCTCTTGCTGTGTTATACATTATTCCATTCGACCTCTGCCACACACCTACATTCACCAAAATGTTCTCAACTCCCACATCTAATTTGCTAGCCGAAGGCAAGATTCAAGGTGCTATGAAAAACCCCAAACATTTAGTGTTAATGGATGTACCATTAATCAGATGTCATTATGGGATGAGATGGAAATTTTAAGTTGCTGATAAGAACATAAACATTTCTTTCACACTAAAAACCAGATTTTTCCAGGGAGCACTGGAACCCTGGAATAAAGATGTGGTGCACAGTAAATCACACTCGGGAGTACAACTGTCTGAGGACAGCCTTCATTGATGTTATTTTCTCCCCCAGACTGACTGCATTTGTTGTCTTGGGAGCATATAGAAATCATTGTGCCATTCAGTGGTGCAGTAATTTTTTTATGGTATTTTCGAATGCACTAAGACACTAAACCCCTTTGGAGCTGTCTGGACAACTGACATAGAAAGGAAAAGGAACCTCTTCACATATATTATGACAGTTTCTCCACATTTTGTATGGCTGAACTAGATTCTAGATTTCTTTACAGGAAAGTCACTGCACATCACAGTGCACCTCTAGAAAGTTACTGAACCCACTTTCTATGAAGTTGTATGTATTTGTTGTTAATCTCCTGCAGCTTGAAGCAATTCTCATGTACTCAGAGTATTTCAGATCTGACTAGAACACAAACACTCATTAATCAGAGCCATTAAAGAGATGACTGTTGGCTAAGTTTCCTGGAACTTGAATGGGAGGCCGCCCAAACCATCTTCGTTACTTGATCCTCATCAGCAGTAATTCGATGTTCTCTCCCTACAGACACTCTGCCAGAGGAAAGGCTATTTAATGTTGCATTTGGACACTTTCTTCCCGATGTCTCTCTAGTGGCAATTGCAATAGGAAATGTGCCATTTACCCTAAGGAAAGCACAGCACCAAGGGTTTAAAATTTATGAAACTCCGTTTTCTAATAGAACGAAAGGATTTATCCTGGAAGTCTCTTTTGATGATCCGTATGTTCTAAAGGAGGTAAGATACAGCAGGTCACTTCAGCAGCTGAGTGGAGGAGGTAGGGCAGTCCCTTTTCAGAACATAGTCTGGCTTATATTAACCAACAACTCTTACTTGATCATAACAGTGTCAATGCATCCAAGCTCATCTGAATTAATGTTGGAGGCTTGTATGTCCCCACCTAGTTCCCTGTAAGTCTCTGGGAGACATGCAGCATCAAGTGTAATTAGACGGTATGAGGTATGACTTCCTCTAGTGTCTGTCAGCATGGCTAATGTCTGAGCGCGTGCCCAGCAAGAAGCAGCTTGAAAAATTTCTATTAAATGCTGTTTCTTGATACAGAACTGCCTTGGAAATAAAATAATTAATTATTGCAGTCCTGCAAATACCAGTTACCAACATCCAGTAATTCCTGAACCTACAGTTTATGCAGAGTCATTTGAACACTGGCACAGGCCATGCACCATGTGAGCATGTAGAGGCAGGCTCAGGGTATTCTAAATGTAATTTTGTTAAGCTTCAGACCATTTGTAATCTAAATATTTGTCAAAAGCATAAACTCACAAGTGGAATTCAGCCTCTTGTTTCAGTGGGAGGAAGCCCTCTACCACTGTTTCAACCAAATCACGCAATGCTATTTTCTGTTACAAGGAACAACATTGTGAACACAGGATCAGGATTTGCTCGAATAGCTTTCAGGCTGCATTCAAACTACAGTTAAATTGCATTAAGGATCAAAGGAAGCCAAAAGATTTCAGAAGGATTTCTTTCAGACTGAACAGCAGGTTTTGCTTTGGGAGCACTTTTAGTGAGTTAAATGAGGGTAGAGAGAGGGATGAGGGATCTCTTACAGCATCAGATACAGTGTGATCTTACCTCACACCTTCTGTTTTACCAATTATGTATTCTCCTGGGTTCAGTCGACATTCTGAGAAAAGAAGAATAAGGATTTGGACCCAGCTCTCCCTCTACGAGCTCTTTCACCAGTGGGCTACAGAGGAAACATCACCGCGTTCACTTCTGCCTCCATTTCATGAACAGGCACTACATTCTCTACATTTATGTTTGGCTGAAAGAGCTGTTGAATCCAATCCAAATTTCTGACTAGTTTTAGGCCAACTGAAGCGATGTTTTTAGAGACTGAACTATTTGCAGGGGAGAGGAGTGTGTTAGAATAATTATTTAGTACTGCTCAGGATATATATGCCTGTCTGTGCTGGAAGGCACTGCTACTGCAGCATTGCATTTCTCTCTTTCAGTATGTGAACAGAAATGAAACAAAATATACCCTCCTCATCAACTACACTCTAAGCGTGGGTCCAGAGATGACACTCTATTATCACTCAGCAGAGGTGGAGTGTGTGATTGCTGATATCGGTAAGCTTTTCCTCGACATTAACTGGTTTACAGCAACTGCATGAATCAGGTTTTCATTGAATTCAGTTAAACCCTCATTAGGCTAAGGATGAGAGCTTTTGAGAAAACCCCACCCTTCAATAGCTCATTATTGGTAACATAGCCACCTGCTGCTTTTCTGATGGCAGCCCTCCTGCATACTGGCAAGACAGTCTGCCCTTGAGACACTAAGAGCAATAAATACTAGTGTATAGAAGAAGTTGGCTTGCAAACTCAGTGAACAAGATGCCTCATAACTTGAACATACACCTACTGGCAAAGCTTTCAGACATTGCTATGAGTTTCAGTTTGTCCTCAAACGCAACTCTGTATATATGTCCAGGGCAAAACTCAACTGACTCAAATAAATTGCTGTGAACTCCAAAGACATATTTGTGTAAGGAGACACTAAGAGCTGTACTTAGCAGGTTATTGAAACAGCTGGGAGGTCTGACTGGTATTTTCTCAAACCTCTTCGATTTTGGATGCCATGAAGGCGACAGTTTCCTCACTGTCCTATTTTATGTTTGAAATATCTCTGGGTTCAACCCAAAGAAGGCTGACCAAAAGAAATATATTTACATACAGAGTTCAGCTTGCCTTACTGAAACAGGGAGTAGTCCTGGAAGCCATCTGGCAGGCCACTGCTAAAGCATGAGGGTTCCTGATCCCACTGATTGTGAGCTGCTACACCCAAAACACAGCCAAAGCCCTGCAGATGATGCCAGCATGCACATAACAGCTCTGCTGAAGTGCCAGTGCAAATTTTGCCCATGACAGAATTCCCTGACTGGGCCAAACATCATTGCTCAGACCTTCCTTCACTGCTACCTCTTCATCCCTCCTTCTTCCCACAGAACTACCAGAAGCAGTTGGTTACTGTGATGAAGAAAACATGTATCTAGCCATTCCTACTTTTGGCTTGCACCAGTACTGGAACCTGTATCTTGGTAATAAGCTCCTGAACCGGCATGTTGCACTTACCAATGGGTATCTCGCAGTTACCAATACTACACACCTGATCTTGCAAATACCTCTGTTTGCTGCAGGAGTTATCTATGAGGTACACAATCCATATAGCAATGCCTTCTTTAAAGCTCATAGAGCTGTTTGCTCATACAGCCACAGTCCTACAGCCACAGTTTGTGGTGCTGAGGTATTCCAGGTACTGGAAAACCTCCAGAGGGAAGGACTCCAAGCCAATGTAAGTAAGACAAGAGGTATGAGACACGGATCCTTCTGATAGTGCCATGCATTATGTAATCTGCAGTGCTAAGTTGTCTCTAAATGATATGCACGGAGTCTTCAGAAACAAACTAACTCCTCAGTATTTTTAGTAAGATGAGGCAAAATGTCCCATCTGCACCGAGCCAGAAACAATATTTCAATACAGCTTTTATGAAAGAAGTTCTTTTAAAGGAACGTCTGCAGAAACATTAAGACATGGCAGGGGAAAATTGATGCTGTAATAAGCATCTGCACTGTTCTATAATAATCAGCCAAAATTTATCTCTGTGACAGTGACCAATTATTTCATACAAGAAAACTTCTGCCCCCATGTTGTGTCAGGCTCAAGTCTTCACAGTCACTTAACTCTTGTGACTTCTCAGTATTCAAGTGGCACAAGCTAAAGAGCAGAACTTTGTACACGTGGATCACATGCCTTAACAGGAGACCTATTCCATCACCTCCTTCACAGGAAGTGTCCTTTCAGAAAATTAAAGCAAGGTTTGATGTTGCCCTAAAGAAAGTGAGAACTATGGACACTTTAGAGATGTTCTCCGTTAGATGCAGTTTCAATTCTTCAGAGTTTATAGGTAAGTTATACAACTAATTGATGAATAAAATGATCTGTGATTCTTTCACTGAGTTTATAACCAACTCCCCAATTTTCTCAGTATGCCATCCAGATGGTACCATAATGGTATCTGCTCAAATGAAGACAGTTCCTGCCATTGATATGAGTAAAACCAAACTAAGGGATAGCTCTTGCAAGCCTAGAGAGCATGATGCACGACACGCCTTCTTCAAGTTCCACATCACTACCTGTGGCACTTCAGCAAGGGTAAGCCCATGGCTGGAGCAGATACATCTGATGGAAGTTTCTGTCTCTCCTGCATTTTCTGTTTTGTTTTCCTGCCCCAGCTCCCAAGATGATCCAGTTTTTAACACACTTCCCATATGTACAGTTTGAAGGTGATCACATTATTTATGAAAATGAAATCTCTTATGAGAAAGAGACTCTTCCAGAACAGAGCACACCAACAATCACAAGAGATCCAGACTACAGGTAGGAGCTACTGCTCACTGACACTGCTCACTTTGGTACTGCAGCTGGGAAGAAGAAGCAAACACAGAAATTACTCTTTCTCCTATTATAGACTAACAGTCTTGTGCTACTATCGAGCAAAAGAGACACTAGTGCTAGGTGCCTTTGCTAGTGATCCATCCACATCACCTCCCTTTGGCTCCGGTAGAATGGTACCAAGAGCAAATATTGCAGGTAGGCAATTCTCTTCCTCCATTTTTAAACTCTGTGACTTTCTCAGTTGTAAGTTCTCATGCCCTGCTTTCTACTAAAGAACCCCACTAACATTTCCTTTTCTGCAGTACACAGAAGGATAAGACAAGCCCTGAATGTAGTTTCAAGAGTGTCCAAAGGTAAGTCTCCTTTGGAAATGCAGAAAATTTCCAAACATGTTTTAATTTAAATAAAGTTAAACAACAGTGAAATCCCAACACTTTCTCAAGATGAATCTTTCATGGAATTCTATGAGCCAAACATGGCAATACTCAAGCAACACGTGGAGCCTGTGTTTCTCGAGATGGAGCTGAAAGACAAGAGCCCCGACACTGAGTTATACCTGGAAAACTGCTGGGTAACTGGGTCTCTAGACTCTAACAGCAGCCCAAGATGGAACATCACTGTGGACGGGCAAGTAGCTATTGAATGACCAAAACCGCTCATCAGCAAAGCCCTAATTTCTTTTTGATCTGTTGATTCATTCTCTCAGACAGGTATGAGATTAATGGCAGTGAATATGTTGCAGAGTTCTGTCCAGTAGCAGTTAGCCCCAGGGTAAGACACCCTTCTCATTTCAAAAGACTAGCAGTAAGGACCCTGGCTCATCGACTGGAACAGGTAAGATTCAGTGAAAGGCTCACCTCCCTCATGGACACTATGCTCTGAACTTCAGAACATTTTAAAAACAGCCAATTTAAACACTTCATGAACTTAAGACCCAGCCAGCATCAAACCTAAGTAGTCTGACCGGTGCTCAGCTTTAATATAGTTCTCTTCTCAAATCTGTTCTGCAACATGGTTTCAGTGACTTGAGATCGGACTAGCTGGAGTAAACAAAAGAGTTTTGTATGTAAATATAATTTTTATATGGTGTTCCTGACTTTTTATAGGATCAGAGTCACAGCACTTCAGCTCAAAACGTCTAGAACAGAAAATTCAGCTTGCATGCCATAACATTCACATGAAGTCAGTTCTGCTGTCTCCCATCTGTCCCAGCCAGCCAGGAATCTCCTCAGACGCCAGAGCAAGGGGCAGGGAAGCAGAGGCATGTGGGTTTGGTCTTACACTTTTGAGGTTCTATCCTCCTCTAACAGGTCTAAGAAGAGCAAAGAAGACCCCAGGACAGTCACCTGAGGGTGCTTTGCTCCTACGGCACCCAGTTGAGTGGACTTTACACATGTACTGATACGAGCCATGGCAGTACCCCTACTTAGGCAGCTTAAGTAGCCATGTAATTTTTTTTACTTGGCCTTTCATAAGCAGTTCAACTTGTGAACTTGCTAGAAATGAACATGATGCAATTCTGGCTTGTGCTGCTTCCTAAGTGCACAGCTGCATCAAGCACTAGATTGTGTTTCTGTCCAGTTTTGATACATCGCCTCACCACAGCTCATGAGGCTTTAAATTCTCTTGTCTCAGCCTCTCAGTTACCAAACTGCCTGAGGGCTTCTTTGACACCAAGCTTGAAATTCAAGGAAGGTTCAGCTAGAAGGTGCTTTATGCAAGTGTACAGCCTAAGTCTAATCAGCTGTGACTTCTGCAAAAGATGGACAAAACAATGCTCTGCAAAGCAGGATTTGGTACAGACCATGCAGTACTTTTATTCCTCCTCAGGTGTATGTGCACTGCTTGGTGGCAGCATGCTCTCCTACCAACACGCTACCTGGCAGCCCCTGCAGAGGACAGCGCAGCTCAAGCAGGGAGAGAAAGGGTACGTGTTCAGGAGAAAAAGCCATTGCAAAGCACTCCTGATCTGATGTTTTTAAGGGATTTAGGACATCTGGCTTTGGCACGCATGGACTGTGTAACTTTACCTTTAGTTTATATGTTAATACATTAGCACTTAATGTGCAGCACGTACGTATTCTTTAAAAACTACACAAATACACTGTGTATCATTCTCAGCCCTTCCAGGTCACTCTGCAGCCAGCCTCCAGGGCTACGTACTTGCTGGACCAGTCTGGATTGTCGATCCAGATCTAAGATGATGCATGTAAACTGAATTTGGTAAGAATACCAAGCCCTGCATACTCACCTAGAGAGGTCACCATGCTTTGTGGCACAAACGATTCATAGCCTGTCCTTCAAGACCTCAAATCCATAAATTCCGGGACAAGAACTAGGGAACAGGCAGGGTTTGCAATGAGTCCTGGTCCAAGCATGAGCCCGTAAGAGAAGGAAGGAGAGCCACCTGCCAAGCCAAACACAGGTGGCATGGCTCCGGAGCAGATGCCAGCAGTAGAGCAGGGCATGCTGGAGTTGGGCTGTAGTTAGGAAACTGTTTTTTCAACAGGTTTCAATTGGGCTGCCCCCAGTCTGAAAGAAAAGGGATCCAAAATTTTAGAATCAATTACTATGGCACAAATCACTGCCACATTCCAAACTCTTTTGAAGGGTCCAAATCCTCCACACTGTTAAGAGTTTAACCCTATAGCTTCATCTGCCCTTGGAAAACCAGAGTTATTCATCTGTGTGCACAGCCTCACTCCTCTGTGTGTGTGTCTCCAACAGTACCCGAAGGCTTTGCTGTGCTGCTGCTTTCCAAACAGTGCCACTAGGCATGGGAGCTACCTCTTTCAGTGACCACCACAACTATCTTGCTTGAAGTGAAAAGGCCAGACAGTGGGACTCAGAACACCACCACAACACTGGAAAGTGCTAGGGTCTGCTAACAGGATTAGTAGTTGTAACCTGTTGCCTCACTCAAATGGCTACAAAACAAAACTTATCAGAAAATACCCCAACGCTGAAAAATAATACTTCTTGTTTCTTCTACTGGTTGAAATAGGGACTAGCAGATCACGAAATTTATTCCAACCCTGATTACAGCTGTTTCTTGTAATATTTCATAAAGTGACTGCCAATCCTTTCATGTGAATGTAAAGTGCAAATCTGAAAAGTCAAATAAAAATATGTACAAAGTAATATAAGGGCAGACCATCTCCTTGCTAACGTGCAAAAGCAACCATCTGGTATACCAACACTGGCTTCAAAGAGCCAAGGCCTCTTCCACATGCAACACAACAAGGTTTTCTTCCACTATTGCAGATTTTTGTCTATAACATTGCATTGACCTGAGTGCCTTGGAAACCTGGTATTTCCTCATTTTCCTCTCACATGGCCCTGTATGGAAAAGACTAACTTACGAAATAAGAGAAAATGGATGCTCTAACACAAGTAAAGGGGCAAGTTACCTGGCATTTTGTTTTCTGTGCCCACAGAAAACATATTCAACTATTTCCTACAAATCAAGGCCACACCAGACGACCACTGGTCCTGACCACTCTCAGGATGTGCCTGTGCTATAACTGCAGCGCTACCTGCAGCACAAGTAGATGCTCATCAGCAGTGGGGGCATTGCCCTGCCGCCGCTGCAAGCCATAGTACACACACGTGGGCAGCCCCCATGGGGTTTGCACAGCTTGCCCAGCCTCTGTCTTCACAGGCTGGCTAGTTACATGTGCCGATGAACGCATGTATGTGGCACGCTTCCCAAAGGCTGCAGTCATGCCTGTGATGATTGCTGGATAAATGTAGTCTTAAAGCTGCATCTACTGCAGGACTAAGTTTTGTGGAAAGTAATCCGAGTTTACTGGGATCCCAGGACCCCCGTCAGTAGCAGTCTGGGCGGCGCCTTCCTCTCCACTGTAGGAGCAGCGCACTCTACTGTCCCGAGCTAACAGTGCAGAATCAAGCGAGCGTACTGCTTCCACACGTTTTCCAGGAGAACACATTCCCCGTTTTTAATGTTAACAGCAACGAACTCATCAGCTTACGGTAACTTTCTGTTAATCTTAAAAGCAGTCCTTTCAAAATTTGTTAACCGGGCTGCAGGCTAAATAACGATGGCTAGATGCCAGCTCTTCATTCCTCAGTGCTGACAGGACACTAGCTCCACACAGATGAGATCTAGTGTTGCATAACAAAGGTTCCCTCACTCCACAGTCTTGCACAGTAAACTCAGGTAAACTTGTCTGCAGCAAGGGCGATACCACAGACCTTTCCTTTTCGCCCTGGAAAGCCAGGATGGGGTGCAGCAATGCTCCATATGTATCTACCCACCACCTGGCCAAAGTGGAGACCTTTCTGGATATGCTGGGAAGAAAAGGGAGAAGGTGAGACAGACCTGCATTCCCATTTCAACAGGCCTTTCAGGCTCCCACATTCTCACAGGCAAGCCAGAGAAATTCCATGTTCTTGGTTCCCTTCTCCTACCTTGGTTGCTGTTCATTACAGATGTTTGGTTTTTTTTACGCTGAATCACAGAAGTGTGTTAGGGTCAGGCAGTCACTGCTCAGCTTTGAAGGTATCTCTCCCAAGCTGATTCAGCCATGCTACTATCATAGAATCATAGAATAGTTAGGGTTGGAAAGGACCTCAAGATCATCTAGTTCCAACCCCCCTGCATGGGCAGGGACACCTCACACTAAACCATGTCACCCAAGGCTTCATCCAACCTGGCCTTGAACACTGCCAGGGATGGAGCACTCACAACCTCCCTAGGCAACCCATTCCAGTGCCTCACCACCCTAACAGGAAAGAATTTCCTCCTTATATCCAATCTAAACTTCCCTAGGTTCTCCTGGGATTAGTCCCTCCTCTCAGGTGTTGTAGATGGGGTAGACTGCAGTTTTCAGGCCCATGATTGTCGTGAGCTGTAGGAAGCAATGGTGTGGACTGCATTCAATCTCTCCAAGTTCGTCGGCTAAAGGGATCCTATAAGGAATATATCAGAAATAGTTAATCTTCAGAAATAGGCTAGAGTTCAACTCAAATGATCATGGCATGCTGTTAAGTAGGCCGCCACACTGACCAGATCTCACAAGCCTTTTTTCATCAAAAGCAACTAGCCCATCCATCATGCATGACAGCCACAGGCTGAGGTTGAACCTGTTGTACTGATTCAGCCTCTGCCTCTACTAAAAGGATTAGGGAGACCAACAATAATCTGCTAACACAAAAGAATATAGACCGTCATCTTTCACCTAGCAATCTTCAGCTTCAAACATTGTTTTTGCTTCTTTCTGAACCCTTTCTTTTCTGATAGTTAGGGCAGAGCATGACCTGCATAGCTGAGCTTGATTGATAGGGTGTTCATTCCCCACAGAATTTGAATAGTGTGTCTTTCACTACTGATATGCTTTTTACCAAGGTCACCTCCTGAACAGGACAGCACATAGCGCAGTCCTCAGCTCTAACAGCCGAAGATTTTCAGGTTTTAATGCTGAATTACCTCTGTTGTCCACTCAAAGGGAATGCACATGGAAAAGGAACACATTCTGGCCATTTGACTAGCCCTTTCCCCTCAACATGCCACAGCTTTCCCTTTGGAATGGCTCCCCTTGTTCCCCATGATGCATCTCACACTAAACTTATATGAAACACTTCTCATGCTGCTCTCTGCCCTGCTAACCCAGGATTTCAGCATCGTTTCCTACCTTCCTGTGTAAGCAAGGGAAAGGCCTTGTAACACTACAGTTGTTAGACAACTCCTCCTTCTGTGTTTCAGTAGGACAAAGTGAATACTACGGAAAAGCACAGGGTGATGATGTTGTTCTTTGCCTTGTTTTCTGAGCAAGTTAGATTTCAGAGACTGCTGTTCAAGATAAAAGGAGGGGGCAGAAACCAACACTATTCTGTAATGTATTGAGGAAATCCTACAGTTTTTGTAAGTTTAGAGGTAAATCACCAGGTGAGAACACTGTTACTCATTGCCAAATTAATCCCAGCTATGGGGAAAAAAACAAAATAGAGGGTCTACCAGTGAAGGCTGCATGAAGGAAAGAGTCAGAGGGTTTTAGAAAGTAGGTTTATAGGTAGGAAACCCTGGGAAAGCAGTTGTAAATTATTCACATCTGCAACATTTCTGGCCAGAGTAAAGAGACAATGTACGTAAGCAGCAACCACCTGCTACCACCTGCTAGACCTACTGGTGCAGTGCCATGACTTTGACTAGCAAACACTCCACGACGGCAACAGAGTGGGCAAACAGGATTGACCCAGATGCTCTGCCGAGGGTTGTAATTCTCAGGCAGAGACAACCCCTGAAGCCCCGTGAAGGTGTAAAGCCACAGTACCTCTGCATTGCAAAGCATCCAAAGCACACAAGCCCTACTCCTTTTACAAGCTGAGACCTTGTCTGAATTTCATGTGGAAACATTACATAAAGAATAATTTTACTACTTGCAGGACAAGGGAAGTTACTAAACACATCCTCCTCTTCAGGTTTGGGGTTTATTTTCATATGGATAGCAGTAGTTTGTACCCTTTCACCAGGCCTAAGTGAAAGAACACCACACACTACTACTCAATAATTTCAGACTGAAAACCCCAATTAGTCTTGTGATGTAAAGCCAGAGAACCAAGTGACTCGTGTGCACGAGAGGGGAAAATGTGAGAACCTTGCTGGCCAAAATTACCTTGAAAGAATTCCAAATTACGCCAAAATGCACCAGGACAGTTCATTCTTTAGAGAAGAGGCAAGGAAATACTGCAGAGAATCTGCATAAAATTGTTCCCAGGTCAGTGAAGTATTTATGTGTCAACAATGTGTTAGAAGTAATTAAGCCACATCCACGAAACACCACAAGCTGGGAATTAAGAGGGATATTATCACTAGAATCTTCTTTTCTAAAATACTTACTTGCTGTTAATCTTCTGATTTTTTTCTGCATCCTGTCATTTCAAGTGTTCTGTGCAGAACCACATCTGCGATGTCTCCTCTTAAAGCAAAACTTCCTAGGTGATATTCAACTGTTCATATTCTCTTTTCAATTTTCTTGGCATGGTAAGTCAGGAACAAGTTTAGTTCCAGCTCACCTTACCATCAGCCAAGAGCTGGTGTGATTTCTCAGGTTTTGAAACAGACATGGTATAAAAAATGTCAAGTCCTTACATTGTTTCAGAGACAGAGCACTAAGATATAAAAATGGAAGCAAAGCACATGCTTAATATATTCAGAAAAGCCATAATTAAGCTTTTGGAAAAAAGAAGTCATTGTTACGACATCACAACCTGCTTTCCAAACAACGAATGGCTACCTCCTTCTATCACGCATCGTATTTATTTATATTTATCAGGGGCATTAGAACTAGATGATCTTAAGGTCCTTTCCAACCTTAACCATACTATGATATTTATGTAACTTCAAAATTGCAGCAGTCAAGTGCCAAAAGCATGAGAGGTAAATGCAGCATCTTCTCAGCCTCATGCTCCAAATTTGCTGACTGCAGCTGTTGCAGTTCCATCCCAAAGGTGAAAGTGACCACAGCAAGGTCATTGGGGAAGGTGTTCAGAGACTGTTCTCATGACTTACCCAGAAGGCCACACCATCTTTAGCAAGCCCTGCATTTGTGCAATCTCTAGGATCATCCATGCAGAAACTCACTATAAGCAGCAGAACTGCCATTAGCACTATTTGTTTAAAAAATAAAAATTCTAATGCTCATGTGGGCAATCAGAAAGTATTTCTTTCATTAGAACTTGCACTGCTATGAACAGGCAAGGATGCTTTTTA
Source organism: Lathamus discolor (assembly GCF_037157495.1). Taxonomy (NCBI): domain Eukaryota; kingdom Metazoa; phylum Chordata; class Aves; order Psittaciformes; family Psittacidae; genus Lathamus; species Lathamus discolor. Next base: position 101,579,928 of record NC_088888.1, read on the forward strand.
CTGATGATTTATATATGTCAGCAATAGTCCCCCCTATGACGGAGGAATGAAGCTGCCTGGGCATTCAGAGCCAGCCCAGAGATTTCACATGGTATTTTTCAAGCAATCAACCTTTTCTGTAACAAGAAGAAAGCCACAACTCCTACTATGAACAGCCCAACTACATTATCTGAAATAAGTTCCGTAAAGACAATCATGAGATTAAAATTGTGTTCATTTTTATTCATTCATTACTCTAATACTTTAACAACAGGATTAAAAATATTAGGTCCTGCCTGTTCAGGTAATTTAAAACCACCTCAAGGGGTGAATCAACTTAAAAAGGACCGAATGCTTGTGCCACATTCCCCATGCCAGGTACAGATGGTGTTTCCTAAAGAAATCTTAGTGTTTCTGCTAAGTGTTTTTTAATACAGAAACACTCTGAAAAAAAGATCAGTTACTGCAGCATCTCCAGTACAACACCTTGTAACTAACTGCATATTTAGCTTAAATTTACATCTGAATGTGGACAAACACTATCATTATTAAATCACTGTACTTCTCACAAGCTTCAATCTTAAGTACTTACATGTTTTAGTGATTTTTCTTCCCTATGAAAAACTGTTTAAAACAATCTATGAGAGTACAGAAATAGTTATAACAAGAGAACTACAGACTTCATCTGCTGTTACTAGGCTTCCAATCTGTTTATAAACTACTTCTGTACAAAAAATCTCTACAAGTATCTCACAGAGATCTAACATTATGCTTTTCATCAACACTAAGAATATACAAAAATAGTTCATTTTGCAATCATAATCCATTTTTAACTTATTTACCCCAAACAGGGTTTCTTTAGCAGGTCGTAACAGATGCAAATGATCCTGTGCTTCATCCATCGATGTCAAGAATCCCGTGTTTTTGCACACCAGTAGCTGAATTTTCAATAACCCCGCTTTTGTTTTTCTTCTTTATCAAGAATAGCCTGCTTTAGACTCAGTGCAGCATCTTCAAACTGGGGGTTTAACTCTAATACTTTCCTGAAATCTTTCATGGCCTCATCAAAGCATCCTGTCCCGAAAAAGAAAGGAAGAATCATCTTTCTGTAGCTGCTCAAGCCCACATACCATAACTGAATAATACCTCCTAATATTTTCACTAAGAAAAAGTAGTAACTGTACTTACTGGACTCATTACATTTGGATTCTCCCAAGTGAGAGTCATAGGTCTTAAGCATGAACCAGAGTGTGTTATTTTTGAACCTCAAAGGGGCTTAAGGCCCAATTCAGCCAGCTTATTCCAAAAGAAGTAGCCAAAAGGCCCTTGCCAATAGCCAGGCTAACTCACACCTGGAACAAAAGCTTACTGCTTCACAGCCTGTGCCCTTGGTTGGGCTCCATCCTTCAAGGGGTCTCTACAGTCCCTCAGCTTCTGGGTCTTGACTCTGCAATGGAGAAACCCCAACAAAAAGCACAGGGGTGTAATTTTCTTATGGCATATTCAAAACTCGGGCAGCAAATTCCCTGAAGTGGGCTGAGAGCCCACCACTGGCTGAGAAGGCCGTGCTCACTACAGCTGCACAAGGCCAAGAGATACTTTATCTTGAGTTTAATGGCAACCATTGGAAATGGTTAGTATTACCCCAATGCAATTTCTTCCAAAACCAGAACTGCATCTTTCTCCTTACTCCTCCCTAGATAGCGTAATTTCAAATGACACAGCAACACTTCTGCAAATCGGGATATCTAACTGCATACACAGGCCAGACTTGTAGCCAAAATGTCCTGCAATTACTTGAAAACTGCACGCTCTGTCTGCACCGTTCATTTCTGGTAGGAGGCCTTTACCCCCCCTCCCTGTGCCAGGCAGGTCCCCCCGTGTGGGGGCGGATCGGCCGCTGCCCGTACCCAGCCGGTAGAGCACCAGGCCGCGGTTGTAGTAGGGCACCTCGAAGCCGGGCTGGCACTCGATGGCGGCCGTGTAGTCCTCCATGGCGGCGGCGAACTCCACCCGTAAGTACTTGATGTGGCCCCGGTCGTTGAGGGCGGTGGCGAGGTGGCGGTCGTCGCTGCGCGGGGACAGAGAGCGGCCATTACGACAGGGCGGTGCCCGCGTCCCACATCCCCACAGCCTCCGCGCCGGCACGTACCCGGCCCCCACGCTGTGTGCGATGAGGCGGCTGTAGAGCTCCTCCGCCTCGGCCAGCCGCCGCGCCGCCAGCCGCGCCTGCGCCGCCCACAGCAACTCCGTCGCGCCGCCCGCCGGCTCCCGCTCCATGGCGGCAGCTCCGCCGCGCCGCAGCAAGGCGGCCGGGCGCCGGCACCGGACCGGGAGCCGCGGGAGCCGCCAAGGGCACAGACACATCAGTGCCCGCCCCGCGGGTGACGGCGCGGGCACTGCCCTCTAATGGTCGTGTTCACGAAGAAGGAAACTCGGGTACCAAGACGGGAAAAAGAACATAGTAGTGTTTAATACGTTCCGTGCAAATGGGGTTTGTTCTCACCTGGCCCACGTTTAGGCGAGGGGCTTTACTTGCGTAGAAAGGCTGTGCAGAAGAGGCATTGCGGCCTCTTCCCAGAAGCATCTGGATGCACACACGATGTCAGGGTCGAGATCGGTGTCTGATGTCCGGCTGGTGCCAGGAAACTCATTGCATGGAGCAGGACCTGCGGCATTTCCCTAGCCGGGGCTCAAGCCCGGCCATAAGACACAACAGCACAGTTCAAAGTAAACCTGCGTGCAACACCAAAAGGACAACACAAGAAAGTCCAGAGGAGGCCACAAAGATGATCAAAGGGCTGGAACACCTCTCCTATGGAGACAGGCTGAGGGAGCTGCGCTTGCTGAACCAGGAGAAGGCTCCAGGGAGACCTTAGAGCAGCTTCCAGTGCCAAAAGAGGGTCTACAATAAATCTGGAGAGGCACAAGGCAGAATGGCTTTAAACTGACAGATGGGAGATTTAGATTAGGTATTAGGAATAAGTTCTTTCCTGTGAGGGTAGTGAGACACTGGCACAGGTTGCCCAGAGAAGTAGTAAATGCTCCATCCCTGGCAATGCTCAAGGCCAGGTTGGATGGGGCTTGGAGCAACTTGGTCAACTAGAAGGTGTTGCTGCCCATGCCAGGAGGGCTGGAACTAGATGAGCTTTAAAGTCCATTTCAACTCAAGTCATTCTGTGATTCCTTAAACTTCCACATACAACAAGGATGACAAGTCAACTCTTGAAATCTGTTAAGCGGATGTCAGCTGCTCTTTTCAAGCTACTTAAAGGAGTAGCTTGTTTCCAGATTCCATTCTGAAGGTTCAGAGAGGTTCCCTTTGTTGGCTGAAGACACCACCACAGCTCAAGAACCCAAACGCAGATTAACAGCACTGATTTCTAAATATCTGCAAGCCCTTTATTGTTCTCCTAGCTTTAAAAACAGCTGACTAAAGAAAACAGCCCAAATATATGCCTAAACTGGTACCATCACTGTAGTAAAACAGTAGGAGAAAAAACATATACAATATTATCAGAACTACAGTGGTATTACTTAAACTCAGGAATTATTTATTTTAAAAAACAGTAAATTTTGAGAAAACCCAATAATTTCCTATGGAATCATGAAAATGAAAAAAGGAGTTTGCCCAGAGTAAAACATATTAAGATGAACTGACTTTCAGTTCACATGGTTTTGAAATTAGGCTCAATTTACAATTAGAACAGAATACTTTTACCTTAAACCTGTGTAAAAAAAAAAAAAAAATGAAGTCTAGTAATACAGTTTTTTTCTTCATACAAATGGAAAGATTTTTTTCTTACGGGTTTTCTAAGGTCTATGTTTCGTTTGGTTGGGTTTTTTGTTTGGTTGGTGGGGTTTTTTTTTTTTTGGTTGGTTGAGGGTTGTGGGGTTTATTTGGCTTGGTTTATTTTGCTTTTTAAGTTTTTCTCCTATAGTGGCACTATCTGTTAGAATACAGTATTTCAAAATATTAGCACATTCAGTCACTAACATTTTAGAGACTTTTTTTAGGATCTGCAACATATATAAATTGTCCCTTATCTTCTCCTATATTGTGCTGTGGCACAGAGGACAGAAGCTACGACTGCTTGCCTCTTTGGGTTTCATACAGTGCTTGCATACACTGCACATCCAGAACCGCTGCTCCAGGATCGGGTCTCCTGTTGCAACACATACAGGAAGTTTCCCATCTATGCTACTGGAGGAAAAGGAAAAAAAATAAATCAATAAAGCTGAAAGAATAAGAATGTAGTTTTTAAATAGCAAGACAAACTTGTGCTGTAGGAATTTGCAGGACAGCATAAATACCTACATCATTTTTGCCCAGTACTTGGTTTAAAGCAGCAAAATGACAAATTAACTCAGTCACACAAAACATGCTGAAATGCAAAATACAGACAATAGCAGAAAAAAAATACTGGTATTATTACTGTGTCATGTAACTATAAACCCACCTATCAAGCATGTCATCCAGGTCAGACTTTTTGTTACTTTTCGGACTATGTCTTGTGAATATCTCTAGCGCAAGGTCTTCATACTGTTGTCTCTGCTCTGGCCTAACTGTTTCCAAGGATTCTAGTTTAACAAAGGCTTTTGAACAAATATCAAATGCTCTATTTGCACATGCACAGAGTGCCAAAAGAGAATAGATTTCAACTGCAGGGATAATGTCTTCATAATCTCGCAAATGAAGAGCTAAGAAATGAAAAAATCCAAGGAAATTATTAGATGTCTTCTGAGAAGTGCAGGCATTATATGAAATACTTGCTACTAATTGACAGCATTAATCTCACAAATAGGACACAATGAACCAATGTCTTTTCATTGACATGACTATGAAGGATGCATTAAAAATAAGTAAGGGGGGTTGAGTGGGGAATTAAAGTGTCTGAGACTTTTTTTTTGTTTGTTTGAAAACATGTTAGAAGTATTTGAAATGGATCTCCATTACTTGGAAAAAATACAGAGCACTGTTTGCTTCTGTAACTCCCACAGTTTCTTTTTTATGAAGGTCTACAGAGAGGTCCAATGTGAATTCAGACATGCCTTATAATGTAAAGAAAGAAACAAAACAGACAACAGAACATCCACAGAGACTGTCCAATTTAACCAGGTAACATTTGGCAAGTTACATTTGTATTGTCTCCAAGAAAATACTTTCCAGGTATCTTGACTGCAGCCACATTCAATTCATTAGATTTCCTTCCTTGGATATAAGGAAGAAGTTCTTTACTGTAAGGGTGGTGAGGCACTGGAATGGGCTGCCCAGGGAAGTTGTGAATGCTCCATCCCTGGCGGTGGTCAAGGCCAGGCTGGACAGAGCCTTGGGTGACATGGTTTAGTGTGAGGTGTCCCTGCCCATGGCAGGGGGGTTAGAACTAGATGATCTTGAGGTACTTTCCAACCCTAACTATTCTATGATTCTATGGTCTTAAATTCCATGGATCAAGCAAGAACAGTTTCTTTACACAGTTAAAAATAATGTCCTACCTGTTTTAAGTGCTGCTTGTACAGAACCTTTATAGAGCTGTCTTTGTGCTAGTACGAAAAAATGGTAAGCCTCAGCTCCTCGCCAAGCATTGTCTGCAAAGCAGTTAGTTGAAGAAAGAACATCTTCTTCTAGCAAACCAGCCAGAGCTGAAGCAGTCTGAAAACAAAACAATTATCACATGTAATTTTTGTATGAACCAGATACAGCAGGAAATGGAGATATATGAAAAGAACTTTTCTGTATTTGGTGATTACACCACTGTCTGTGTTAACTAAGGAAAATATAAAGACATGGACCTGAAGTGAGCATTGTTAGGCATTTTATACAGTGCATAGGCAGAATATACGTGCATATTTTAGAAGATAAATGTCATATATATGTGTACAAATATATTCTGTGCACATCTGCAGACTGGTTCATAGTTTGGATTAATACTGCATTTCAACATCAGAGCTCCTAAAAATGTTTAAACTCTTTCATTTGTGCATGTGAAGATGAAAGCGTGAGCAGAAAAAATCTTCTGTTTGCTTCCCCCCTATCTGGAGGCATCTCCCTGTTGAATTATAGCCAAGATAGCTTAATCTAATCACAGATCTGTCTTTTGGATTGATACTTAACCCTAAACAGGATTAAGTATTAAGTAAGCATTAAGACAGGAAAGTAAGAGTCTTGCAGGAAAAAAAAAATATCTGGGCTTTCTTAGTATGATTTTCACTGTTGTAGTGAAAATATTAAGAAAAACACATTACACTTAAGAAGAAAAGTATCTATTACCACATATGATTTAAATGTTTGCAAATAATACTTTAAATATTATGTCTCTGTGGAAGACTTGCTAAAGGAAAGCTTTGTTCTTAGCAGGAAAAAGGGTTATTAAATAAAAACTGTAATAGTCTCATTAAGACAGCTTGCTTTATTCTGCGTACGTAACGTATACCAGAATTTAGAAAAAAAGAAAGAAAATACTCTACCTCTGAACTTTTTCCTTTAACTTTTCCCCTTTGTGCATTTTGTATTTGTTCATGACACTGTTCTATAAGTAAGGCTGACAACACATAAAGCTTTTTAACTCGCAAAGGCTTTGTCCTTTTCTTTGACTCTTCATCTGCAATCTTAAAAAACAAAACCAAGGAATTTAATGTAGATTAAAAAAATTATTAGAAGAGTTACTTCATTCTCTTGGGCAACTGCATGCTTGTACAAACCTAAAAATCATGCCAAAAAAAAAAAAAAAGATCCTGCACTTAAATGTAGTAATTCAGACTGCAAACAGAACTATAAATTAAAATGTCGAAGTGAAAAATGCACATTTCTCTGTATTTATTTAGCTAATAAGTATATAAAGCCAGATTCCCAGGAACTATAATGCAGCATAGCCCTGTATAAGTCTATTGACAATACAAAAAAATAAACTAAAAAATAGTCATTTTAAAACACTGAAGTCTAAGAAATATGTAGCTTTCAATGAGGCCTGGTGGTTTTCCTAGAAAAAAAAAATGGCTTTTGAAAAGAGCATATAAATACATATTTTTTACTTTAAATATTTGCTGTAAAAATTATGTATCACTCTTACAGACTTTATGAGCCATGTACAGAAATCTCTACAGACAAACCAAATACAAGCAACATCCTTACCTTAAAAGCACACCATAGCATTTTCTAATTGAAAGAACCAATTGAAGAAATACCAAAATTTAACTAAATTTATTTTTTTATAAAAATTTCAGAATAAAGGCAATAAAAACCTAACCTGGACAACATATAAAATAACGTGAAAAATGAACCCAGGCTGGTCTGCTATACTCCTTTACTAGGCAATCCTTGATGTTGACAACGGGATGTTTTCCAAAGTACAGTTCATCTCATTCGGAAGTGAGTCTCTGAATAAATCAATCGGATGGTTTGTGTTCCGAAAGTTTCCTCTCCACTGGCTACAAAGGACATCTAGGGTAACTATTTCAGATAGAGACATCTGAACTTAAGAGTTGGATTCATCTTTGCAGTATCCTGTATGACACCTGCTTATTGCCTGTATATTGTTAACACTAAAATAACCCTGAGAAAACCAAAGTAAAAAAAAAAAAAAAAACCAAGAAAAAAAAAATCATGGAAAAATAAGAGCTAGTAGAAACCTCAGTTATTTGACATAAAAAGAAAACCTATAATACCTTGAACATGAGCTTAGCAGCTTCAAAGAAATAATTTGCTTTACGATATAGTTCTATAGCATCAAAGATTTTATTCTTTTCCAGTAAATGACTTGCATATCTGGCTAACAAGGATCCAATCTCTTTCATGTTGTGATTTTTAGCCAGCTCCACAGCTTTATCCCACTAGAAATGAAAGCAGAGAATTACCATTTTCAAATACAGAAAGCAGACCTCATTTTTCAAATACATTCTCAGAACAAGCTGGTTATCCTTGAATAGTTTGCAACATTTGTGTGCAATATTTCATCACCGTTTAGAACCAGGCTACTATAAAATTAAAGTAAAAAGCAAGAGAAAACAAATGCTAACATCATTGCCAATTATGTGGCAATAGCCTGTGAAACAAATGCTGGACCTCTGTCCAAAACCGCATACAAAGCAGTTGCTTCTGGTTTGATAAAAGCTTTGCAAAAATTACTTCACTGCTGCTCACATTGATTTCAACGCTTCTGAAATTACTAAAACACAGACTCTCAAAAGCATGTCTAAAAGATTTCAGCCCATAAGCTTAAGGCACAAACAGTAACACTTTATTTATCCTTCTATACACATTTTGTCTGTGAATTTTCGTGATCTTCAACAGCTTGGCTACTGTGTTTGCCCCAGATCAAAAGTTTGGCAGAACTCAGAAACTTTATAGAATCTCATAACCTAGTAGCCCTTAAGATCCATAAACTAGGAAGGTGTTCACATACAGCCAGCACTAGCCAGTTGTGCCATTCCCATACATCAAGTTCCTCACAGCCATCCTCAGCTTCATTCTTATTTGTGTTGACACAAACATTTGCACAGGTAAGTCATACCTGGGGACCAGATGTAGCTGTAAACACACAGATCATTTTTCAGATTAGTTTTTTTCCAGCTACATCCTAATGCAGCCACAAATACATTTGCATTTGTACCAGGAAGGAGGGGTACGTAGAAAATGAGCAACCAGAAGCTCTCCAGTCTTCCTTCCATTCCATCAGGAGGCAGTATAACCTGGCTCTACAAATGCCACAAGTGTCTGTACGCTTAGCACACTTACCACACACACACAGACAGAAGTAGCACTGCTGAATTTAGCTTTGGCCCTCCAGGGGTCTAATCCTAATTTCAGGTAACTTTCTTGAGCATGAAGAATGAATTTTCCAGAAATCATGACAAATCATCAGACACTTAACAGACTTACATTTAGATGGGCATTAGAATAGAAATCTGGATTGGCAAAGCAGATTATCTACTGCTGGTTTACCTGGTTGAGATGTACACAGGTATCCACCGCATCCTTTGGTCGATTACATTTCAGAAAGGCTGACACAGCTTGTTCACACATCCCCACTCTTACAAACATGTAAGCTATATCCTGCAAAATGCGTCAGCACCATGTTAATAAACTCACTTCCAGATTTTTAGTACATTGCACAGCAACTGCAATATTATTATATTCTTGTTTAGTTTAATTCCAAGAAGTTGTGGGAAAGAGGTTGTTTGCCTCATGGATTCTGGAAAGACAACATGCATTGTTGTAAATCTTTAGAACAGTGTGCTACTTTCACACACTGCTTCTGAATTAAAAAATAAAAGCTATTTAAATATTTTTCTATCAAATCATACCAGAAGGACTCTGTTCTTACACAGAAGAGGCTAAAAAGAAACTGCTGTCTTGCTTTGTTCAGACAACTGAAATTGGCATTAAATAAGCATGTTTTGCATTTTTCAAGCATTTTGGGTTAATTAATCAGTTTTAAATTGGCTATTGCTTAGTAGGTCATTTTAAGCTATACCACCCACTTTCCTTCCTTTCACAGGAGAGAATCTTCAGTTTTCATTCAACATTAGCATTCCCACCAGAGCTACTATGTAAGAAGTTAAAGGGATAAACAACCAGGAAGAATTCAAGTTAAAAAAAAACCCTAGGCTAGACAACGAAATGAAAACTGAAGTGTCCAGACATGAAGAGTGACTTCTCAGTGAAGTATAGGTATTTCAAAGAGAAATGTCACTATCGGGGAAGCGGTGCAATAAATTATGACTTAGCCAGGTAGCCATAAAGTATGATGAATAATCAGGTATTTCTGGGGAACCTAGACCATACAGGAAAGGAAGAATGATGGAGGAATATTAGAGATCAATACCAAGTAACACCATTATGCTTAAGCGAGTAGGTCGCATACTCCATTCCTTCTCTCTTTCTTACTTAACACTTCCAAGATGGGAAATTTCAAATAAATGGTTGAGCATAAGACAATGAAAAATGCTTTTTGCTTACAGGGAGCAATTTATTATTCTCTGGAAGTGAGTTAGCTAGATTCTCCAGTCCTTGGTAGTCCTCTAGCATGTAGTAACATTCAGCTAAACGTTCCTGGTTTTGTCCTTGTACATAATACTGTACAGCATTTAACCTAATAAGGAAAAAAGAAAAAAAGTGTACTGGCTTCTGGTATATAAACACAAGTGAAGCTTCTCATTGTGTAAGCCTTTTGCATTTGTGAATTTAAAATGACATTATTTTAAATAGATAACTTTGCTTAAGAGAGCTTTCGTAGCTAGAAATTCACTGTTTTTCTAAAATGCACTAAAATGTTTAACTTTCAGAGATCATTATGTTTAAGTAGTAGCAAGACTGTTTCTGTAACTAGCATAAGGTCAGGAATTCAAGGAATCTTAAAACTGCATTCCCACATCTGCACAAGTCATGGCTGATAACTGACAACAGCTTAGAACTAAACTTTCAGAAAAGAGCTTTAAGGTTTTGCTTCTACGTTTTAAAACACAAGCACTAAGATCTCCAAGACCAGTCTCCAAAGTTACCTAAACCATCTAAAAAAAAAGTCAACTTGCAAAATCTAATCACAAGTTTTAAACTTCTTTGGGACCCAAGTTCTTTGTGATAATATACTTGGGCTAGTTGCAATAAATAATGGAACTGTGGAGACAGAGTGTTCTGGATGCAAAAACTTTACATGGGATTAGAAGGCAACAAGAGAAGTTCATGAAAAAAATTCCCTGCAAGTTCTTAACTATGAAGACATCACTTCTGGCTCAGTTAAGTACCTGATGGCAAAACGTTCTGGAGGAATACCGTTACATGTGTGTGCTGCTTAAAAGTCTTCCCTGGGCACCCAGTTTGCATAGTAACTGCAGGCAGCCAGGCCAGAGAGAGCTCTGGACCTTTTCAAATATTTCTGAGTTTAAGCATTCTAGAAATCTTGTGGCTAGTTTTGAAATTCACTGATGTTTAATAATTCTCTCTCCTCCCCTCCTTTGAAGCAGACAATCTTCTGGCAAAACTCAGATTTTTATCACCTTCATTCTTTAGATGGTCAACCGCTTTCTTTTTAAAGGTACATGCATCAATGAAACCATAAAGGTCTGAGCTCAATCTCATCATTCCAAAATTACTGCATCCTGACTTCCCTGACATCTGTCCCTCCTCATAAATTAAGTCTTGTCATCAGTCGTATAATTTCCTTTGTAATTTCCTTCTTACCAGTTCCTCTACAGAACATACCACTTCTGACGGTCTGCAAAGTAATCTCCAATAGCATTGTATGCTTGTTCAAGAAGGGCATCATCTGAATCACCTGAGCCAGTTTTCAATAGCTGCAATACTCGGAACCAATCTCCCAATTTTATACGCAGTCCAATGGCAAGATCTCTAGTATAAACAGAACACAGCAGGAAAAAGTCAAAGACAATAAAATTACTAACAAAAAACTTGAGAAAAGCATCCAAAGTATTTTCATGTTCATAACCTACACTACACTAACCTACATTACAGGTGTAACAGTGATCCCAGATACCTTCTTTACAATTGAAACATTATTCTGTAAAAGCAAATATTCAGAGAGCTCGTAGGTTGTATCATATATGCACTTCCCTATTAGCCATACTTCTGTGTGAGGAGTTAAACGCAGCTGGTGAGACAGCTGGGACTGATGTTACTTCAAGTTTCCCCTTATTCTGTGTATACCATTCTTTAACTTCCACTTCTGACTTATTCTATGATTCTATGACTGCTACAATAGATGTCAGCAGCTGCAAAAGGCTAAAAGCCGAAGGGAGATGAGGGGGAAGGGCTAAGGAGCACGGAATATGAATAACAGAGGCTAAAGCTGAAATGTAATAAAATGGATTTAAGACACTTCTCTTTCAGATTCATGATGACTTCAGATGAAGAAAAAAGGACTCAGAAGTAGTCTTTCCTTTTTATTATTCATGCATAGATATGGCCCACCATGTGTCTGCCTGGCATGTTTTTTCTACCATATAGAATAATTCTCTATTACTTCACACAGAAGTAACACTGCAGGTGCATAGAAGATAAAAAGCAGAGATCTATACACTTCTTTTAAAAATGCCCTAAACTTAAAAGTGAGTTAAGAAAGGCAATAGCAAGTCAGTTCAGTCAGCATCTATCTAAAAAAACTTTATTTGAAAAACATTTATTTCAGCCTGATTTATGGTAGATCCTTATTATGATTTTTCTAGTGGTAAGGAGACACATATGGTCAATACAGAATTACCATATTCTTGTAGCTGGAAATAAGATGTGCTACTGTTGAAGAAAACAGTAAAAAAAGTAAGTCTTTGACTTCTGCAATCATTTAATGGCCAAGTTTCTCTTCAGCCATGTGGAAAGGTATATGTCATATGTGAAAATTGGTGTTGCAGTGCAACTAAGGTGTTGTGAGGCAGTCCACCTCTCCAAACCAGCATGCTTCCACTGGCTAATTAGTCATGTGCAAGAAAGTTTTCTATTACCAGGCCATGCATCTCTCCCCAGCTCCTGCCTCTCCCTTCCTGTTACTGGGAAGAGGAAGGTTTCCCATTCTTGTGGCATAAAGCACAGAATCATAGAATAGTTAGGGTTGGAAAGGACCATAAGGGAAGAATTTAATTTTTTTCTCCATGTCATTCCCTGCTTTTTCTAATGGCTCCATTAATCAAAGCTTTAAAATTTCACATGTGCATAAGTGATTCATGCTTCTCTGTGTATGACTACAGGCATATGTATGACTACATATGACCTACAGGCTGTCATGCAACTGCTGCTTATTATGCCTCATTAGCGTTTTTCAGTAAAGACGGTGCTCTAAGTAATTACTTGGTGTTAATTTATATTTCCCAGTAATATTGTAATTTTGCTTTGTTTGTTTTCATTCCTGATCAAAAATTCTATTGATTGATCCACAGTTTCATCCAGAGTCTTTTCGCTCTCTCCAGAGATTACAGTTCATTAAGAACTCGGTTATTTGTATATGTAATTGGAAAGAATGTGTACTTGGCTACTAGCTAAGAACAACACTACATAAATTAAATGCTAGTTGAGATTGCTTTTGGTTTTGAATCCCAGTTGAAATACCAACAAAACACTTGCAAAAAAACGCGTATGAAACTCAACACTACCTGGAGCGCTGAGGTTTTGCAATCAGTTTGGCATGCACTGACTTCCATATAGAACTGGTTAGCTATGGATACAACAAAATTTTCTCCATCTGTTCCTTCTGTCTTGCCAGAAACTGGCAGAGTCTTCAGTGCTAAACGAGCCATGCATTATTAAGGAACACTTTTTTTCCCTGCTCAGAATTTTTTTCTCTATTTGCTGCTGAGGTGACTACATGCAATTACCTTCTGTCCATACCCAGATACATTCTTTCAGCTTCTTCAAATCTGCTAAAATAGGCTGCCACTTCTGCTTGCTTCATTGGCTCATTCTGCAGGTTCCCTAGACGCTTCACAAATTTAATACCTTGATAATCTCTGCAGCGTACAAAAGCTTGTTCAGCAGTCTGCAGATCCAGCTTCTGAAGAGCAGCTTCAGCCAGGAGACGCCTGTGTGAAACGTAAACAAAATAGACTGAAAAAGAGCAATAAAGAAAATTAAAGCAGGATCCATTTAACTCATAATTATTTAAAGAAGACATGCAAGTTACTGAAATGGTATTGTTTACTAACTAATCTTTAATTCAGTTGTACGTTTGTTCCCAGTACATTCTGTGATCTGTCACGCACTTGCTCAGGGAAAGATGTTCAAATAATTGCTAATATTCTTGTTCAAATGACACTGGCTTGAGAGACACAGGGCAGGGCTGAGTATTACAGTTGTATTACGTGAAATGGGTTGCTGGTCTCAATGCAGTTCCATTTAGATATTTCTACCTATGCATATGTCATAACTTTAAGCCTTGATGGCAGCCTCAGTCTGAAGGCCTCCAACTAAATTGGCCATGAAGAATAAAGTTATCCTTCTAATCCACCTGAATGTTCCTTGTCCAGTTAGGACAGCAGTCTGGATGAGCAGAGTGGTTTGGGAACCCTTGGACTGGTATTGCCCCATTGGTTACTTCTACAAATAGAGAATTTCCACCTTCAGGCCCACCAATGTCCATCAGGTGCTTGAATGAGCTCTAGAATTTTCTGCAAAAATAAGGCTAAGTAAATGTTGTGAAACAAAGTCAGTGCAGTAGGCACCGACAAAATTAAGTAATATTATCAAGTAATATTATTTCTGTATTCAGTGTCCTAAGCCATGCTTATGCAGAATCAACTCAGTATTTTTTAATCAATCTGAAGTTAGTATCACTTCAACTCAATTGCACTAAGGACACTGTCCCATTTTGAACTAGAATATATTTACTTTATATCCAGCACTTCTAATCCATTTCTTGTGTATAAATATGTGACATATATATTCCTTGCATACTGAAAATTAAGTTCATGGTAATTTTGGAATAAGATGAACAGCATTTAACATATATTGTGTTATTTTAGAATACAAAACTTTTATTGAGACACACTTTCAAAACTCAAAGTCGCTTTATATTAAATAAATACATGGTACTAGCAAAAGGCATTGAACAACTTTAAAATTCAAAAAATCTTCAGCTAGTTCAAGACACTAGTAAAAATGAAGACTCACAAAAACACTACACACTCAAACTAATAAAATTGCAGTACTATTACAGAAACTTTCAACATGCAGCTATCAAATCCTTTTTCTCAAACCGTACGTTCTGGAGACGAAAGCAGAACTGGATAGGAAGGAATTGTCTTGGCCAGTCTTTCAGCAATTCCAAACTCCCTTCTGAACTCTCAGAATTAACAGAGAACTTGCAACCTGCCTTAATGCAAATCAAACATCCAATGCTATGTGTTCCCTTTTCTGGGTTTTAAGGTTTTTGTCATCAATGTTCAACATAAAATATATAAATAAATAAATACCCTCTCAACTTATAACCAATTTGAATTTTGATTTAACCAACTTAGTTTTCTGCCAGCTTTTTCATAGCCTTTAGATTCACCCCTACAAGCAGGGAGCACTGCATTTCAGGGTTCATACAGTACAGAGCAAAAAGATGTCCTGAGCTTGTATCCTATACCCACTATCATGACACACACCCCATGCCTTCTATTCTAGGTAATAAAACAACTGTTCCAATTTAGTAACAGCCCTCTTCTTTGGGTTCAAGAACTAGGAGCCCTGGGAAGCACTAGCCCCAAGTTCTTTTTTTGAGATGGCTGCTAGGAAGTCTTGGAACATTTGCTCAGCATCTCCTGGAACATGAATTCTCAAATGCTCAGGAACAAAACCCTCCCTTTCTTGCATTCTTGGAAATCATAATGCCACACAGCTTGAAACTGCCCAAACACACTAGCTGTGAAAGAGGTGGGGAGACAGGCTGGCAGGGGACTGCAAGGTTCTCTTTGGGCATTCCCGTAATGCTGTAATATTCTTTGGAAGGTAATTCAGCCCACTGAAGAGATGTTCTCAGATAGAACAGCAATCCTTCAAACTGAAGCAGAGCACTGTTATCTTTTCGGGGTTTTATTTTCCTTTTTCTTAAATGATATGTTTAAAGTGGGTACTGCTTTGGCTGATTCTAATTGGAGGTTTTTTACTTTAATAGTAGATCTGTCTGAACAGGAAAGGAATACAAAAGAACACAAATTTAAACAAAATTGGCTTATAAAGAGATTTTACCAAAGTCTGGGATGTGGGTTATCTTCTATGAACTGGGAAGATTCCTCAATGCCAACTTTTTCAATCAATGCTCGACTGTCTCGTAACGACCGAATCTCAAAATTGATGATGTAATCTTTATTAGGATGTTCAGGATTCTAACATAATGGATAAAGAAACATAATTTTATTCCATGTCACCTTCATTTTCACCCATCTTAGGTATCTACTGTTCATATCATCAAGACAGACAACTTTTCCCTACAAAATACAAATTAATTATACTTACCTTTAATATTTCATCGAGAAGAACAGATTTGATTTCTAAGTCTTCAAAGTTGCAAATATATCCAGAAGTTTGTATAGGTTCCTTAAAGTTAAATAAATTACAAAGGAATGAACTTGTATTCTGTCTGATTAAATCCTAACCAAATCCATTGTGTATAACATAAGAGAGACTTTCTCTTATTAAATTCCCCTAGGATTTAATTGCATTTCCAAGAGGAAATAAATACTAAATCACTATCATTATTGACAATTCCATATACACAGACATAATTTAAAATATCTTCTATAACTAAATTATGACAAAGAGGTAAAGGAACACTTGCCACACTTGCCAATATTTAGATTCAGCTGAAATGTGTTTTACAAGTATCTGTACTGAAATTGTGTTTACATTTTCCAAAACATACAAAAAATATCCTCCTGAAAAATCTCTCATACATTTAAGAAAAATATGACAGCCTTTTTATCTTTCCAAGACTGATAGTTCATTTTACTCACTTATTCCTAAACAGCAGTCCCATGTGAGAGCTAAGATTACCAGAAGCAAGTTTGACTATATAAACACTTGCCCAACTGAATTGCAAGCACAAGAATAATACTATTCAACACAGAGCCATTCAATTACATAAGAGTTTGTAAAATGAGTAGTTTACATATGTTAATATTTACCTCTGGATCCAAGTTTCTGAAAACATACATTCTTGTTTTCTCCATCATTGCAAACAGATCTGGGTTATCTTTGGCCCATTTCATATCCCAGACATCTTTGCGTTCCAGTTTCAGCTGCTCACCTACCATTTGCTGTCCTGTACTGGTTACCACCCGTGTATCCAAGTCAAAGAAAGTCAAAACACCTGAAAGGTCTATGACAGCAACACGACTGCAAAGAAACAAAAGAATAAAAAAAACCCCAAGGCAGCCAAATAATCCTATTGAAGGTTATAAATATGAAATAGTTCCCTAAACTGGCACACTCAGGCCAAATTTCCCCTCTAATATAATACCAGTATAATTCCACAGGTTCAGTGAGATGCATGTGATTTTCATTTATCTGCACAGCAGAGAGAGACCAGAGACCTGGAAAGAAGTTTTTCATCTCTTCATGCAGAATCTGGCCCTGCAAAAGTTCTGAAATATCCCCATTTTTCATCCAACATTTTGAAGATCCTTAGTGGTTCAGATACCATGTTGGGTAAATTGCAAGTTTTGCCCCTCACCAAACTTTTCTTGACACAGCCTAAAATTACCAACTGGACAGAACTGTTGCTCATTATTACTAGGAAGCAATGAAGCAGATTCTTAAAATAAAAAGACAGTGCGGAAATGTAAACTGTTAATCTCAAAAACAGGATTTCTTCTATTTCTACATAGTATTCTTTAGGGTTTTTTCCACACAATGTGAAGTATAACCCCATTAATCTTTGAAGTCATTTAAAATATGGGAAAATATCATTTCTGAGGGGTTACATTGGAAAATTTCCAATTAAATAGGTCTTCAGTGAATCATAGTAGTCTTTATTTACTACAGTGCCATTTTAAATGCATTTTTTGAAAGTTATTTAGACACCCTTAATCCCTGATAAATTTCAAAAGCGATTTAGAAAGTGAACTTCAAAATACTTATGGATCTGAGCCTTTTTCACGAGAACAAAGTCATTTAGGAAGGCAACAACCTGGGTTCAAAGCAAAATCAGAGCAGCTCTGACTAGATAACATTTGACATCGTTTAGCAGTGGTCTTGACAGTCCTGGGGTAATGGTTGGACTTGACTTAAAGGTCTATTCCAACCTGTGATTCTACACTGCCTTTTAAGTGAAGCCATCTATTTTTGGCCTATACCTAAACAAGTGAGTGATCTACTGCATTATGAATTTTGTTTGAATTTATAAAGTTATTTTGAAGTGATTAAAGTTGTCTTACAAGTTCTCTTTAGTCAGCATATTTTTGTCTTTTTTGCCATGACTCCTGCACTCTCTCTTGCAAAATAAAAATAGCTGTTAAGTAGAAAGCATCTTCAGTACTGGCACTGCTGAAGCTTAGGAGAAAGAGTCTTCCCAGAAGCACTGCCACCAGCTACAACTTGTAACAGTGGAAAATTAACATGGGATGAACAAAGTTTCCAGGCATCAGACAGACGCAGAAATAGAAAGACGCCTTAGAGATGTAAAATTTCAAGTTATGACATATTTTCATTAATTCATGTCATAATCACATGAAGCTTATGTTTGGTTCATTTAGTAGCACACAAATATTTCCATGTATGTTTCCTGAATCTTCGCACACACTGTAAAAAGTTCAAACCCTAAGACAGCTTTACTAACACAGTCTCTCTGAGCAATCTGATGACTGGCCAGGTGTACTTAATTAATAATAAATAAATGTTTAAGCAACCATTATTAACAATTACAACTAATAAATAGTTTATATTAAAGCTAAATTACTACATAGCTATTATAGAATCACAGACCTCATGTTGTACAGGTTTATTTTAACATTGGATAGCTGCATTAGAAGCAGATCTGTAACTTACCTGGAGTTACAGTTCAAAGACAGCTGATATGCATGACAGTTCAGGGTAAACTTCTGTACTATTCCAACATTGGGAAGACTGTATCTCTGAAGAGTGCCAGACTCTCTTCCCTAGCAAAAAGCAGTGCTCGGTTATTGAGAGAATTTTTCCATTAATAAACCCTTTAAAAAGGTTTTATTTATATGCTGTCCTAGACAAAAGAGTTTTTGCATAAGTGACAGGGCAGAAATGGAAATGGAGAATGTTATCACCTTGAAAGATCCAAATTCTGCTATTCAGAATCACAGATGGCTTGGTTTGGAAGGGATCTTAGAGCTCATCTAATTCTAACCCCTCTGTCATGGCCAGGGACACCTTCCACTAGACCAGGTTGCTCCAAGCCCTGTCCAGTCTGGCCTTGAGCCCTGCCAGGGATGGGACAGCCACAGCTTCTCAGGGCAACATGTTCCAGTGCCTCACCATCCTCACAGGAAAGAACTGCTTCCTAATATCTAATCTAAATCTACCCCCTATGATTTTAAAACCACTCCCTCTTGTCCTATCCCTACATGCCCTAAGGCTAACAAGTCCCTCTCCAGGCTTCTTGTAGACCCTCTTTAGGCACTGGAAGCTGCTCTAAAGTCTCCCCAGAGCCTACTCTTCAGGCTGAACAAGCCCAGCTCTCTCAGCCTGTCTACATAGGAGAGGTGTTCCAGCCCTAGAATCATCTTTGTGGCCTCCTCAGACTCACTCCAGCAGGTCCACAACTCTTGTGTTGGGAGCCCCAGAGCTGGATGCAGTACTGTAGGAAAGGTCACGAGAGCAGAGTAGAGGGGGAGAATCCCATCCCTTGACCTGCTGGTCACACTTCTTTTGATGCAGCACAGGACACAGCTGGATTTCTGGGCTGCAAGGTGATCCTGCCCCTCTACTCTGCTCTTTTGAGACCTCATTTGGAGTACTGTGCGCAGTTCTGGTGTCCTCAACATAAAAAGGACATGGAACTGTTGGAACAAGTCCAGAGGAGGGCCACGAGGATGATCAGGGGACTGGAGCACCTCCTGTATGAAGACAGGCTGAGAAGGTTGGGGCTGTTCAGCATGGAGAACAGAAGGCTGCACGGAGACCTCATAGCAGCCTTCCAGTATCTGAAGGGGGCCTATAAGGATGCTGGGGAGGGGACTCTTCATTAGGGACTATAGTGGTAGGACAACGGGTAATGGGTTCAAATTTAAACAGGGTAAATTTAGATTAGATTTAAGGAAGAAGTTCTTTATTCTGAGGGTGGTGAGGCACTGGAATGGGTAGCCCAAGGAAGCTGCAAATGCTCCATCCCTGGCAGTGTTCAAAGCCAGGTTGGACAGAGCCTTGGGTGACATGGTTTAGTGTGAAGTGTCCCTGCTCATGGCAGGGGGGGTGGAACTTGGTGATCTTAAGGTCCTTTCCAACCCTAACTATTCTATGATTCTATGTTGTGCTTCTCATCAACCATATTTAAACAAATACTTTCTTAAGCTCCTACAATTTACAGATATTATTAAATCAGGGCTGTTAAAAGAAATATCTAATGTCCACATACAGCCCACAGAACAGTTTCAGGAGCCCAACAATTCCCGATGAACCTTCAGAGATGGTCTACATAACAAAAGAGGAGAACAGGGAACGGATCCCTGTCCGACACTGGTAGGAATGTGGATAAAAATTTAGAAAGTGTTCTTTTTCTGTCTTTGTTCTGTTCAGTTGATTTGTTTTAAAGCCCACCCATATGTCTGTTCATCTAATGAGATCATTCTTTTCTCATTAGAAAGGAAAAAAAAAAAGCACTAGCTGTACAGTACCTTGCACATTGTACAGTACCTTGCACATTGGCTATTTACATATTAGTGGTACAAACTTTGTAAATCTTTGTGCATTTACATACAGCCTAGAAGAGACTTTCTACAACTCAGATTACAGAATTAAGTTCAGACCTGTATTTTATCAAACCCTATATGTAAGTACTAACTCAGGCAACTAGTCTGTGCGTAAATTCTAAGCACTTAGTGAGCCAGCCCTCCTAAATAAACAGTCCAGGTTAATGAAAGAACCTGTTAAAAGTTATCACTGAGGACACCTAGGAAGAGATTTTATCTGTGTAAGTTCTAAATTCAGAAATGCTTTGAAATTGTGACTGCCCATGAACACACTGCAGAAGAATCTCCTGCCTACAAGCAAAAGAGGCAATTAGGAATCTTTTTAATTATGTAACTTACCACAAGTAGCATCTTATCAGATGCTGTTATTGCACAAATTGGATCTCTTGTTCCCTGAAACTATACAAGTAATATGTTTCAATTTTAATGCAACAGTAAGAATGCACTGAAAAAGAAGTGTTATTTAAATACACAAGAATGTTGCTAAGTATCCACATGAAAAGCAGCTATTAAACCTTGTCAGCATACAGTATTTGGATAGTTTATTATATTAGCAGCCTTTCTTATGGGAATCATGACAATAATATTAAACAGCTTATTTTCTCCCCCGCCTCTCCTCCAGAAAAATAAGAAACTCAAAATATAACAGGTGTTTGTTTTATAGAAAATACAAGAAGGCAAATATCTTATTTATCAAATATCTGGACTTGTAAGGCCAGTAATTTCAGGTACGTTGGTAAGTACGAAAGCAAGCATGCACATGCACACACACACACATAAAGTGAAAAAGGGTAAAAATACTAGAAAAGTTTACAAGGGTTACTGAGTTTCAACAAGCTTATATTCTGATGAAGTACAAGGAGCTGGTTCTCATCAAGAAAACAGCAGATGTCCACGTACTGGACCCACAATATACTTTTTGACATTCCCTACAGTTTAGTGTATATTTCCAGTAATAAATAATGGCACAGTAACAACACACTAACCAGAGGGAAGAGAAATAACACTTATGTACAAAACATAGCATTAAAAGAAAGTTTCAGAATGACCACTTCTACTGATGAAAATCTGTGAAAGTAAGTAAAGCAATGCTAAGTACTTCTCTGTCAAGCTACCAGTGACACCACAATTAACTAGTTAAAACCATCACTCACTTCAATAGCTCTGCTGTAATCAAGGTGTCCACCTGCAGATCCTGAAGGGGTGTCATCAACATGATAAATCCTATAGAAAAGGGAAGTTAGGAGAAAAAGTGTGCCCAAAGAAAAGATTACTTTTGATAGCATACAGGTATCCTCAATCCTTGGAGAAGAAACCACTGCAATTGGGAAAGAGGATAAAAGCTATGCCTGTCCTTACGTTCTAGTAGTATCCCCTTTGATAACCCTACTTTGTATTGATATAAAGATATGGTACTTGCTTTCACTTTCACTGCCTCTGATGGTCTATTCCCATGTGATCTATAAACTTTCATTCTGCAACAAGAATTTCCTGCAAATCATCAACCACCCCAATTATCTCTTTTCAAACATGCACTCCATATTTCCTCAGGCAGGCTCTTCTCCATACTTATGAAGAACTTCACTTTCATATTCACAAAACATATGTATTACTATATTCAATACTTCATCATGACTTCTCTTTTGCTTTCAAAACTAGCATTAGACAAGATCTTACAATATTAAAATCATAGTTTATGCTGAATTACGATGATTTACTTTTTCAGCATTTCTGTCAAATTTGCAATCTTGTTCAAGGCTAGGACATTCAGGTACTAGAACAGTTAATTATTACTCCATGTACAAATAATTACTTATTATTATGAATATATGGTGACAGGAGACAGCGGATTTATAGAAAGCTATAGCATCTCTAAGGAAGAAAACATAAAATAACACAAAAGAAAATCATAAAAAGGTTGCAAGCTTGTGGAGGTGACAGAAAAGTTAATGCCACTAATGAGGACCTGGGAAGGAAATACTTTGGAGGCAAGATGTTGACTTTGGCTTGTTTAGTTTGCGAGGATAAAAGTCCATACAGGCTTAGACATCAAAGACATAATCAGATATGAGTGTATTTAGGCAAGAACTAGCTGGATAGACTATGTCCTTACAGCCACTGACACACAAGAAGCAGATAAAGTTATCAAAGCAATACAGCTGCCTAGAAACTAAGAGTATAGAGGAGAAAATTAAGAGAAGGAAAAAAGCATGCAGACAAATAGCTCTGTAAGGGAACCACACAGCCAGCAAATGTAAGGGCACATGAAAAACCACAAGGCGCTTGGTGACAGCTTCACTAAGGGCAAATCCTCCCTGACCAATTTGGTGGCCTTCTGTGATGGGGCTACAGAACTGATGGATAGAGGCAGATTAGTTGATGTTGTCTACCTGGACTTGTGCAAAGTATTCAATGCTGTCCCGCACAAAATCCTTGTCTCTAAACTGGAGAGACATAAATTTGACAGTTGGACCACTCACTGAAAAATGGCTCAATGTCCAATTGGAGACCAGTAATGAGCGGTGTCCCTCAGGAATCGGTGTTGGGACCGGTCTTGTTCAACATCTTTGTCGCTGACATGGACAGTGGGATTGAGTGCGCCCTCAGCAAGTTTGCCGATGACACTAAACTGTGTGGTTCAGTTGATACACTGGAGGGAAGGAATGCCATCCAGAGGGACCATGGCATGCTTGTGAGGTGGGCTGACGCCAACCTCATGAAGTTTAACCATGACAAGTGCAAGGACCTACACCTGGGTTGGAGCAATCCCAGGCACAGCTACAGGCTGGGTGATGAAGTGATTCAGAGCAGTCCTGCAGAGAAGGACTTGGGGTTCTTGGTTGATGAGAAAATGAACATGAGCCGGCTTAAGTGTGCACTCGCAGCCCAGAAAGCCAACCGTATCCTGGGCTTCATTAGAAGGAGCGTGACCAGCAGGTCGAAGGAGGTGATCCTGCCCCTCTACTCTGCTCTTATGAGACCTCACCTGGAGTATTGTGTGCAGTTCTGGTGTCCTCAACATAACAAGGACATGGAACTGTTGGAACAAGTCCAGGGGAGGGCCACGGGGATGATCAGGGGACTGGAGCATGTCCCCTATGAAAACAGGCTGAGGAAGTTGGGGCTGTTCAGCGTGGAGAAGAGAAGGCTGCATGGAGACCTCATAGCAGCCTTCTAGTATCTGAAGGGAGGCCTACAAGTATGCTGGGAAGGGAGTCTTCAACAGGGACTATAACGACAGGACAAGGGGAAATGGGTTTAAACTTAAACAGGGGAAATTCAGGTTAGATATAAGGAAGAAGTTCTTTACTGTGAGGGTGATGAGGCACTAGAACAGGTTCTCCAAAGAAGTAGTAAATTCTCCATCTCTGGCAGCTCAAGGCCAGGTTGGACATAACCTTGGGCAACATGGTCTAGTGAAAGGTGTCCCTGGCCATGGCAGGGGGGTTGGAACTAGTTGATCTTAAGGTCCTTTCCAACCCTAACTATTCTATGATTCTATGATTTGGTTATGAAAAACTATTCTTTGGTAGTTAGTCTTAGAGGCTGGCAAGTCAGCAAATCTGAGTAGCAAAATGTGAAGTGTTCCCATTTTAAGCATGGGAGAATCTACCTTTATCAATGATACCAAGGGAAAGGAAGAAAAATTACAAAGCCAGAAGACAAACCTTTCCCTGCCTTCTTTTCTGGTCCGTGCTACCTGATTAAATTCCATTGCTGTGAGCTTCTTGGCCACACGATACTGCCAGACGTAAAACGCTTCTTTTGAAGCTGCTATCACATGTGTTTTAGTCATTGTGACAAACAACGGCCCTGTTATGAAACCCAAATGGTTGTAAAATTAGAGTGGCAAGTATTGGACTAGACGTTCAATTGCAAACTTTTTCCCAAATGAATGACACCATATCGTCATAAGTTAAAAAGAAAAAAAACAAATAAGAACAAACCAGCACCCCCAAAAAAATACCAAAACCAAACCCACAGCAGTTTTCATTAATTGGTAAGAAATGCCACTGGGGCCTTGTGGCCTTGGTCAGGAGAAGAGAGAAATATTTACAAGTTCTGATTTTAAAATCAGCACTGTTCTCCCTATTATTTTAGCAATTTTCCATGTGCTAAGGCAGAAGACATCAAATACATATAAACAAATAATCAGGTTTATGCTCAGCTCAGGAATATTTCCCATCTCCAACAAGATCTATAAAATACCTCCATATCTGACATATCTGTAATTATTCCAATATAAATAAAAGGAAGCTGACAATCCAGATGTGATTCTTTGATTAGCACCACTTAAAAGCAGTTAACAAATTTTCAGTTAGACAAGGGCTGTTTGTATCTTAATTAATAGCTGGGCCAACTAACAGTTCTTCATGTGCATGGCAGCAAATTAAGCATCTAGCAAAGTGTGCACTTAAGCTTCCTTTATTGCATCCAAAGATCACAGTGTAGGAAGGCTGGGCATTTTTTTATACTTTAGCCCCAAGCCCATTTAGGATATGTGGATAAATTGAGTATCTCATTTCTGCTGACAGTGTTTGGTGAACAAAATAAAAAATATATATGATATACTTATATACTCAAACCATTACATTATTCTTTATAATACACTGTCTTGACTGCACTGTGGCTCTTATTTTTTCCCTTTTACAATCCTTTCATTCATCTTTCTGAAAACCAGTGAATGCACATAAAAAGGCATAGAAAAAAAATGTTGAAACCTATTAAGTAAATCCCTCAATGTCTTTAAATTCTACAGTTAAATCAGTATGCTACCAGACAAAACAGGCAAATTCACAAGAATTGTGTAGCCCAGGCTGTTAGTGAAACACTGACTCATACAGATAATATGCTGAGAGCACAAAATTTGATACTTTTACAGCAATCACATTTTTTCCTGTATTTTAGCAAGGAACAGAACTCTGGAGGGAGCTATAAGCCTGCCATAAAGAAGAGCAGAGCTAGGAGAGACAGACAACCAAAGATTGGTTGAACAGATTTTATTTCTTTAAAACCAGGAGAATTACATAAGCTACCTGATGGCTGTAAAATACTTTCCACTATACATGTAAATACTAGGGAAGAAGGCTTAGTGATGAAGCTTAACATGTGTGCAATATAGTTGTTTACATTATGTGCAATTCATTGTACTTCATATAGCACATTCATTTCAACAATTAGTCACATACAACTGAAGATGCAGTCTCTTCTGTTTCATTAACAGCATTAATAAATTCTATGTATTTGCTGTGTTCTCTTATTACCTCACAGCTGTACATGCTGTAACAATCAATGCTTTTGTCCTTTAAAAATGAAACATTAGAATCTCCTGACCTGTGTGGAAATAAGGTTTTTTCTTGCTCAAATTACAAGATTTTAGTACTAAGCCTCATATTTGGGCTCAGTTTAGTCAATGTTTAAACACTTTACTCCAAGACAAGGCTAAACTAAGCCCATCTCTGACAGCCATGGGCATTTCCCAGACTCACCAGTGACTTCCCATTTGACCTACGGCTCCCATGAAGGCTAAACTTAGTAATTTTTCCCGTCACTGGAAGTGTTCAAGGCCAGGCTGGATGGCGCTTTGAGCAGTCTGGTCTAGTGGAAGGTGTCCCTGCCCAAGGCAGCGGGACTGGAACTAGAAGAGCTTTAAGGTCCTTTCCAACCCAAACCATTCTATGATTTGCGCACACCTTGAAGTATCTCAAATTGGGCGGGGGGAGAGGGAAGCATGTTCAGATAAGCTCTGTTGTGATATAGAAACAAGATGGTGACACATCCATGCTTTATCCAGAGGAGTACAATCAATTAGGCAGTTTATGAGCATGCCTAAGACTTAAAATTATTGTTGCTACCAAAAAAAAAGAAAAACACATACCAACCCCTGGCACATTTCCCTGCACGGACTGAACATTAGGAAGCATTTCTTCACAGAGAGAGGGGTCAAACACTGGAACAGGCTTTCTAGAGAGGTGATTGAGGCCCAAAGCCTGTCCATGTTTAAGAGGCGTTTGGACAATGCCCTTAATAATGTGCATTCCAGGTCAGCCATGGAACAGTCAGGCAGTTGGACTAGGTGATCGTTGTAGGCCACTTCCGAATGAAAGTATTCTACTCCCCCTTCTCACCTCAGAGCCTTAATCATTGGGCTACACTCTGCTCCTAAAATGCTTTCCTTCTTGGCTGTGTAACGGCATAAATTGAATATGAAGAAAGGATGCCCCAGCCACTCCCAAGTTTGGGCTGTTGCTGAGCAGAGAAGGAAGGAATAGGGTTTGTCCTTTCCTGGAAAAGGAAAGATGCTTGTTTCAATCCCTTCAGGCAGAGGAAGATCTAGAATTCCTTTCTACGCAGCTGGTTTAACTACTTAGTTTCCTTTAGTGTAGGGAAGTTTTATCATCTCATGCAGCGGCCTCAATTTTAACAGCAACTGCTGTTCACTTGGGCATCAGTGCCCTTCAAAGAATTCATGTTCTGGCTATTAAGCAGACAGAAAAGCAAGCATCAAAATGCAGGAGGCAAAAGGATACTCTTCTAGTCAGCATTTCCACTGCATGGCAGCCTTCAATGCTAAACACATGGACTTCTTTGTCCTGGGTTTACCAGGAGCCGTTTTGCTCCTTCTTAGTAACTGGTGCAAGCTCTGTGTTTTGACTTCCAGCCTGGGCAGAGAGCTGATAACACCGATTGTTTTTAATTGTTGCTAAGTAATGTTTATTCTGGCCAAGGACTTTGCGAGTCTCATGCTCTGCTGGGGACGAGGGGAGGCCGGGAGGAAGCAGAGACAGGACACCTGACCCAAACTAGCCAAACAGGTATTCCATACCACAGCACGTCATGCCCAGGGAGGTAACTGGGAGTTACCCGGAAAGGCACGGTCTCTCTTCAGGGGGGTCGAACTCGTTCGGCGGTGGTATTGTATCCTCATGTTATTTTCTCTTATCACTATTATCATTGGTGGTAGCAGCAGTGGTTTGTGTTATACCTTAGATTACTGGGCTGTTCTTATCTCAACCCGTGGGAGTTACATTGGGAGATGTTATTGATAAGACCGTGGGAGATGTTATTGATAAGACTAATTTTAGAGCTTGATTCAGATCTCTCTAGAACTCTTCACTCAGAAGAAAGCATCAGACAGCAGCAGGGAAAACTGAGCTGCACATGGGACAACTCATGAATGGCCACAGATTAGAGAACACAACAAAATACTGAAGATCAGTTATAGTTTAAAATTATCAACTTTAAGTAACAGGAGTTCAAATGCTGTTTCACATGTAGATCAGCATTTCTTTGTAATCTGTAATCTGCAGATTACCGTTTCTTAAAATGTCCAGGCAGGAGGCGACTCACCGAGGCATGACTCCATCACTCTGCCTTTAATCCACCTGTACACTGATCAGGCTGTTAAATCCATGGCACTGGGTGCTAAGACATACGTGAAAGATAACTCAACACTTTGCTATGTCTGTGCTCCTAAACACATGTAAGAAGATGACATAATCCAGCCTGCGTGACATTCTTAGCAGATACCGTCTGCTGTGTTTCCATTAAAAAGATATTATAGAACAAGATATTTAACCTTCTATAATATATATTTAGCTATTCAGGAAAGGACTTTTGACAGAAAGCCTGTAAAACAAGCACAGAAGAAACTGTGTTGGTTAATGTTTGTACCCATGGAACATAATGCTAGACAATGGAGAAAAAGAGTAATTTACGGCCTAGCAAACACTAGCTATTGTGAATGACCCTAAACACAAGGCACAGGAAGCACAGAAAGAAAAATGTCCTTGGTCAAAATAAAAAGCAACATGAGGAAGAGCTTTAAGGTGTAACCATACACTAAAATCTAAAGAAAGTTGAAGGGATGGCCTTTGACCAGATAATGACTGATTAATCCTTTTTTGCCACCGTTAGCAGAGGCAAGCATCAGAAAGCTAATGACATAATTTAAAATTCAACAGAATAAAAGGAATAAGCACTTTTTTTTAACTACTTGTGTAAGATTTGCACCTCCTGGGGGTGAATCAAACTTTGTGCATGGTCACAATTATTTTGTCATCAGGGGATTAATAGTACTTTGTTGACACAATTTTATAAAATGTTATAAATTGACAATTTATACAATTCAGATGTGTGCACCAACTGGAATCTTGAAAAAACTTACAGAAGGTCTGCCTTTAAGGTTTTACAAGGTCTTCTCTCTATTGATCTCAGCAAGGCCAGTCAGCTGCTTAAGTTCAGCACCCTGTCAAACTGGAGCAATTATATTTTCTATTGCCAAGAAGCTCCAACTGTGATAAACAGCGTGATATACTGCATATTAAAACCTTGACTGTGTACAGGTATCTACATCTCGCACAAACTGACCTTATAAATATTTCAAGTTGTTCTATAAAGCTGTATCTTCAAAGACCACAGAAAAGGAAAGCAACTATGATAAAACCAGCACATGGTCTTTGGAATTGTCTTGCAATTGTAGGTGCTTGATTTTCACTTTCATTTTAAGTCCCTTCCATAAGTTTGGTGGGTTAACTTAAAAGGAGTCTTAGAAACTGCATATATTAAGAAAAGGTTGAATTTTTGGCTATGTTTACTACACAGCAAAGAAAGACTTGCTTGTTATGTTTGAACTACTAAGACTACAGAAATTTTTCAGAACTCAAAAATCTAAATATTCCTC
This sequence comes from Lathamus discolor, assembly GCF_037157495.1. Classification (NCBI taxonomy): domain Eukaryota; kingdom Metazoa; phylum Chordata; class Aves; order Psittaciformes; family Psittacidae; genus Lathamus; species Lathamus discolor. The sequence continues at coordinate 101,608,951 of NC_088888.1, forward strand.
ACCTCAGCTATTTGCCTGTCTATGAGGTTGAAGTCTATAACACCTAGCATTTTCACAAATGAACTCACACTAGGAAAATACACTGTAGATCTACACACTAAACTGATCCTCTTGACACTGGAGGGAACAGCAGCAGACCACAGAATGCCTAGTTAAGCTAAAGAGAAGCTTTTTCCAGATTGCTTAATCTCTTCAGCACAATTCAAACCCAGCTGGAACAACTACAGCATTTTTCAGTTAAACTATTTCTTTTTTACTGTTTTCAGTCATGGGGGAAAATTCTTTTCATGTGTTCAGACAGCTGAAGGAGATAGGTTGTAATGGGGGGATCATAAACTGATACCTTTGTTTATAACATAAATAAATAAAACTATCACAGATAGCTTTAGAAAGCTCACATAAACAGAACACTAGAAAAATGCAAAGAGTTTAAATGCTGACTTAGAGGTGGACATGCAAAGCTAATTTTGACCATTTGAGTGAGATTTGTCTCACCTATTTTTAGACATCTCTGACAGAGACGAGGTGGTTGCCCTGGGCTTCTCTGTATTTGGCAGAGGGCAAAAAGACCCTTTTCAGGAATGATTCACTGAACTTATTTTAGATGTCAGCTGTAGAAATGATAGAAACTACTGTAACTCCCTGAATCTTCCTCCCACCACTCCAATCCCACCTGTCAAGTCCTTCCAGGAGACTAAGTGTAAACATCTGGTAAGGAAAGAGGACTGGCAGGAGGTACACAACAGACGCCCCACCCACACCACTACCACCCACCACACCATCTTACTTCAGTGCTCAGTTTGGGTTTTTTTGGAGAGGTTGGTTTGTTTGTTTTCTCTCCTCCATCCATTGTAAAATTGACATAAACAGAAATTGAAGTATCGCAATATTTCACACATATTCCAGAAGACAAAACTGATTCATCAGAGCAGGATACTCTTCATTTCAATTATGATCTACAATATCAGCCATGAATTTCACAATATATATATATGGCTCACAGCTGATTTCCTCCTGCTGTCACTGAAAAACTGAACAATGTTAGAAAATGACACTTACAAACCTACTGTATAATAAAAAAAAAAAAATGTTCAGTAGTCTAACCTGTCATTTCACTTAGAGCGTTTATTTCAGATTTCAATGACAGTAGCACTGATCGAGAAAAATAATCATATTTATGACCTCAACTATTTCTGTTCTTGGCTTGGTATTTTTTCCTACCTATATGCTTCTATGAATTGCTGTTACTTCCTTGCTTCTATAAATTGTTGTTACTTCTTTGTCTTACAGTTCTTCACCTTAATTTCCTCATCATTTCTCTTACCAAAACTTCGCTAGACACTTTTCCCAACTATTTTATCAGACAGAATGGCTGTTTGTTTAATATTAACACCAAGTATTAGCATTATGGCTTGGAACTAACTTCTCTAAAAAGATCAATTTAGATGGAAGAGTTACTTTTTACAGAGAGGATAGGTCATTTCCAACACAAATTACAGTTCACAACATGGGAACCCCTGATCACACATTTATTACATTTAGGGAGAGTTAAGTCCAAGTAAGAAGCCAATATAAATATCATAAACCATGTATAGAACAAAAGGTCAAAACATTTGGATGCCAGGGGTGTTACCACAAAGTGATTGTTTCATTGAACAACAGACTTGCATAAGAAGTTCATTATAAATACTAGAAAAATTGCAGGTTGCTTACCAATATCAATGTATTTAGGGTCTAAGGGAGTGCCAATAGAATTGCAGAGAACCAGCACATACTGTATAAAAATAAAAGCAAGTGTCATTACAACCACATTTTTTGTAAATCAGTAAGTTGTACGAGGTTTGCTATGAAGGTGTATCTCATAACCCACATTTCACACAATCTAATGCTGGTCAGCAACAGAAAACAGAGGGACCATGACTGCAGTAAATATAAAGCAGCGTAAGCATGACAGTAATGAGGTATTTGCCAATTAGCACTATAAACGAAGCCAAGCACAAAATAGGGAAATGACTGGCTGTCTTTAGCAAAGGAGCAAATCCACCAGACACAATACATGGATGTACCACCAGCAGGGTCCACAGATATGGGCAAGACAGCCAGTGTCCCATCCCCTGCTGAGCGAGGCACATGCTGTACTGCAATGATTTACTAGCATGACACACCAACAATTTCTCAGTGACTCAAATGTTGCATAGCTGTGTATGCAATAGGTAATAAACAGCATCAGAACCCCTTGCTAGCTCCCAGAAGTCAGAACAGACCAACAGTCCTTCGCAGACCTCGATCTCCTTGAACCTCCAAGAAGGCTACAGTGTGTGGAGAATTGTGAATAAGGCTATCCTCTACTCTTCAGTACTGCAGATACTACAAAATTAGTGAGTTTTGTTAGTTTAGCCCTTCTTGTAATCCTGCTTGGGAAGGCTTTGGTAGCACAGATACCTCAGCTTAGTCTATTAAACTCAGGAAAAATCAAATAAATAAAAATTGACCTACACACCAGTGCTGCTTCTTCTTGCTAATGTTATTTATTTTTCCAGATCTAAACTAAGGACTAAGTATCTTTATGATGACTGCAAAAGGAAATAAGAATGTCTTGAATGAGAAATTAAGTAGCAACTTTTACTGCAAAGTCTACAGCTTACCCCTTGAACCTGACTGATTGAGAGCTCATTTATTATATGAGATTGGCAGAGTTTAGGTTTCAGCTACTGTATGAACTTCATTCTTTCAATGAAAAAGTCATGAACAAGCATTTCTGTTCATTAATTAGCTTATTATTCTGGCTCTACCACTAATAAAACCTTCTCAAAAGTAGTTTTTATTTCTTTGTTCATGAGTTAAACATACCACCAGCATTCTCAGATTTATCTTTTCCAAAAAAATATGTTGAGTCTCCACCTCTGTAGGAAACCACTCCTGGCTTTTAAAATAATTTTTGTTTCCATTATGTTCATATTAATTATTCTCTGGTAAATTATCCCAACATTCACTCTATAATCAATTTCTCTTTTATGCACTTCTACTTATTTCTGAGGCTCTAACTCAGTAGATCAGGGACTGCCAAGAGGTGATTGAAGTAACAGTATCCAAGACAGAGGCTGCACCAGCTATATAGGGTGGTGCCAGGAGCAGGAAGATCAAATCATTGTCTGATTTAATGAAAGGAGAAAGCTCAAACCTTGCTATGTGTATCATCAGTAAGTTCTTTGTAACTTAATCATGTTCACCTTTAAACAGTTTCTGCTGAAATTTATCTTTTTTCCTCATCAGCTATTGCTGTACTTTTTGCCTTCTTGAAATCACAATTCTAATGACCAAAATCTATTGCAAAACAAATCTGTTTTTCAGAAAGCAACACTAATGAACTGCTACCCAAAGGATAAGCTTGTTCACTTCATTTCCTAAAAGCTGACCCCCTACAGTGTTAATAATTACACTGGAGCCATTTCAAAAGAATTGAAAAAAAAACCTCATTATCTGTAATTTTTAGATGCTAAAATGCTCAAGAAAGTTACACTATGTCCCTCCACTGTTTCCTATTATAAAGGAAAATCCAGAAAAAAAAAAAATCTCATTTTACTGCACTCAACTTCACCAAATGGTTTTGTCCATGGTTAGCAGATTTTCAATGCATATGACAGCACACCACCTATTGTGCAATCAAGCAAAGCAGCATAAAGCATATTTTTTACCATTGCACCAATTGACTCCGTCTCATGCTCCTCCTTTGTAAGCAATATACAAGTGATATAGGAAAGAATTCAGAAGCAAACACAAGAAGAAAATCCATCATGCTAACCGAACATACATTAACCAAATTATATCATTTATCAATCCATTTAAAATAAATAAATGGAACAGTTTGTAGGAACATGGGATTTACCTAAAAATTTCCCCTTTTTCCCCCCCCCATCACTTCTGACTGATTAAGTCTTCATTACCATTCTGATCCTCTCCTGCTTTTAGCTTCTTTAACTATTTCTAAAGAAACATTAATTTGGAAGGCTGCAGTTTTCACTAAGTTATCAATGGCTACAAGGAGTTAATATATAGAGGCAGTAATCAGTTCGGTACATTATCGCTATGACGTTGTTGGGGTTCTTTATTTTTAAACACTGAGTCTATTCCAGTGCCATTCTGTCAAATGACAACTGAATGACACACTGAGACAGATTGAGAATTTTATATTTCATCTTACTCTGACTGTAAAGCACTGACATGTGGAACAGAGTGTTTCAAGTGAAAATTAGAAGACTTTTTACCTGAGGTTGATTTTCATCTGCTTTAGTTGCTAAAACACAGAAGTCTCCATAAGTTGTTATGGACATCAAGCTCTTGACATATTTTACATACTTCTCATTATTCTTTGTGTCCCAAAAGACCACACAGTATTCTGGACGATCGGGTCGAGTATACGCATAAATAACTGTATTGGAGCAGTAACCCCACTGTCAAGAGAGACAATTTTGATAAAGCCCATCAGAAGTCACAAGAATTCAATGATAAATTGTTCGCAGCTATGAAAGAAAGTGTTTATTCCATATAAACAATCAGTATTCAGTACTCTTTACTGTTCTGGTGATGAACTGATTTATTAAAAGCATGCGAACACAGTTCTGGTAATACATTGTTTGCATAGTATTAAACTGGGAAAAGAAGCCTTCCTATCACCAGAATAGCCTATTGCAATCAGAATTGAAGGATCAACCTCAAAATGAAACAAGATCTCACTTTCCCCTGTTTCTTCCTTGTTCAGCAGGTACACAGAAATACGCACTGTGATGATGGTTTTTGCCATGAAAATGCTTGCTCTATGACTATTAATTTGAAAACTCAGTGTTCATTTCCCAAGAGAAATAAACACCTCAGTGCAATTACTGAAGCAGACAAAAATAACCAATTATATTAAAGCAATATAATAACTTGCATCACATCTTCCGTATTAACAACATGAGAAAAATCCTCCCTTCTGCCCAGAAGAAGGTAATTATTCATGTAGCAGGTAGGAGAAAGGGCAAAAGAAGAAATGGAATATCCAAGCACCTCTGAGCAACCTGGTATACTGGAAGGTGTCTGTGCCCATGGCAGAGGGGTTGGAACTAGGGGATCTTTAAGGTCCCTTCTAATCCAAACCATTCTGTGATTCTGTGAATACTGTAACCTCCATTAAGATATATTTTATTGCATTCAACAAATTTAAATTATAGAAATTAGTAATGAAGACCTTTTCTGAAAAGCAAATCCAGAAAACATCTCAGAAAAGAGATGAAGCTGACCAATAAAGGAGATATAAACCAAACAACTTCTACTGTGCTCTTGTGAGATCTCACCTGGAGTATTGTGTACAGCTCTGGTGTCCTCAACATAAAAAGAACATGGAACTGTTAGAACAAGTGCAGAGGAGGACCACGAGGATGATCAGGGGACTGGAGCACCTCCCATATGAAGATAGGCTGAGAAAGTTGAGGCTGTTCAGCACGGAGAAGAGAAGGCTGCATGGAGACCTCACAGCAGCCTTCCAGTATCTGAAGGGGGCCTATAAGGATGCTGGGGAGGGACTCTTCATTAGGGACTGTAGTGGTAGGACAAGGGGTAACGGGTTAAACAGGGGAAGTTTAGATTGGATATAAGGAAGAAATTCTTTACTGTAACGGTGGTGAGGCACGGGAATGGATTCCCAAGGCAGTTGTGAATGCTCCATCCCTGGTAGTGTTCAAGGCCAGGTTGGACAAAGCCTTGTGTGACATGGTTTAGTGTGAAGTGTCCCTGCCTATGGCAGGGGGGTTGGAACTAGATGATCTTAAGGTCCTTTCCAACCCTAACTATTTTATGATTCTATGATGATGCAACTGCAGAAAAACTACTAGAATTCTCTGCATCAGCATTTACTAGAGAGAGCAGTAAGCTTGTTAGAGAACTGGCCAGAAGGGTGCCCACACTCTAAAAGGGAATGAAACCGAGACAATAAACTATTAGCAAAAGAACTTTTAGAATATATCTGTAAATTGAATGGTAATAAACTGTCAGAACCCAAAGGTTATCTGTCAAGTAGAGTTCAACGGGAATTCAAACATAATGCTGTGGAAGACAGCCAGAGGAACAAGAGTGGGCCAATGTAAAAAACACTGTGATTTTTGGAATCACAAGTCAGTAAATCCAGCTTTCACACAAGGTAGAAATGTGATAAATAAATAAAATAAATAATGGGATTAGATGAATATAGATAAATGCAACACATTGGTCATCATGTTTTTAGCCCTAGAAGTTGTAGCTATTTCATTTATTATTATCATTTATTATCTTTCTTGAAGTCCACAGGCATGCTAATGAAGATGACCTAACTGATACAACCGACTTGGATTTTGAAGAAAATCAAGCTCATTTTGGATACAGGAAGAAAAATAGAAGGGTTGTAAAAAACTACCATTATTCCAATCAGAGCACTACCCACCAAATCCTTCCCAGAGATGCAAACTAGAACTTACACTATTCTGAATATTCAAAATTTATGAGTAAGTTATGAGGTAACAAGTCAGTAAACTGTAAATCAGGTTTGTCAAATCTAAAACTGGTTTCAAAAAGTGGCAAAGGACCCCAGAATGCTGAGTGATTAGGATATAAAGTGAAATCCAATGTAGATTTGAACAAGATAATATACACCAGAAGAAATGCAACTAGAGGCATAGACTCTAAATTAGTATTTCAACTCCAAAGAGATTCCATATAAACTATGAAGAGGTTTAAAAAGGTCAGCTCTATTCATAGTTTTTACTGTCATATTAATTTAGAACCCCTTTCTCTTATTATGATAATACCTGAAAAATACAAGAAACGGGATTATTCAGGAGATGGATAATGTGATACTAACACTCCATCTCCAGGTCGTTACTTCCAATACAGCCAAAATTAATGACAGCTTTGAATCACTGCCATTTAATGACTGCAACCTTTTAGAATATCTAGTTACTGATGTAATCAGAAAGAACATGGCAATAATAATGTGGGTTATTTATTGAAGGACAACACATATCATTCACCATAAAAATACTTCACATTGAAACTGAGTATACTACCAACAGAATCACAGAATCACAGAATGGTTAGGGTTGGAAAGGACCTCAAGATCATCTAGTTCCAACCCCCCTGCCATGGACAGGGACACCAGGGACAGGTTAAGAGTTTATTTGCTGCAGAAATAAATTCATTTGAGCACATCTTTTTCCACTTTAAATATGCAAAGGGGAACAAAAAAAAAAAAAAAAGGAGCTTACACATGCAGTTTCTAAAACTAACGTTTCAAAATATTACTCATTTGCAAACTGTGCCAGACCTTGAAATACACATGGTCTCATATATACTGATGATTTTAAGAACAAGCAATAGGCCTGTGCTCCAGCTGTTACACATTTCCCAGAATAAACATTAAGTAGCATTTCCTGCAAGACTAATTTCCAGCTCAAATTTCCAAAGTCTTTTCCAGCAGATTTACAACAAGCTATCTGAAATTGCTTCCTAGCAGACTGGTGTATGTAACTCCCTGACCAATAATTTTTCACAACTGAGTGGAACAATAGATTTCAATATAGCTGCAGTATGTTCCTCACATTACATTCTGTCTCTTTAATCACAGCGGTTACACAGAGATGATTAAAGAACATATAATGTGGTGGGAAAAAAAAAAGAATACAATACTGTATACTGGACAGTAATTGCTTTTTTTTATTAAAATGTAAATTTAAGTTAAATAGTCCTAACTCTAAACAAAAAAAAATCCAGCCAAACAAACAAAAATCCTATGTGGCAGACAAGATAAAAACATGATTCAGAATTAGCTGAATTCATGCTTTCTTAAAGTATATTTGGAATTGAAGTATAAGTAGGAAATGCGCCTATCAGGTTGTATTAGTTTCTGCTGTTCAAGTTTCCAGACAACCTTTCTGGTTCAAACAAGTAATTCACCACCAAAAGTATGACAGTAAAACTAAGGCTCAAACAACCACCACTGTATCACTTGGCCCAGCAACCAAACAGCAATAAAAACACCAGAGCCTCACCTGCGTGGCAAGCCCCAGTTACTACCAACATGAGAAACATGCCCAATTCTGTTAATATTAACAAAGCACACGTTTACATATTATGAAAATAAAATCATAAATTCACTGTAAAAGCAATAGCTTAAGTCATTCCACCACCAAGACACTCACAGTCCACTAAAACTTCAAGTCACTACTGCTGATCAAGCAGTAATCATAAGTTAAGCTCTGATTTATGTATTAGAGTAAACTACTTTCTCAACACACTCAGAAACATAGTAAACAGGAAACATCATTATATGGTAGTTAAGTGCCACATTACTATGTACCTTGTAATCAGGACGAATGTTTGCAAAGTATATGTAAGAATCGACAGCCAGTGCAATTTTCAGTCCACTTCCCTCCCAGGACAAAGCAGAGATCTGTTTGCCAGGCACTTTGAGTGTGCGCAAATGCTTGTGTAAAACAAGGAAAGGAAAAGAGTCAGTATTTATCATCGGAAAACAGTTTTGATAGTTGATGAAAATCAAACACAGATCCTCTTTACAGAACCCTTTAATGACTCTCCAAATACAATACACATGCAAACAAACAGATATATAACATGCATTTCCATAAAGTATTCTTTTGCCTTATTTTTTTTTTTTTTTCCCAGAGACAAACACCAGGACTCAGTCATAGTTCAAACTTACAAAAATAAGTAACAGATGGAGAACGTCAATATAAACAGTTTTTCCTGTTTGGTAACGAATCACCTTCATAATTTCAGTTCCTACTAAAATATACACAACAGTAGCACCACTACCTGACATGCCCCCGGTTGATGTACAACACCCTTAATTGATGGTTTAAAGAAATAAAAACAAATAGCTAATCTATGTCAAGAACATGCACTGAATTTGCTGCATAGGTACACAATTCATAGTGAGGCAAAGGGCATTTTCCTCTTTATTCCCTTTCAAAAAAAGTCTAAGAAAGGCAGTTAGATGTCCATTTCCAATTTAAGAGCTAGCAAATAAACAGACTATAAACAGACTTTCCATCTTTTTCTTTTTTTTTTTCATCTTTATTTTGCCATGGAATTTTAAGTTGACTGAAGGAAACAATTGAAAAAAAAGTTTTCAAGAACTGTAACCTTAGTCCCACAAAACACTTGTTTCTGAGAAGCTTTTTGTTTGCAAATAATATGGATGTATGTAATAAAGGATACATTCATCTATTATTAACTGTCAGACTTCAAACAGTCTTGGACTTTAAAAAAACACAGCATTTTACTAAGTAGACCACTGATACTTATGCTTAGATCTAACTTGCCTGTTGAGGGCATAACTTTGTGCCTAAATAAACTGTTATTAATGAACTGGCATAGTGTGGCACCTATTTCATGCCTTTGGTAAGATGCAAATACCAAGTCCACATACTGGTCACACACTATTCACAGAAGACATAGTCATCCAAAACGTTAAGCCTGTACTTGAATATGAGAACTAGAACAAAACTATTCTAAAATCTAACAGATTTACTTCTAAATAATAGATACAGAATCTGGAACACCTGTTTCAGTTAATCTGAAAGACATTAGCAGCCTGAGATATAACATTATTGCCAAAACCTTTAGTTCCATTTAATACTTTCAACTAAGGAAACCTCTGTAGATGATGATCACTTATTGCTAAGTCTGAACTCAGGTATCAAGAGTTCAAAGTTAGACACTACACATATCCCACCATTTAGTGGTTTATGAGATACACTCGGATTTTCATGCTGACCACTAACTTGCTGTTCTAAAAGGTGACCTGATCCTGTGTCATCTTTCCAGATCAGGTAGATATCCTAGATACCTTAGAGCACATTAAACACACTAAACACCCACATTTTGGCACCCAGATTCCACCAGTAACAACCACACAGTCAAATCATACTAAGATTTTAAAAAAACATTTATGTATTAAATATTTTTACCTCACCAAACGGAGTATAGAACTGTACAATGTTTACATCTTGAGAAGTTGTTTTTAGGGAGCCAGCCACCGCCAATACACTTCCACAGTGGTTCCACTGGATGCATACTACATTCATACCAGTGTCAATCAAAACAGGATCTAGTTTTTAAGAAATAAACATAAAGAATATAAATACAGTTTGACATTTTGGGTCACTAGTAGCTCATTAATTAGCACCCCACATTTGGTACCTACTATGGTCATTTTCATCTCTCATTATCTGGCATCTTCCATTGTCATAACAGACAGCAAGACAAGGACAATCTGGTTCAATGTAGCCCTCTGTGCCATGATACCAATGTATTCCAGCAATGCTGAATGCTCCAGTTAAGTTCACTAAACAACTCAGCTTCATTTTCACCTAAACAAGAATCATTAATTATTTAAAGTCACATACAACATGCTATTTAGAACAATTTACATCTTTACTGATATACTGCAAAGAACAGATACCTATGCAAATTTTTTTCCTGTCCCAAGAAACATTTTCAGATTCTCAAAATTTTACGTTTGAAAAACTTCCTTATTTGAAGCCAGATCAGAGGTACGAAAACATGTATTTTAACTACATGTATTTTAACTACATGTATTTTTAACTACAAAGAAGCACTTTAATATTGGCATTTTCATTCTTTGTTTTTAAGTTACTTTTCAAAGGAAAAAAAAAACCCCCAAACAAACAAAAACCCACCACCACAAACATGCACATGCATGCACCCAAAGAACCCTACTGGAACTTTACAAAAAAATACAAATAATTTAAGCCAAAGGATTTTTACAGGAAACTTTTTGTCAGCTTCATAAAAATCACTTGAATAATATATAAAAATAATTGGAAAAAAATACGTGTCCAAATTAGGGCAGCAATTAAGATAAGTTTACTTTTGTAGTAATTAGCCCTGGACACCTGGTAACACAGAAAAGGGCTTTTTCTGAAAGATAAGAGTACACCTGGATCACTTCAAGGAGGGCTACCAGGTAAGTTATGGAAGAGAGGGCAAGGGCTGGCACACGCAGCCATACATAGTGTTGGGTGGGAGGGACAACAACTCACTTAAAGAATTTCAATAATCTACAGCACATGGTAGAAACACCATGACTACAGCAGTGGGAAGAAAGAAAGACACAGTCGGGGGTTAAAGAAGGAAAGGGGAGAAGGGGAATGAGAAAAGGAAAAGGGGAGTGGGAAGGCGAGAAGGCAAACAGGAAATTCGCCATAAGAGGTATCTAAAAGTAAACATGGTTCTTTGGAACATCACTCATTTCAAAGTCTGTGTTTTACTTCCATTTAGCATTTTGCCGTAGCATTATTATATATTCCAGTACTACAAATAAGTAGATAAAAATAAATAAATAAGCCAGTGTTGTAGGAATGCAGAACGCACTTACTACTGGGTGTTCTCTGAAGCATGTAACATTCCTTATGTGATAAAGAATGACAGCAGCAATGGAAAACACTGCTTTATTCTAACTATTGCTTTATACTACACTAGTACTTTTAATATGAACTTCATTTAATTAGTATCACATACATGTTTTCACATTTTCAATAACTACTGCAAGGCAAAAAGGCATTAGTTGATGTGATATTTACTTAGCTACCAAGAAAGAAATATTTATATTAAAACACTGCAGCTGCATAAATCTTGAATAAAAACTCTCTACACAAGATCTTGCCCAGTTCTCAGTACTGAAGTCTACCAACTATGAATTCCACCAACTAAACAAACGTGAAATACATTAACAGGAAGTAAGTTTTTGTAAGTTAAGTTTAGTAAGTTAAGTAAGCTTGTTAATACATTTATTATACCACTATGAACTTACAATAAAATTTCCCTGATTGTCATAAATATGAATCTCTCCATTTGACATTCCAAAGAGTAAAACTTTGCTATCAGAGGACCAGGCCACATGGCACAGGTGGGTACCTTTCAAGTCTTTTCCCCAAATGCGATTACCTGTAACAGGACATTGATTGCACTTAATAAACATGACACAAAGTTAAAAATAGGATTCAAGTTTCCAATGTAAAAATTAAAAGAGCTAAAGAAAATCAAAGCAACAATTAGAAAGTAACTGTTGATCCTGTTTATCTAAACAGAGCCACTACATACATAATATAGAAAACAAAAGCTATGTAATACCACAATAATTAGTAGAGCTTAAATTTTACCATCCACCGATCCAACAATCACAGCACCATCTTCATACACAATACAAATCTTTTTTCCGTCAGCATTCCAGCTCATACTTCGAACAACAGATTTATTTCTATTGTTAATCATCTCTTCATACCAAGCACCTATTAGTAGTGAATGGAAAACTGTGTTATACTTCTGATTTGATAATCCCCTAGTGGAAGCAAGATATTGAATCCAAACAGTAAAATTATTTTCATTTTAAAAGATATGCAAATAGTATGGTAATAATGTTTCTTAGCCATATGAATTCCTGCAGTTGTTCAAAAAATAAATACATAATACATATGTATTATAAAATATATAATATTATTTATACAATATATATAATATGTATATTATATATGTTACCAAGCAATCAAATTATGTGTTCAATGAAATGGAGGAACCTTAGAATTGTCTGCTTAGAAGTAAACATGAGATGGTGAGTTACACATGACTTTTCAGTGTAATATACAACAAAGAGAAAGCTACAGAAGTAGTTTTTTAATAAGTTTTAGAGCTTTTTATTAAGCTTTTTTTTAGTAGTTTTAGAAAGGAATTAAAAGTTGTTCTGCCCTTTCAATAAAAATCTAGCAAGACAACTCCATAGTATCTCCAGACTATGTAGATGTAATTATTGTGAAACCCAGTGTTAAGATGTGAGCTACCTATTTCCAAAAAGAACCTGACAAAAGAGGAATTCAAGAGGGGAGCCAAAGTCCAAAAGGGGCCCTACAGGAAGAGATCTGTCCTTACGTAATTTCAGAACTGACAAGAACACACTAGGATACATAAAACAGAGAGAACAACTATCTTTGACAGGAATATGAATTAAGTCATTTACTGGTTCTTTTCCAGACTAAGAAATGATTCATGTGCCAGAAGCCACCACGTATCAGACAGAAAGATTAATCAAGTGATATTATTTATTCCTGAAATGAGAAGCTGAGCTGAGATTTTGTTTCCATTTTTCATTAAACAAAAATCCCCAAGAGAAAAACCCTTCATTTTCTTCTTTCCCACATGTGTTGGAAAATGGTTAATTTGACTACGAAGTTTGCTGGATTCCAACTGAATTTAAGCGTACCAAGAAAAAGTACATGTACATCTGAAAAGATCAAGAACAATAAAAGCCAATTAGAGCAACACACAGATCAGTCATAGAATCACAGAACCATAGAATAGTTAGGGTTGGAACGGACCCCAAGATCGTCTAGTTACAAACCCTCCTGCCATGGCCAGGGACACCTCACACTAAACCACATCACACAAGGCTCTGTCCAACCTGGCCTTGAACACCGCCAGGGATGGAGCCTTCACAACTGCCTTGGGAACCCATTCCAGCGCCTCACCACCCTTACGGTAAAGAACTTCTTCCTTATATCCAATCTAAACTTCCCCTGTTTAAACCCATTCTTTTTTTGTTCAATATACTATTTTGCCATCCAGAGGGACCTCGACACAATTGTGAGGTGGGCTGATGCCAACCTCATGAAGTTTAACCATGACAAGTGCAAGGTCCTACACCTGGGTCGGAGCAGTTCCAGGCACAGCTACAGATTGGCCAAAGAAGAGATCCAGAGCAGTCCTGTGCAAAAGGACCTGGGGGTGTTGGTCAACGAGAAAATGAACAAGAGCTGGCAGTGTGCGCTTGCAGCCCAGAAAGCCAACCGTATCCTGGGCTGCATCAAAAGAAGCATGACCAGCAGGTCGAAGGAGGTGATCCTGCCCCTCTACTCTGCTCTTGTGAGACCTCACCTGGAGTATTGTGTGCAGTTCTGGTGTCCTCAACATAAAAAGGACATGAAACTGTTGGAACAAGTCCAGGGGAGGGCCACGAGGATGATCAGGGGACTGGAGCACCTCCCGTATGAAGACAGGCTGAGAAAGTTGGGGCTGTTCAGCGTGGAGAAGAGAAGGCTGCGTGGAGACCTCATAGCAGCCTTCCAGTATCTGAAGGGGGGCTATAAGGATGCTGGAGAGGGACTCTTCTTTAGCAACTATAGTGACAGGACAAGAGGTAACGGGTTAAAACTTAAACAGGGGAAGTTTAGATTGGATATAAGGAAGAAGTTCTTTCCTGTTAGGGTGGTGAGGCACTAGAATGGGTTGCCCAGGGAAGCTGTGAATGCTCCATCTCTGGCAGTGTTCAAGGCCAGGTTGGACGAAGCCTTGGGTGGTATGGTGTAGTGTGAGGTGTCCCTGGCCGTGGCAGGGGGGTTGGAACTAGATGATCTTAAGGTCCTTTCCAACCTTAACTGTTCTATGATTCTATGATTCTATTTTCCTCCAAGGGATTAAAGTAAAATCGAAGAAAACAAGAAATTTAGAGCAGTTTACATAGCATGTGACTAAAAATTTGTATCTTTTCCTAAGGTATCTCTACAGGACAACCACCTTTCTATATGTGACTACACTATGAAAAATGTTGACAAGTATTACAGTAAAAACTTGGAAATTGTTTAAAATCTATTTTGAGCTTTACAGTCTGCAAAATAAAAACCTGGGAAGGAATTCTTTTAATTGCTGGGAAAAAAAAAAAAAAAGAGAGAGAGAGAAAACAAAAAGATTTCTCACAACACTGAATATTATCCCATCTCAGATTTATCCTGCAGAGTACCTTTATACAGCATCCACACAATGATAAGTCCATTTTGATCACTTGTAGTCAGTTTTTGATACTGTTCATTCCATGTCACTACTTGCACAGAACCTAGAAAATGATACAGTTTTTTTATTTACACCATTTAAGTAAGTTAATAAAACCCACCACATCCACCTTGACCTACCTGGAGCTTTTCAGAAATTTGCACTGCAGACTCTAATTTTGGGCATTCTTTTTGTGTCTCTCACTTCTTCCTTCAAAATCCTGCTAAACAGCTCCTTTTGCTTCTGTATTCACCCACTTGACTAACGTCCTCTCCAAATTCTGCTCAGAATATTGCTTCAATATGTGAAACCCAAATTATAGTTTTGCAGTCTCTGACATGTTAGTTTACAAAGCTAACAAAACTTTACTGCCATAATAAGTTTTAGTTTTCTCTTCCCCTTAGTATGTTGATCCTCAGTAATGCTGCACTTTTAAAACAAAATCTCCTTCATGATTACCAAAAACAGAACTCTAAACAATTCCTGCAGACTCTCAAGTCTCATATGGATCCTACTCATAAATATTTGACCTGACGCATCTTCAAACAGCAGCTTCTAAGCAGCATCTGATTTCAACACTGGATGTGAACTTGGCCACTTCAAGCATTACATTCCTTCATGCCCTCACTGCTAGTCATCCATTTCCTCTGTGTCCTTTCCATTTTTCAGACTTTTAATCATGAACTTTATCAACAGATGCAATCAAAGATACCCAGAATGTCAGGAATTTGTGAAGGTAACAGTAATCTATTTCAGAATTTAAAACATCCATTCAAAATATCCACTAAACGAATTCACTTTTTTTTTATCATATTTAACCAGGCTCCTAAAATAACCTTACTGTTGGCAGGTTTCAACTGCAAATCCTCATGAAAAGACCACTTCTTCAAAGAATGTAAGGATTTTAGCATTCCCTTCATAGCCCACTGTCCACAGATGATGATCATTTAACATTTCTTTCACAAGAGTTTAATGGTTCCTTGCATCCATTTTTTACTTCCACACACTATGCTTCTCTAGCCTGTTTTCTAACCTCTATAAACTTTGTCCGCATATGGGAGCTGTCTCTGCCCATGGCAGAGGGGTTGGAACTAGATGGTCTTAAGGTTCTTTCCAATCCAAACCATTTTGTGATTCTATACTGCAGTCCATGCACGTACGCATATTGTAATTTGTCAATAAAGGGAAAACAAAGATATATTTAAGGCAAAAAAAAGGATGTACTGAACTAAATTTGATTTCTTCAGAATAAATGTGAAGCTACCATAACATACAAGGAAATCTCATATACTATAAAAAAATAAAAGCTTATCCATCCACATGTGTTGCTAGAAAAAATGCTTATGGAGGCTTTTTAGTGACATTTCTGGTTTTAGCCTACTATACAGAATTTAAAACTTTATATAAAAAGTGTAAGAGAAAATTGTTCTCCTTTTTTTATAAAAGAAACCACAGTAGAACCACAGTAAAACTGTAAATGTTTAACTTAGCAATTCCAGCATTAACTGCCATCTGTTTAGCTTTTCTCTTCTGCTATAAAACATTCTTTATCTGTCATCTGCAAATGTAGTACGTGAACATACATATCATGATCTTCTACATAAACACTGAAAAAACTATTCCAGTTCCATGCAACTGTGTAGCACTTCCAGATTAACCATGCTAAAGTCAGAGATAACAAGTGCTATACCAGAGCACTGCATGATTAAAAAAACAAAAAAATAAAGTCTGTCTATAATATAACACATACAACAGCATCATCCACTTAAGTAAAAAACAGTATTTCTTTCTCAGGATAATGAATGGGTACCAAATAATTTGGAAAAAGCAAAGCCTGAGGTAACATAAAGCACAAGCCAGGGTGTAATGTCAAAGGACACAGACTTAGCCTTGCAAAATGCAAAAGCAAACTTTAAATCATAAGAGGCAGACCCGAGCTTGGTTTGTGCAGCACATATTTTGCATTACACATCAGCCACAAGAACTGAAGTTAGGCTACATCAGTTTGATTCTCAACCCAGTAATTCACTCACAGATCACAACTGTAAGTCTTTCATCAGATAACTTGGTAAAAATAGATAGCCAGGTTATTACATACCTGAGCTGAACACTAATCTTTGTTTCAGACTTGTAATTAAAAGTCATGGCAAAATTATTCTATTAACGTCACAAAATCTTGTATTTTTTTATTCTAAGCAAAAGTACATTAAATACCCAAAGCCACTTACCACTATGACCTTCAAGAGTTTGATTCACAGAAAGATTGCTAGGAGCTGCGAGTCCCTTTATTTTTGCTTCATCTGAAAATAACAAAACCAGCTTTAAAATCAGCCTAACAAAGCACACGTATTACTGTGTCTCTATCAATACTGCAGCTCCATTCACTGCTTACATAGATAAAATTATTCACCTAAAAGAACGTAAATTGTAACTGCAGGATGAATTTTCCACCCTCAGTTCAATGTGTTTGCTATTCACATCTGTCATCCAAATTTATACACTCTTTATGATCATGCAGTTTTTCAGGTAAAAAACCAAACCCACCAAAAAACAAACATACACCCACAAAAAAAAAAAAAAAACAACCCACACATTAAAAAAAACAACTATGGCTATCATGTTTTGTAACATTCAGTAAAATAAGTTAAAAAGAATTTGAAAATATATTAGATTTTACTTTTCTTGGAACATTTTTATTTAGAAAAAAAAAATTGACAGCTTTCTCAGTACAATAATGAAGAGGGTAGAGAACATTGAAACAAAATAAAGAAATCATAAAATAAATTCCAAAATAACCTAAAAGCCTACACAAAATGAATAAGAATGAAACATGTGCCCTGAAAAAGAAAAAAAAAGCTGTAAAGAAAACTTCAGCAGATGTAACGGGTACACAAATTACACATGTGCCAAGACAAGCTGGGGGGAATCTGTGCAAAAGCAAGTAACAGCACATTGAATGTTTTGGCAAATACACAACTATCTATGTATAGGTTTAAAAGGTGCAATACTGATACATGGATAGACTCCACAACTCGTTAGAGTTGTAAAGTAGGTATGCTTTATTCAGCACTGAGGCACATGGGGATCGCTCCTCCAGAAGCATGAACACCTTTTCTTTACCACTCAGTTCATTTATATTACGTATAAGGATTACCTAAACATGAGATTGCTTCATGCGTAATACATACGTGAAACCTATTCCCGTCTAGTATTGCTAGTTTTCTGGCATTCGTCCCATTGGTGCACCTGCGCAGTGCCTCCTGGTGGTGGTCGTTAGGGGGTCGTGAGGATGAAGGCCTTTAGTTCGTCTTCATCACTGCGAGTAACCTCTTGCTTTCAAGCAGACTCAATAGGGTTTTGGCTCCTATCCAAACCTCAGGTTCGGTACAAGCTGGTTTTATGTGTCTTAAGGCAGAAACTTGTCAAGTTTGCAAATTTTGTTACTCTGGCTATCTTTTGTTCCTTTTCTTTCTAAAGATACTATTTAAATAAGAATGTCTTAAATATTAAGCTAGGAATCTTATCTACTACAATTCTGCCTAGCAGCTGTAACTCATACAATTCTGCTTCGCCATTCCAGCAACTTTGACTCCTATGGTTCTGCTTCACCAAGCACAGCGACTGCTTAAGCAAGCAGGCACAATGTTAACCCTTTTTTCCCAGGTATCAATACCATCAAGAAACTTGTGGAAGCAGTTATGCTTCCTGAAGTGCAGTGGATTTTGTTCTTAAGAAAAACAAAGAAACAAACAAACAAACAAACCTAAAATCACCCACACTCATTTACCTGTCTGTGTTTCTAATTTTAAGACTTTCAGTAATCCATCCTCTCCACCACATGCTATGAAACCTTGATCCTTATTCCAGGAAATACATCTTAATCGAACACTACCAGGAATTGCAATCTGAAAAAGAAGTATTTTGTATCTCTACACAGCTATAAGAATCATGTTTTATTTTAAAAATACTCTATCTGAACATCTCAAAGACACCTATGATAACACACCAGATAAACTTATTTCTATCAACAGATCAGTACGTGCAAAAAAGAAACAAAAGACACAGTTACAAGCACCAGCGAAACTACAACACAAGGCTTGAGAAAAGGTAACCTAACACATGCAGTAAATCATAATAGCAAGACATCTTCAAAGGTGTGCTGAGAAGGCGTCATGAGCAACGAAGCAGGGGAGAGGGATGCACAGAGCTCTGACAAGAGCTGAGCCGACATCTCAAGACCAAAGCCCCAAGCCCTGAACCCAGGCCGAGAAGGAGCTGGCAGGGCAGATCAGGGCATCACTCTGGGCAAGGGCCAACCCCACCACCGCACCACCAGCGCCACCAGAGCCGCAGCCAGCGGGAGAGTCCCGAGAGTCCCCTCAGCGCCCCGAGGCCTCCGCGCTCCCAACCCCCGGGGGCTCCCAGCCCTCCGCGCTCCCAACCCCCGGGAGAAACCTTGCCGCCCCGGCTCTCCTCCGTGCCCCAGCAGTACCTTCTTACACAGGTAGATGAACATCCTGGCGGAGCGAGAGGGCCGCCCCTCGCCACTCCTCACAGCGGCGCCGCTCGGTGGGCACGAAGCGGCCTTCCCGGTGACCGCGTCACCCTGGCAACCGCCGCCGGAAGTGCCTTCCGGGCGCGCGCTCCGCTGTTTCCGGGAGCGGGAAGAGAAAGGTGGGCGCCACTAATGTGGTGGTGCCCGGCAGCGGGCTCCGGGCACAGCTCCTCATACCCATCTGGCCCAGCCCAGGGGTGCCTCCTGAGGCGGTGGCAGCCGTGAGGCACTGTCCTGCCTTTGTCTGTCGTCTGCCGGCAGCCACGGCAGAAGATGGCCCCTCTGAGCGGGAAGGTAGGCTGGGGGTTTGCTCCCCCTGCCTCAGTGGTTGACGGTCGTACACACCTTGGGTAGAAAGCACTGATAATTCATTAATAAAGGTCGCTCTGCTTTTACATGAGGGAAACCCGAAAGCTTGTGAATCCCAAATTGTTTGTACATAATGTTTTCAGTGTAACTTGCATCGGTATATCCTTAGCCTAAGCTCAGAGCTGCCCCAGTGGCTGAGGCACTGGGTGGCTTTCCCGCTCCCTCGGAAGGTGCAGCCTGCAGCTACAGCTAGGTCTGGGCAGGCAGCCGTTCACGTTCACAGATGAACAAAGCCCTGATTCAGTGGGTTAGAGGGGCTAAGGGAGCCCCATGGAAGAATCAAGCTTGGATTCATGCTGCACGAGGGGTGCGGCCTGGCTCTGCAGCTCTGACTCCAGGCTAGGTTGGACCCAGCTGTCAAATAAGTATTTTCCATACTGATGCTGTTTTGTAGCTGAACATGGGAGATGCGCAGAAAACTCTGTCCTGCGTCTTCTGCATCCTGCTCTTAAAGCTTGCCCGCCTGACACAGGAGGAGCAGAAGTGCTATGTCTCCCAGAGTATCTCCCTGGCTTTCATAGTGGCTAAGCAGTCCACAGTACAATTATCTACAACGCAAACACTGAAATATAAGCAACTTGTTTAATGTCAAAGGAGGATCACGTTAAAGTCAAGTTCTCAGACCTGTGTCTTGTCAGGGTTAGTGCTGTTCCCCTCAGAGGGGCTATCTGGAGGTGTAGAGGAATAGAGCCAGCCATGAGTTACCATCGGATCATCTTATTGAAGTTACATGAACATGCAGCAGTGAGGAGCACTGGGCATTCAGGTTTCTGATTGATGCCAACTTAGAAGCATAAGCATAAGACAGACCTATAAAGCAAAGCTGGCTGAACCCCTGTAAGCGTTTTAACTGAATAAGATAGCTAACTGTTATTTAAAAAATGCCTGAGGTCAAGCAGCTGGACTAGATGCTTGTTATAGGTCCCTTCCAACAGAAATACTCTAATCAGAATAAAACCAATTTTAAAATACCATCCAAAAGATCAAATTTAGTTATTTTCACAACAGTTCTCTGTATTAGTCTGAAAATTTTGCTGCCCCAATAAGTAAAATAATTTAATTACTTATTCAATATCAACAAGAATATATGTATTTCAGATCAAAATTTCAGTCAATAAGACATTCTGGTGTGTCCTATTTTAAAGATACCACATATATCACTTTGGAATTTTACCTGTTACTCACAAACACAAATTGAAAGAAGACAGTTGCTAAGAGGAATTGAATGTAAATGCTATCGGTCATAATGTAAAATGGAGTTATGCACACTAGTGCATGAAACAAAGCCTGCCCAGCTGACAGCTTGCAAGACACATCTGGCCTTCAGGACAATTTTCCACTATCGCATAAAATTATACCTCTCATCTGACAACTGGCCTTAGTGTAAATGGGACTGATGTCATCCACTCCCAGTTGCCAAGAAGTTGAAAAGTCTTGCATTAGATTTACAACTTGTTTATTCTTACCAATTATGGAGGCTAAGACATACTTCTGGCCCTACAAATCCTTGTATAATACCCATGTCTAAGCAGAGGACATGAATGTAAGCAAAGTGCTGAATATAAAACACCGTGACTTACAGAAAAATATGCATGCACAGCATTTTGAAGAAGCAAGTGTAGCATAGATAGGTTGTCCCATGATAACTTTAATTGAAATACAGCAAATTAGTGTCAGTGGGAACAAATCACAAAATAACAACCACAGACCAATCCAGCGGTCTTGGATAGTTTATAGTCTCATTTTTGTCCCATGTTCACTTGTGCTATTTGGTATTATCACATCACTGTATGGACATACCTGAAGTCTCACTCACATGTATAGAGAATGTGGTAAATCACAGAATAGTTAGGGTTGGGAAGGACCTTAAGATCATCTAGTTCCAACCCTCTTGCCATGGCCAGGGACACCTCACACTAAACCATGTCACCCAAGGCTTCATCCAACCTGGCCTTGAACACCGCCAGAGATGGAGCATTCACAGCTTCCCTGGGCAACCCATTCCAGTGCCTCACCACCCTCACAGTAAAGAACTTCTTCCTTATATCCAATCTGAACTTCCCCTGTTTAAGTTTTAACCCGTTACCTCTTGTCCTGTCACTATAGTTGCTAAAGAAGAGTCCCTCCCCAGCATCCCTATAGGCCGCCTTCAGGTACTGGAAGGCTGCTATGAGGTCTCCACGCAGCCTTCTCTTCTCCAGGCTGAACAGCCCCAACTTTCTCAGCCTGTCTTCATACGGGAGGTGCTCCAGTCCCCTGATCATCCTCATGGCCCTCCCCTGGACTTGTTCCAACAGTTACATGTCCTTTTTATGTTGACACCAGAAGTGCACACAATACTCCAAGTGAGGTTTCACAAGAGCAGAGTAGAGGGGCAGGATCACCTCCTTTGACCTGCTGGTCACACTCCTTTTGATGCAGCCCAGGATACGGTTGGCTTTCTGGGCTGCGAGTGCACACTGAAGCCGGCTCATGTTCATTTTCTCATCTACCAACACCCCCAAGTCCTTCTCTGCAGGGCTGCTTTGCCCGACCTGTAGCCGTGCCTGGGATTGTTCCAACTCAGGTGTAGGACCTTGCACTTGGCATGGTTAAACTTCATAAGGTTGGCATCAGCCCACCTCACAAGCGTGTCAAGGTCCCTCTGGATGGCATTCCTTCCCTCCAGCATTATCAACCAAACCCCACATCTTGGTGTCATCGGCAAACTTGCTGAGGGCACACTCAATCCCAGTGTCCATGTCACCAAACTTCTGCCTGTTGATTTTCCTTGCAATTGTTTGTATCTATTATATGCAGGGTATGAAGCAAGCACAGATGTCATTATAATATGTCCTTGGCATACCAGCAACTGATGTAATATTTTGTGTAACTATATTGCAGATCTATACAAAATATGTTGGATTTTTCAATTCTTAAAAAAATATATTCTTCTAACCATAGTTTTGACTCCATCTTCAAATGTATTTAAAAATAGTTTTTAAAGTATTTGGACTTATAAACGCCAAGTGCACAAAATGAGTGGATTCTTTAATGATTACATTTTTTTATTGTTAGCTTGCATGTTTTGTCCTACAAGCCAAACTGACACAGCTAGTCTCAGTAAAGTCCATGGAACGAGGACAGAAATAACTACTAACAAACATAAATTTTGCAGTATAAAAAAAACTGAAATTGGAGGTCACCTTTATCCTTCTGAGTGTCAAACAACATTATTAAGACTTGAAATTACTTGAAAGCCTTTTATCTATATTAACAAGGACTTGCAGGTTTTAAAATCAAGACGGGTTTTTTCCAACTGTGTGGCTTGGGGATAGTCCCCTGTTTAATTCTGTCAACGTCTGCCATGTATGCTTCCTTTGTCTTTGAGGTTTTGTTTCCTGGTTTTTGGTAAACCCTTTATACACACATAATTTTTCAGTTAGATATACAAACCGTTCCAACTTCAGTGTGCATAATACACTTTATTTTATTAAAATAAGTTACAAGATCCCAACTTACTTTCTCATTTAATGGATAGAAGACATGGGCACACTATTTACTCTGCCTTGCCATTTCAGTTTGATACAATGTCATATACTGTATCCTTTATTTATTTACTTTTAAACAAGATAATAAAAATGCAGTTACTGCAGAAAAGCAGTACCTGCTGTACTGCTTGTACAGCAAAGCACAGCGGGTACAGATAGCTTTATGGTTATAAAGTGACTGCACTTGAAGATCCAGGGTCTGTTGTCTTCCTGAAGTCTTCTTGACATATTATTTGTCAGTAACGACAAACCAACTGCTGTTTTGTGAGCTGTGCAACAAAATAAAGCTTGCTGAACTCAATAAAAAGGATTGATTCTGAAAGAGTATTTGAAGTAGAATGATAGCTCAGACAACCTGCTGTCTGCCTTGATATGCCTCCAGCTTCTCAGACACTTCATCTAGTGGTCAATTGTTAAGGGTAAAAATATCAGTGTCTACAAGGTTTGTTTTATCTATAAACTTTCTCATTGCTACATTTTCAACAAACAGTCTGTTTTCCAGGTGAGATCAATACATGCATGGACCACAGACTGCAAAACATTTTAGAGATGTGTCAATGTCTGGCAACTTCCCAAATGATCTCAGCAACCCTAATTTCTTATAAGTTGGACCAAGTAACATTCAGAGCTAAAGAGCAGCAGGTGACTGTCTCTGCTGCTTTTTCCAGGTTGCCTTGAAAGCATGCTAGGGATACAAATTGACCACCAAAGAATAACTTTGGAAGAAAGCCTCAGTTATTTGTAATAAAGTGTATTCCTAATCTGAAACCACTGCATTTTATTCCGTATCTTTGGGGCAGAAAGACTGATCTCTGAAGGACAGGATATTATTGAGATGATGTTACAGGTTTCATTATCTTGGTGCTCAGCTTTAACTACTTGGATTCCACGGAATTATATATTACAATCCAAGGAAAATCAGTATCTTCCCTTCACTTTTTCCAGACTGAACTCCAAGCACACTGCAAGAAGAGGGATTTGCAATCAGATCTTATAAAAATAACTTAATTTATTCAAGCACTGGGGAAGTCTTGTGTCATTGGCAGTTTTCATTTGCCTTTCAGAAACTTTGGTCACCTGAGAAATTAGTTTATCTGTATAAATGAGTTCACATATAAAACTTACTAGTTTGCTCTCCTTCTTTGATTAATCCTAGATACCCCACTCTTCCTTGATTTTGAAGCCCCAGGGATCAGGATGACAACCACAGGCATAGCGCTCATCTAAATCAATTCCTGTTTGAACAAGAGCATCTTTTACAAGAAAAAAGCACGCAGTCTCAAAAATTTCCAGTGAGGAAAATCTGTCACAATCTTTGGCAAATCTTTGGCAAACTGTGATCAACCACTGTCACATCTAAAAGTTGCGCCTTATGATGAATCACAGTTTGACCAGCTTTAACTTCCAGTTACTAGCTCCTGCTATGCCATCTGAGGGCATTTATTACATCATTCAGGTTTGCTGTGGTCCAGAGTTCACTACTTTCACTTTTTTGTTTGCTTTTTCCTCTCCCACGTTTGTAAAATGTTGGGCTTACACCCAACAGCCTCTACTTGGATGTCTCATGGAACCAAGCTTTGCCTCCAACATCATCACCCTGCCTTGAAGCTCTCCCATTCTCCTATATCCCAGCAGCTGGATATTCATAGGTTAGCACATTTTCATGGAAAACAAGAAGGTCCATCAAAATTGCCTGGTACAATGCCTGCCTGCAGAGGTGGGATGCAGAGGAATACTGCAGCTGATGGGACTGTGTTCACCCTGTCTGTGAAGTTGTCTTTAAAATTTGGGACGTAATAGGAGGGATCAAAAGTAAGCATTTGCTGTAACAGTAAAAGTCATCTGGAAAAATTATGACTAAAGCAGTGCAACATAGCATATATAACGTAGGGGTTGTGGGTATATGTATTTTATCTTTATCTTGGTACTAAAGCCCTTCAATAAAATGTGAGAACGTAGTATTTGAAATAAACGAGATTTTGCTCTATAATATTTCTAAAATCACCATGAAAATACTTTCTGTGTTAAGGTATTTTCATTCCACAGCTTGTATCAAAACAGATACCTCTAAAATACTAGTAAATAGCTGAATGCAGAAGATCATATAAGAAAAAGGATATATTTTGTAGACAGAGCTTCAAGGCGTGAGGTGACTGAGTCCTGCAGGGCAGCTATGGCTTCACACTTACAGGACTCTTCAGTAGTTACGAGACTGCTTGTTATGGCTCCTAAGAAAGAAAACAACATTTACAATATTTATAACAGTTATCAAACACTTAAATCCCAGGAAAACACTTGATTCTGCAATGGGAGTTGGCCTCATGCTGTGAGACTATAGCAAGCACTGAAACCCAGGGCAGCTGGGAAGGAGGGACGAGGGCTGGTGGGGAGACACAAATTCCACTAGACCAGGTTCCTCAAAGCCCCTGGCCTTGAGCACTGCCAGGGATGGGGCAGCCACAGCTTCTCTGGGCAACCTGTGCCAGTGCCTCACCACCTTCGCAGTGAAGAATTTCTTACTTATATCTAAATGTATCTAAATAGAATCTAAATCTATACAAAGTCAAGGTTGCTGCCTTGTCAAAGCTGGACTGTAATGGCATTTAGGGTACCAATCATTGCCAAACCCAGCACTCCTGAGAATGCATTAGTCCAAAGTTAAGCCTCCGGGAGTTTTGCAAGTTAAGCAGGAAGGCACGTAGTGATTTTAACCCCATAAAGAGTCAGTCACTGTCAGAGATTCGTCAGTTTCCATCAGTTTCTGAGTTGTAGATGGAATTAGATACTGAAATCTCAGCTTGGGAAGAAAGAAGAAGAATGTAATTTGCCACTGGTAAATAATACAAAAATGAAAGCAGGAACACATTCATTCATTTAAAATACTAAGCAATAGAATTCAGCTAGATTATCAATGTGTATCATAGATACAATGTGTATCACCCCACAAGTACTACTGGTTTGTAACATTGGCAATATACATGCATAAGGAGTATAATTTTTGATTCAAGAGGTGTGAACATTCCAATGTCACATGAATATGGACAGAGGGAACAACCTATTCAAACAGGCCAAAATGAATTTAAAATCTAGTAGAAAGGCACAGCAGTATTAATTGAGGAGCCAGATAGTATGACAGAGAAGTCATTAATCTGTTAAGCAAGAGAAAGCAAGCATTGCCCTACTCCACAGTGGTTCCATTGAATCTGTTCCTAGGTCTTGCCCTCAGTCTTCCAAATTTACAGGGGACTAGCCTCAGCTGTCCTGAAGAATTCCTTTTTTGCCATAATCCACCACAAGACCAGGGATGATCACAAAGGGCTCAGAGATGATAATTTCATTGTGGTATAATGTGAGTTCTTAGCTACGTGAAAGGCAATCTAACTTCACCTATTCTACAAAGAAAATAAGAGTTAAGCTGTACCACTTGCTGCAGGCTTATAACAAACACATCAACAGCTACAGAAGCACAAGTACTGTAGTGAGATTACCATCTACATGTGAGACCAGAATAATAAGCTTCCAAAGGTAGAGCCTTCTTAAAGAGGACCCACAAGTATGAAATACCCTTTCAACAGGTTATCAAGAGGTAGTACCTGCATGTAATATCTGTCTCTTTATACATGCTTTTTTTTACATTGCCTCCAAAGGCAATGACAGCAGATTATTCAGTAATTTTTTCTGTAGATATATAAATGTATAGCTGATAAATGCAAAACAAATAAGGTGAGCATTATAACAGTAAAGCAATAGAAATATTATACCTGGATACAATATCTCTTTTTTTTTTTTCTGAATTTTGGGTTCTTTTTTTGTTTCTCAACCATGCCATCGATACTTCCATTTTGCAGGGAAACTGCAAAGTCTATGAACAAATTCATTTCTAGCATGGAGAAATTACTTAGTCTTAGAGCCAGTGTTGAAACTGGTGTCTCCTTGATTCCACTGAACCGGTATTTGTTCAGCTTCCTTCTTTGGAACATTTCACAGGCTTTATGGTCAATGTACAAAGAAGAGCTGTTCAAGAGTCAGTTGGAGGAAGGCCAGCTCAAAATACCACAGCAACGTGGCTGGTTTCTAACCAACTGCCAGGGGTTTTTTTATGTTTCAAATGAAATTCTCCAATGACAGATACAGATCTAGATACAGATCCTCCTTGGATTATGTCCATTTTAACAAAATTACTTTTCCAGCCAACCTTGGCAACTGCCCAAGGGTACCCTGAAGTCTTCTACAGTTCTTCTGTGAAATGCAGAGTCCTCCAGTATTTGATATTCAAAATCTTGGACACTCGTATTGCCACTGGGATGCTCAACAAGTCATACCAAACATGCTAGAGTTATGTTTTAATAGTGCATTTTACTGTTTAAGTATACTGTTACACTGTTTAAGCCCAGACCTATTAAAAACTACTATATTTACAGATGGCATTTGGCTATATCCACCTATTTTATAACTTTGCTCTTACATGGGGTTCTTAGCCACGTGGTGTAATGGCAAGTTATTCCTGCTCTGAACCAGAAATCATACTAGGTACCTCTTGAGGTCCCTTCCAGTCTGACTATGATTACTTTGTACAATCTGTGTTCACTTGGATCACAGCTGCCTGGCCTCACCAGATGTGAAGTGCTAGACCACCTCCAAAGGCATGCTAGGAAAAGTTTCCAGTACACAGTAACTTTAGTCAGGAGACCAGGAAGGGAAGGAAAATTCCCTTCTAAAATGATTGCATATTTACTATGACACAAAGTCCCTGAGAGGCTAATGAAACAAACAGCAACATGAAATTCAGTTGGGAGGGGAGGACATCACATCAAACTGTCTCCTGCATGGAGATTCACAGATTCACAGTACAGCAAAGTGTTTTACTGTGTGACTAACACCAACTCTTCTCTCTTTAATTATGTCTCAGATCTAGGCTAACTGAATATTGCATATTTTATATATAGAGAGAGTGAAGGCTTTAGTTTTAAGATGATAAAGGCCAAATGGTAAGCAGTTACTAGCATTGTTACATATAAAGTGCTTCTGTATCTCTGAATGTTGCTCAAAGTGGTAAAGGCAAAGTGATACAGAACTGTGTTATAACATGTGAATGCATGTGTAAATTTGTCAAACAGATCCAGTCCTTCTAATGAGAGCTGGGACTGTGAGAATGAAGACCCTAGGCCCACTGTAGAAGAGGATCTGGTTTGAGACCATCTTAAGAACCTGAATGTGCACAAGTCCATGGGACCTGATGAAATCCATCTGTGGGTCCTGAAGGAGCTGGCAAATGAAGTTGCTAAGCCACTGGCCATCATATTTGAAAAATCATGGCAGTCAGGTGAAGTTCCCCACGACTGGAAAAAGGGAAATATAACCCCCATTTTCAAGAAGGGGAAAATGGAAGACCTGGGGAAATACAGACCAGTCAGTCTCACCTCTGTGCCTGGCAAAATCTTGGAGCACAT